>NW_023998416.1:12447858-12619347 GCF_014805625.2 Glossina fuscipes
TCCCGCTCTTTTGGTGTTAAACCTCCCTGGATTTTGAAAGACTGCTCTTTTGACGTCTCACTGTGTATGCACAAGAAAGAAGATACTCCTAATTACGTCTTCAGGAATCTAATAGCTGAGAAAACCCAAGCATTGGACAATACTGGTTGGAATCTTTTGTACACAGACGGCTCAAATTCACCTGGTCTGCCTCCTGCTTGTGCGGTGGTAGATGCTACAGGACGGGTTCTTCTCAACCACATATTTCACGAAAGCACTTCAACTTTCATAACCGAAGCCAGAGCTATCCTTCACGCTGCCAACCTTGCCCATAAAAACAAACTCAAAACCGTCATTGTTACTGACAGTTTGTCTGTATTACTAGCTACCCGGAACCCTTCGACTTCGAGATGGAGCACCATCAACAAATTAAGCAATATAATTACTACACCCGACGGAAAAATTAAAATGTTATGGGTACCAAGTCACATCGGTTTACTGGGAAATGAGCAGGCTGATCGAGCGGCAAAGTAGGCTGCTTCTGCTCCTCTAATTATGGATGATGTCATGGAAAAGTTCAAAGATACATTGGAAGAACAGTTAAAGAGAAAATTGCAGAAGGAAATTTACAATACCATCATCAACACTACTCTTGCATTAACCCTCAATTAACTCCACCTCTATATCCAACAAATGTTGAGAAAACCAAGATCCAAACATTTTCGAGAATTCGCCTTGGTCGTACAATTGCAACTCACCAATGGATCCTGAAGAAGTCTTCTCCCCCAATCTGCTGTTGTGGACAAACTCTTACTATAAAGCACATTCTCTGCGACTGCCTCAACTTTTCCTTGGCTAGAAGTATTGCATTTGGAACGATTAACCCTTTGAACATTCTACAATCAACTTCAGAACAGAATATCAATTCAATATTTTACTTTATTAATACTACTAAGCTTATTATCTAATATCCATTTATTTAAATTAGAGCCGATAGCCTGTGTTGCTAGTGCTCAATGTCTCTTTTTTTAGTCTGAGAATTCAATTCATTAGTCTAAAATTAAAATAATAATAATAATAAATGGAGACTAATAGAATGTAAAGCTGTACTTAGTGTCCAGGATGAGCGCACATGACGCGAAACTGAAGGAAGAATTAAGTGAAACGTATATATATATGAAAGTAGACTTAACGAAAAATCATATATATTGGAGAACCTAATATACCGCCGACGGCAATTGGAAAGTACAGCTGAATGTTTGAAATGGGTTAGACATGAAAAATGAATTAAAAAAAAATATTTGTATACGGAATTGCAAATCAACAAATAATTGAAAAAAAAAAATTTTATATAAAATATTTGCAAATTTTACCGTCATGAATAAATAGTTATGCATTGTTGGTGAATAAATTAAAAACAAAACATTTGGAATATGAAATCGTTAGAAACATAAAATTCATTGCATAAAAATATATACATATACATGCATAATCACATGCACACATATACTCACGAATATACGGCGCCGCCATTTTAGCATATGCTTCGCATCGTTAGACTTTTAACGAGAGAAGGAGAGAATCGAAGTCCAATAGTAGACGTCAAGCCCGATAAGACCCTGATTGTGGCATATAGAAGAATGATTAGAAACATACGAAATAGAAGTGGTGAAGACAATTTTCGCTACCTGGAAGAGCAAAAATGGCTGTGGCCTAATACTGCCGGATTAACATTACGATCGAGCACAGCAATTAGTGCGAGGAACGTGACAGCGATTAACTTGTCGGCCGTCGAAAAGCTAGCCGAGCGCATAAACGTCGTCGTTAATATGCTCGGAGATATAAAGAGACCATATATAAAAAATGCTGGTGGTTTACCACTAAGACTGCAAAATGAACAAGGCGAAGAGTAAGAAGCCTGAACTGGACTGACACCCAAGAGTAGGCGTAACAACAAGACAAGACAGAGAAATGGAAACACTAGCGGCCGAACTCGGTAGCGCGGCCGCTAAAACAAAAATGTGAAGAAAGCGACTTGTGAAGCCTCGCAGTCCAATCGGAAAATATAAAGTGTTTCAGAAATGCTTCAAAAGTAGTTACGCGAGATCGTGCAAAGACAAGTACCAGATGCCAATGCTTTACGTGTAGGGGAAAGAGGCAAATGCTCAATAATTAAAAGAACGAGCAAAGCAGATCAATCTCATCCGAGAATCAGTTGTTGAAGGCTTGTTTCGATCAATAGTCGTAGTTAGGCAAGCTACTAGTAAGCGAATTATATCGCAACTGCATAGATATATACTTTCGAATACATGCTATGATCAAACGAGAGATATGAGTGAACTATGGGGAACTATACATATGAGAAAATAAAGGGAGTAAATAGCGAAAAGGTTGGCATGTCATACTGCGTAGACGGCTACATTTTAAAGAGATAAACTCAAGGACTTACCTCCAACGGAAAGGAAGGAGTGAACACAACATGTCAATATTCACAAAAGTTTCGAAGAGGCATGATTGTTGACGGCATCGACAAGGCACGATAGCGCATCATTTTGATCACAAAAAAAATGAGTCTGCTAACCTTGTTATGCTTCAATCTAAGAGATTTTGCATCTGCGACAGAGATTTTAAGTTAGGCTGTTGAAGAGGAGGAGACAACATCACCACAGGCTGGTAAGACCAATTCCTAATAATGAACTAAACTTAAGGTGAAGCGACTTTTGCTAAGGCTTATCTAAGAGCAACGTTTTGGACTGATATCCCACGCAGCCTTCCGAGGAAATACTTACTAATATCGACGCAGACTTTAGGTTAGGTTAAACTTTCTACTTACATACTGCTTTACACGCACATATATATATATTATTATAAATTCAATATCATATTCTCAGAGTTTAATTTCAATAACCAAAAGAGAAAAAAAGTCATAAAAACAAAATATAAATATATGTAACATCATCTTGGTCTGCACGAGGGTCACTAGCTTTGAACGCAGTTAAGCATAAATAACGTTGTTCGTTCTTTTCGATTGGTTCATCGTTTCGAACACACGGTGCAGTCATGCCTAACCCTCATGCTCATAAAATGTCATTCCAGACTGATAACTGAAAAATGTCTATGCCACAGAGTTATTAATGGTGTTGTTGATTAGTTTTATACATGTATACACACAACGTGATGTGAACTGTAGCTGCTGGCCCATCATATCTCGCATATTGATGATCCAATCATTGCCTGGATAGTGGAGAACAGAAATTATGAGAATTTTATAACAAACACAGTAATCATGTTTTTTTTTTTTTTTTTTTTTTTTTATCTATAGGTAAACGTAACGTTTTTACTTACACATATTCAAATTTACACACGTTCATAATCAACAGATTGTTAATAATTTGATAAAAAGCATTTCTTATGAGTATGCATTCTAGCCACATAGTATGTACATTCTAAAAATTCATACGGTTAGGATAAAATCAATTGTAGGGTCATACGTTCTATGTAAACGTACTTTGTATGGGTTTTAAACATTTACTACTGGGATTTTCGTATCGAGTTATTTTGAATTTTTGTCAACTTTTAAATATACTGTGCTGAAAAGTTCGCTTACCGGTATTCGTAGAGCGATAACATTTCGATATTAAGTAGTGTTTCAAATGCAATCTACGGGAAATCGCGTAGAGTAAATGCATTCCTTGTAGATAAAAGAGTTGCACACAGTTAAAAATTAAAAATGAAATGGTGAAACCATTGGGGGTAATTGCAATGGCTTTTAAATGAGCATTTGTGCTTCGTTGTGATTACATGAGACGTCCGTTTTGTATGATGGCTCCCCTTTTTTATGTTCTTTAAGTGCAATCGCAGGACAGATGGTAGAGCGGTCGGCATTCGTTCATTTACTCATGTCATGTACATTGCTCTTTGATATTTTCGCAAAGAAATTTTATTCGAGCATACTACGCGCAGTTTCGGATGTTTTAAACGAGTGAGACAAAATTTTATGTGCTTTGTAAGTACGTATCAGATTAGCCACCACTAGTTTGATAATAAAGCCCGTTTTGTAGCCCGGAGCATGAGTCCAGTTGTTCAGCTTTAAAGGCTGGAAAAGGAAGTTAATCCGAATTTTAGTAGTAAACGTTGTGGAAGTATCAGAGTTCTATAAAGATTCCAATTTTACACGCATTAGCTGGTACGCCCAAAATAAAGCGCGAATTGAACGCAATTGCGCTTCTCTAAGCGAAAATTCGCTCATAACCCATAAGTTATGAAAGATAGCAGACTGAGATTTTCTATATTTACTTTACGGAGGACCCTATTATTCATGTACGAAAATCAGATCAAATTTTTATATTTTATAATTTTTTTTGACATTTACCGCTTACCTACTTATAAGGTGAACTAGACAGAATATTGAAAATTTTTTCTACACATTGCTGCTGCATTGGTATGTTATTTAAATCCTTCACATGTTCACCTTCGCATTCTGCCTGTTGTACATGGCATATATATATATATATGAAACAAGTGAAAACATCAAAGTTGGGCTAGGCCGGATATTAAATACCCTACACCAGCATAGTTAATTCTTACATCAAACTACTATTGTGGATTAATTTTTATGATAATATATTAAAATGTAGACTTTTCTGGTCGTTCATAAATAAGACAGACAGTGTTTAAATTTGGAATAGTTAATTTTTTACATTTTTTTTATCTTAAATTACAATTACGATGTGATTTTGATCATTAAGCATTATGAAGAATTGAAAATTAGACCACTTCGTTGTATTCACTTTTCTTTATACGAGAGGACGTTCAAAATTTTCCCCTGGCAGTTTTTCATTCCAATTTAGAATTCCGAAATACTATAACTTAGTCATTTTTGTCGAGAAATTTTGAAAATTTTCTTTATTTTCCCTGTAACGAATTTTGAAAATAGGGCGTTATATGGGGAGTGGTTGGAAAAGTGGATCAATAGAAATCATTTTCAATAGAATTCGCCTTTTGGCCAAAACACGTCATTGCACCAAATTGCATCGAAAATATCTCAAAAATTGCGACTTGTAGCTTGAATATAAACTTACATGGACAGATATCCGACGGACATGAAAAGATCTATCTTAAGCACTTTTGCGTGTTATATACGACCGCACAAACTTAATATACTCTGTACCATAAGTGCCGTAGGGTATAAATTTGGACATGGGAGTAAAGTTATTGCGATTTCAATGACGCCCAACACAGAGGGATGGATAGAGACGAGACGAGGCGAGACGAAGGTGATTATCGATAAGCATCACTTTTTATTTAATTGGAAAGAAGTGAGAAGAAATGAGAGGAAGGGTAACCGAAACCCATAAACAAGAAAGAAAGGCTGACATGATAGAGAGGGGAACAATAGAATAAGAAAAAGTAGAATAAGAGGAAAACATATGAAAGTAGGTAGGTAGGTTACCAAATCCCTAAAAAAAATATTCCCACTTTTAATAAACTTTTGTTCTTTTCCTTCTCTTTGCAGTTAAAATGCGCCTTATGTAACTGCATAAGCTTAGCGGTAAGTACCTTCCAGCAAGAATGTTTATTTTAATTTTTTTTGCTTACTTACTAAATACACAATCACATTTTGAAAGTTTAAAACATAACAAACGTACATAAGACAATTCTTTTAAGTTAATTGACACAGTGCAGTCACTTTCGCACTCTCGAAAACAATTTTCATCATTATCATCGTTATCGTCATCGTCATTATTATCTTAAAAGTGCTGCACAAATACTTGTCCATCAAAGTGTGTATGAAGTGGATGTATCATTGATGTTGTTAAGGGTACCTTAACAACAATAATAACAGCAAAACTAACAACAATCATAGGTGTTAACATATAAAACATCGACGAAATATGTAGACAACCATCTAAATGTAGTATTTGAAAATGTGCTTTTGATGTTTACGTGTATATGTGTTTATATGCGTGCATATACTTACATTCAGTTAGTTTCTACGACTCGAGTAGATGATAAATGGACGTGTTAAACATTTAAAGACAAATATATCAGATGAGATATATAACGATGCTACTACTGCTGATATTAGTCCAAGAGCTATATAAACACTAACCTCAGCGACAAAGAATATGACACTGCTATAGCTGAGTTTGTGTTTAGAAAGATGGATGGAGACAGATTGATATACTTTCACGATGACGAACGGTTGAGACATAGAGGTAATGTACAATTCATTAGAACGTGAGCAGTAAACGACTGACTGAGCAAAAGCGTGACTAACACTGTTCCGCTGATGCGGATCCTTTCTTTTCTCATCTTTTTGCATTTTTCTTTTCTTCAAATTAATGCGCATAGAATTTTTGGAAATCTTCATTTCCCATTATCTGTACAATTTGTTATTATTATTATTATTATTATTATTATTATTATAAACTTGCAAATTAAAAATTCTTAAACTTTTTTCACTTTGACGATATTATTTACATGTATTTGTGGCCTGATAATTTAAGAAAATTTATGGTTAATTAAATGGAAATTACATATTACTACTACTACTACTACTACTACTACTTTTGCTTATATGAGAGGAGAAAGATTTAAATTCCTGACACAGCTTCGATTCATTTATACTACTTAGTTAAACTTTGAAAGGGTAAGAAATATAAATGTAAACTTTTTATTTTTATCCTGAATACAAAAAAAAAAAAAAAAAAAAAAAGAGCAATCGTTTTTTCAACCCATCTATCATTCATCTTCTTATACTTACTTATATCTCTTTCACTTTGTCTAGTCAGTCTTTCACTCAATTGCTCTTCGTCACCGTTAGCAAAAAAAAAAAAAAAAAAAAAAAAAAAAAATAGGAAAAGTGTTAAATGTACAAAATTGTCAACTCATGTGAAAATCATAAAAGGGCAAGGATGCAGAAGAAATGAGTTCAAAAAAATATCTTTTCATAGAAATTCTCTTACTCCTACGTAATAGTAAATCCATGTAATCCTGCTAGTAATTGAGATTTGTTCTTTTAAATATTCACGTGTTCATGGTTTTTTTTTTGCGATTATTTTAAAATAATTCCATTTCTAATATGTATGTGTAATCCTTGTCTTTTTTTTTTTTTTTTTTTTTTTTTTTGAAATTACTTGAAACTCATAGATAGATACTCATCACCCATCTAAGGTAATTATGTGAAAATAGCTTGATTGCCATCATGTCGGTTAACCATATTTTTGCTGCATACACAGTTGTAAGATATTAATAGAAATCTTTCAACTTTTTAGTTGTTATTGACAGATTCGACTTAGCCAGAAAGTGGATTTCAGTGTTTTGCCTAAATTTGTATGCTTTTACTAATTCCTATCGTATTGTACAGGCAGGGCAGATAGGCAAACTGACTTTGTAATTTAACTTAGTATCTAACTGTGCTTTTTTGTGGCATTTACTTAATTATGCATTACTTGGGTGTAGGCAGCACAACCTCTCTAGTCTTTCGATAATGGTATTTTTGTGTTTCATGTAAATGTGAAAGATATCAAAAATCTATCTCTACGTTAGGTAATATTTAATGGAGCGTAAGTTGCTTCTCAGTAAATAATTTAAAAAGTAGTTAACTAAGAACTAAGATGCTAAGAAAAAGCATAGAAAATTTACGTTAGACTTATAGTTGAGTTCTATTGTTTCATTTATATGTCAAAATTGTTGCGGTTGTCTTTTGAGATATTCCCCCTCCTTTGCAAGAGCTAACGTAAATTGTCGTAAAAAGTGCCTTCAAATCCTTTCTCTCGAAACACTTTTGGCGTCAAAATTATGGTTGCGCAGTTTATTCTCTATTAGTATAGAGAATAAATGAGAGTTAGTCGTTACCAAATTATAATTATTTTGTGAATAGCTTAACCATCGGGAGTTTTAATGGTGAAAAAGTCAACTGATTGCATTGTCACATCTTCATTTTGCTTGTATTTATGAGAAATTCGGGCAAACAAGCACTTGTGCGTCATTTGCAAAAGAGCATTCCACGTCCACATTTCACATTTCATATTAAACTCTTGCCTCGACAGATTTATAAGCCACCAGCGACTTCAAAATGCTACCGGCATTACACTGACATAAGGCCGTTATTCTTTTGTTGTTGCCTTTGCAGCAAAATATCTTGAGCAGATACTTAATCTTCTGCACTCCTATGTCGATTATGTGTCGATATTGCCTTCATTACACCAACGCCTATGTCAGCATAGACATAGCGTTGTGTTGTTTGAGATTTTTAATTACGGAGTTAGCGGTAGATGGGGAAAGGCTTTAATAAATAAGTTAACAATAATTCCCGAAATACTGAGTCATTTTAGAGATTTTAAACGATGTGCGATGTATATGCAAGTAGATGTGAAAAGAGCAACAACAAGTAGTACGAGTTTGCCGTTCTGGCTACAGATGACATAAATGTATTGGAGGAAGTGCTATGGTATGCGGACATCAGTGTATTATAGGAAAATATTGTGAATGAATTTCTTTGGTGTGAAATTATTTCATATAAAAGTTGCCCCAATCAAATGTCATAATACGATGCATATTGCTTAGCCGCGGATATTGACGGCAACATCTTAGAAAAACGAGTGTCCGTTACGCAACGCGTTTTTTTTTTTTTTTTTTTTATTCGAGAATGACGATAATAAGTGGGAGGCTGTCGTTAGGGAAATGGAAGCATTTCTCATTTGGGTGACCAAAATCTCTCTGCTTGTTGTTGTATACCGCAGTACGACATAAGATGTTAGAACTACAGACCTTGCTGTGACTTTAATGAATATGCATTAAATGTTATTCTTAGTAAATATTCACTTTGATGGGGTTTGTCAAATATAATGTATGTTTCTTTGGTTATAGTTGACATATACATTGAAATGTTGCGCAAATGACAGTGCCATTGTAATTTTTTCAAAAACAAAAAAGAAGTGGGCTTGGCGCCATTTTGAATGCACAATATTCGTTTTCCAAACATAATCGTTATACTTGTACTTGAAACTTTGATCTACTTTTTCTTGACATACAAGATTTCAAAACGGCGCACAGCATTCATTGACGATAACTTTTTGTTTAAATATTTTCCAATGCCTCTGAAACAACATTTCGTAAAAAGTAACGTAGGGGACTCCTGATAAGATAATTCATACACTAGCACTTAAGAAAGGAGCGATTATTTATTTTCGATATACTGGCCGATTATAGGAAAATCGAAAAATCAATGTTCCCTAGCATTCCCAGTGTACTTGTTCAGCTAGATGCATGAAAATTAAGCGATTCCTTCTTTTTTCTTGAAATCGGAATTGAAAGCTAGACTGCGGTACGCATAGTTTCTTACATCAAACTACAAAAAATTTAGAAAAGATAAGCACAGTTTTTCTGTTTGTTAAAATTTATTTATTACACTTATACTCTTAATAGCAGACAGTTAACAACGATGAATAAATTTGTATTATCTGATGTAAGAGATGGTCTGATCCGAACCATTTATAATATCGTTCGTCGTTGCGCCAAAACGCGTCAGTGTATCAAAATTTAAAGTATTTGGATGAAAATATTCGCTTTTCGACCAAAGAAAGGCAACATTTTTATTGTTTTTAAATAATATTTCGATTAACCATGTTTCACACAGTTGCTTTTGTGCGGGGTTGCGCCTCAATGGTTACCAGTGAGAAAGCAATCCTGTATCTTGAGCAGGCGAAATCTAATCGACACAAAAATTTGGGACGGACTTACTTTAAGGAATTGTGCATTTATACTATTGCCAAACAGTAATCGTAGTATCACAAAAGATAATTGCGTCGCGAGCTATGGACTACAAAGATACTGCGATTATAAAATGAAAAGATTTCGGTTTAACATCATAACTAACTACAAGTTTAAAAATATTTCTTGTTTAGCCTTAACTCTTAATGTAAATTAAACTAAATAAAGGACAAATTAAAATCCTATAGCGGGCCACAATTCATCATTATATACCCTGCGCAACCCTACAGCTATTCATATGACGACTTTTCAAAACAAGGCGTTACAAAGTAACTGGTCCAAAAAGTGGTCCGGTTCCGACTATTTTGAGATAGTGTTCGCCCTTGGGCGAAGACACGTGCATACACCAAATTTCGTAAAAAGCTCTAAAAAATTTCGGCGTGTACGTTGAAACCAATAAGTCAAGACGGACAGACAAGTTTAGTCGACTGGAAAAGTAAAAGATCGATCTATCTCAAGTTTTTGTGAGTTTTGCATACTTGCGCAGAAATATAATATGTCCTCGTACCGCAAGTGATGTAGAGTGTAAACCCTGCAAATGCAGTATGAACTGAACGAAAAATATAAATTCAAAGTGCCGTGTATGGGTTAGGGTTAATCTATATGTACAGAGATCGCTCTTTCGTATATTAATTTGTGAAATACGGCCGCTGATCCTATGCTCGCGTATGCCCTTTAATTCATTTGTTACTCTATGTTTGATTTTACTGATCGCATGCATGCGGGGAGCTAAAGAACCCAATCACTTTACGTACCAGTATATCGCTGCAAATTATTTGCATTATATTTTTATAGTTTGAAAGAGTGCTTCTCACACTTAGTGTAGGAGATATGTTGAATTATTTCAAATTACGATTCATTTGTTTATATAAAACTATTAATTAATCAAGCACAATTAAGTACATTCATGCCAGCCATCATACCATTTTCATATCTTTGTCATCGTTTAAACAAACATTAGAGCATTTGCGAATTGTTTTGCAAATTATCTGTCTCTTTAATACTTATTATGGTTAAATTAAGTAAATATTTTCTTACAACTGAAGCAAATAAAATTTTTCCTATTTAACATAAATTATTTATACATCATTAAATAATTACTAAATAAATACATTGCTAGGGCATGGCATGATTATTGAACTCGTATGCACTTACACTTCATACACATACATACATATGCATATAAAGATATTAATAATTGCGTTTTTAGAATACAAAAATACCTTTGCAACTTGAATTAATCGATTTGTATACATTTGTTCGATCTTATATACGATTCGGATTTGTAATGGCGATGGGCGTATAAAATCTCTATAAAATCCATCCACAGAGCATGTGATTGCTTCTTTTATTAGCCATGCGCTTCCGTGATCTCTCTCTTAAGTAGATCTCTCGCAAGTTTCAATTTCAAAACTAAATTTGATCGGAAAATTTTCGTTTCTTTTTGCATTATCGGTCTGTAAGTGCTTGAGGCAGAATTGTAAAGCTGATCACCGCCATCCCCGTTTTGCAAGTGGCAGTTTAACAAAACGCTTACCAGCTTATTGCTTATTCTTTTAGCATATACCTGGCGAGCTGTTTTGCAATCAACTTTCGTCGGTAGTCGTTAGTCAGACAAAGTTATTAGAGTCCATTGATCTAAGTTGGATGAATGAAATGAGATTTGATGTAATCGTGGGATTCATTGGTCCGAGCAAATAATATAAATTTTTAGGGCTCAATACTTTTGCGACTCGCTAATATGTTTTATAAATTGTAGGAAATCATAATATGACTCAATATGACAATAATAATGCGTTCACATTAATTCGTTACGTGAGAAGATAGTCGGCTCAAGTCAAGCAAAACAATAAATTTAATATAATTTTCTTATTGTCTTTCATTTGTACTTACAAAAGTACTTCGCCTACTTTTCAACTCTCTGTAAATCAACAGTAAAGTCAATAAAATTGTGAAAGCTTCTAATAGGCAAACAAAACTGTTCAAAATGCAATAACTGAAGTATGCAGCTATACAAGTTACTGCAATACAAATATATGCACACAAATAAGTTGGATATGCATTGATGTATAAACGCTTTTTTTTACAAAATAAATAAAATTACATAAATCAACAAATGCACATATAAGGAGAGATTCGAATGATATGTAAATTACTGTACATATGTAGTAGTGAAAGAAGCAATAATAATAATAACAACAACAACAACATTAGTAATCACTACTACTACTACTACTACTACACTACACTAAATAAAGAATTAAATGTAATTTTAGTTAAAATCGTTTATGCCATAAAATCGTTTTGAAAAGTCCAAATAGTATTTTTAATAATAGATTAAAATTTAAAATGAAAATTGTAATGCAATTATTTATAAAATTACTTTTTGAAACGTTTCAAACATGCACAAGTCTTCTCTTCATGTTTTTTTTTTCTTCTGAATCTTTTCCTATTTCTAAGTATTCAAAATGAATCATCTGTACGCCACAAACAAGCAAAGTTCACTGAACTCAGGTCAGAATTTTGAAATAAAAGTTTATGAAGGACTTTCGTATTACAAAGAAAGAAAGTATTTTGGGCTCTGACTGGTTGTTATAAACGGCCAGAAGGAAGCTTCAGGTACCTCACAACCCCTACGCTTTTTTATCCACCGCTTAATGGAGTAATCAAGAGGCGCAACTACCAAGTCAATGTGTGCGAGTTTAAATCTCCGTACTATTCGATCCTACTTCGTAATAGCTACAGTAAGTGCATATTTACCAAATTGGGCAGACATCCACCAGGCAGCTCCCTTCCCATCTTTCCCCACTTCTTCCCGGCTCCCATCGTGATATACGTACAGGGGATATATCGTCCGAGTGATTGGCCATGGCAAAAATGAAGAAACATTAAAATCGATCCTTATTGTATCTAGGAACTAAGTGCAATGAACAAAGATGGATGAAAAACAAAACGAAAAGAAGTAAGAAAATTATATTCGGTTGTGACGCAATCTTTTATACCCATCACTGTTATTAAATAGAAAAAGAACTAGACTTGCATGCTCTTTAATATGGAGTGGGTGCGGCTGAGTTTTTCTATTTTCAAAATAAAAGCTCTCGTCGCGTAGGCGAGTGGGAGTGTGTTGCAATTTGTAGACGACATCTTCATCTTCACTTACGGGAGAATGTTTACTACAGATACTACGCAGTTCGAGAGACGCACAAGTAGACACATGGACAAGCTTAGATGCATTCCAAATTTGGAACTGGTGCAGAAAATATGTACTTTACGGGCTTTTTGAAGTTTGTTCCTGCGCTTTACGAATGTATTGAAAAAAAATGAAATTTTGATAACATTGGGTAGGCAAAGACAAATTTTGCAGTTACTAAAACATCGCCCATGGGATAAGCATTGAAATTTTTGGAAATTTATCGACTACAGTTTATGAGTAATAAGCAAAAAGTCAATTTTTTATTCTTTTTGAAAAACAGAGGTGTGCTCGCTCTACGTACTACTGTGGACGTGTCCTCCGACCGATTTGATCCATTTCCAATACCAACCTTCTGGCAAGAACCTCTCAAATTTAAAGACAATAGCTTCAATTTTGCGGCTAGGAGAATATTGAAAAAAGGACATGCACACAGACGGACAGGCTTAAATCGATTTAGAAATTGATACTAATCAAGAACGTATATGCTTTGTGGGGCCTCTGAAGCTATTGGGCCCTGCGAATGTTTCGTGAGTTTTTATTGACTACAATTTAATCAATTACCTCTGCCGTCAAACTAGAGTCCATTACCTTGAAAAACGTTTAAATGAGTCTGAAAAAATCCCTATCAAAGCAGGTATAATTTTTAAATAATAGCACGTTGTGATGTTTTTTTTTGTGGAATTAAAATGGCTTAGTATTGAAGTGTTTATACTTACTTTCAGTTTTCAATTTCAATTTTTGCAGTTTCACTCTTTTATTATTTTCATTTTAACAGTACTTTAAAGGGAACTATGTCGTTAAAGTTCCATTCACTGACATTCTATATACCCACACAGAATAATAGAAAGAAAATACAATAAAAAGAAAGAGAAAAAACAAATTAACGAGACATAAGTTGTAGTAATTTGCTATATTGTATTGCAAATGTTATTGTATTCGTTTTGTATTTACCATTAAAGGACGGGAGCATACATGATTTATCCTTGCATATGTAACACACAAGCACAGGCATCAGAGACTCTATGAACAGATCCAAAGAGCCAAAGATCGATATAGCTCTCTGTGTTTCTCCGCTAGCTCATATATCGCTCGAATGCTGAAACGTGGCTGCAATAATGAAGACATTGGTGCCCTTCCACAACACAATTGATTTCTCCCAATCTACCAAAATGGAAAAGGTCTAAAGCTAACAATTCGTACAAGACACAGGTAGAACTGAAGTTTAAAGGCCGAGATGTTTTTACATATAAACCCACTGTATAAAGAAAACTTTAACTTGAAAACCCCAGGCGAAATGGATATTTGCAAAGCCTCTTATAAATGAGCATCTTTCACGTCAATATTCCAAAGAATATTCAAAATATACGTAAAGGTGGCGTGGAATTTTGACTTAATACTGGAGAGTTTGCTTTCGAAATAGTTACCTACTGATGTGGTTATCGGGATCGTTATCTCTGCAGTCTAGAGACAGATATTAAAATTGATAGTAGAATGTAGTTGAGGACTGTAATGTTCGGCTTAACCTCTCTGCTTTGACTTATTTTTACGTTTCCCTTTTTTTGCAATTTTCTGTTGTTAATTTGTAATGAAATTGATAAAAATCAGAGAACCCTACGGATATGAAAAAACGGAGTCTGATTCTTGCAAATAGCAACAACATCATCAGTTATATAATTTAACATAATATGGCATCACAAATGCATATATATGTATATATATATATATATATATGTATATGTGTGTGTAAGTGTGCGTGTGCTTACACTTGAAATGCATAGTTTTACTATTCCATTCTATATAGCACAATTGCAATGTAGTAGAATTCTCTAAAGAGCCATTACGATGCCAACATGCCAAGGCATAATTGCAATTGTTCTATAAACAAAGAATGAGGGAATGCGTTATAGCGAGGCGGTTGGTAATGAATAAAGGTCGGGGCGGCTAGCAGATATACATATATCATGGGTCAATGTGTGTTAGAGCAGTTGGAGTATGCACTTAATTTTGAATGATGTTGATGTTTGACGATTACGCATGACGATGAGGTATATAGGCATGCAAGGGCAGATAATCGAAAAAAGAAGAAAAAAAAAAATGCATATACATACGAACGGAATTGCATGTGTGCCCGTGCAAAACTGTTGCTGCTTTAAAGCACATCATTAAAGTGGACACTCTGTTCTTTTTTTATGTCAGTACGTGCGTCTGCATGTACACATGTGTAAATGTCGTACGTACTTACACTAATGTATCGTGGATGACCCATGGAGAATACCAGGACACATTAAAACCATAAAATGTTAATGAATGAGTGTAGAGGCCTGCTTCATATATATATATATATATATACACACACACATTTGTTCACACATATAAGTACACAAATAAGAAAGCAAGGATTCGCATACACTTTGAATCCATAAAAATGAAAATCATTTTTAAATTGGCACAAAAACCCTTAAAAATGAGCGCAATTAAATTTCAGACTCCAACAAAGAAAAAAAAAGGAAAACTTTTTTTCGAAAATTTTTCGCAGCTGCTATTTACACACACCCAGATACCGGGTAACAGCATATGGTTTTACGCAATATATATATATATATATATATGTGCTTGTGTACGTGGATATCAATTGAATTCGCAGTAACAACGATTTCATAATGACCCATTTCATATCCAATCACCATTACCGTCGTCATAATCGTAGTCATCACCGTCATCACGATCGCATCTCAGTTTATCTGGCAATAAACCGAGAGGATGTTTAATGCGCATGCAACAATATAATAACAAATAATATGGCAAATAATAAAAACAACAGAAAATCTCTAAATGGCTCTTTATTAAATGACATTGCATTCATTTACTTATTGTGCTGGACGGTACGGCCAACTATTTAATTCTAAAATTGCATTTAATTAAAACAATTTTTATCGCTATCGTCATCATTTCTATCATCACATACAGCCGCCATCATACTATCCAAAAAGGAGTACTCAGCGACGTTATCATCGACATCATCAACATCATCATCATCATCGTCATCATAATCATCATGATGAGCTCTTTATAACATAATCGCACATTTGTATGTAATTAAACCAAAGCATTTTGCATTTATTTGTTTGTTGCTTTCGAATATCGGAAGTTTTGCACACACAGGTAAGAAAATTTGTTGTGTGTGTATTTGTAATCGTATCATGAATCATTTACTAAACATTTTAATCGCTTTATTATGCCCAATATCGCCGTAACTGGAACTTATACACAATTGTTTAAGGCGTTTAAATTCAAATCAATCAAGTAAGCGCAAATAATTAATTAATTAGTAAAGAAGATATAAAATTTTAATACTGCAAATCAACTCCGAAATTGCGAAATTATTCCCATTATCTGGTACAATTAAGTTTAGTTGTTCGATTCAATTATTCTCTGGGAAAGCGGCTACAGTTTACACTGTCATATTACTTTAGACTAAGTAACATCTCTTAACTTTTTTATTGCTCATTACCGAAAGGGTCTGGGTATATTCTTTTTGTCAAAACGTTTGTGATTTGTGCATGTTCGTCTGTCAGTCCGCCCGTCTGGATGCTATGTGTTGTAAACATTCTACTGGAGCTATCGGCTTCAATGTTAACAAAAACCTTCTTGCAGCAGAAGCCGTTGCACTTAGGTTCGTATTGAAAATGGGCCGAATCGGGCGAGTTACACGCCTGTAACGCAAAATATATTGAAAAAATCTTTGCTTTCCCAAGGGAACTAAATCCGTTTCTTTTTATACGTATATGACGCTGTAGTGGCTGCACAGGAATGGAAAAGATTGTCCAACCTTTTCACATATTATAGGGTATCATCATATAATATTTTTCCAAAGCATTAATAAGGGACGAAAGCAAGCTTCAAAACCCCCCATGGAGTCTGTACATTTGCGACCAGTGTTCGAAAAGCACTCAATCAATTCTTCGTTCCTCTGCGCATAGTCGTTTTGAGGTTGACAGCGGTGAGGATAAAAGGTTCGGTTACAGCCGAAAATAATTTTCTTACTTGTTATACATTTCGCCCTGTTATAATTTGATTAGGTAATCCTTTTGAATTACAATTTCTTTGTAACATCTGTTGTCAAAATAAGATAGAGAAAATAAAGTTAAGCGAAGGAAAAAGCAAGTGTTTTACCTCGAGGTTAAGACACAACATCTTTGCGACGTGTAATAATAAATCATGGAAAACAATTCATCAAATTTTAATTGAATTTGTTCCATCCTGTGGCATTCGTTGTTCTTGTCTCATTTCATATTTGGAAAGTGCTAAATAAAATGTTAGCCTATGGCGACTACGTATAAAAGCTTCCCTTGCTTCAGGATTAGGAATTTTACAGAAAGCTTCTAGAAGACCAGCAGGCTTGGATGCAATCAATACTCAAAAGTCAAACGCATTCTAGAAAAGCGCTAGAACAACCACTCCAGTACTAGCTTTTCGTAAATTTCATAAAGAAAACTGTCATTAGGTTTTATATTTGCAAGAACTATGGCAGAAATTGCATCGAAAAGCAGAAATTCTCTTTCTTATCCTGGTTTGGCGCAAGCTTTTTAATGTTTTCAAAAATACATAGGTAGAAGCTTACATGTGAAAGACCAAACCCTTGCTGACTAACCTTAACGTTGCCAGAGCATTTTTTGTCAAAACATTACATATATTAAATAATTTACATTGTTTTATATGTGAAATGTATGTAACAATGAAGCATTAAAGTATTAGAAGAGATGAATAAGTAACATATTAGCTCCTTGCATATATTCTGATCAGCAACATCAATTGCTGAAAATGATAAAGTAATGCGAAGTATCAATCTACAGAACAATTATGTTTGGAGACTTTGTCCTTTCCCTACATAAAATAACAGTTGTATTTACCATTATTGAGTTATTCAGTGTAAACAGACACTACTCATGGAACGCCCCAATCTATATTTTTGATATTCGTTATTTTCGTTGTTCGATTTGAAAAAATCTGTTACCGAACATCATCAGACACTTTTAGAAGCTTAAGGCGATGCTGCTACATCATATCCCAATTGGCGGTTATGGTTTCAACAGTGCAAAAGTGCCGATTTTGATATCAGTGACAAAGAACGGCCTGAAGGATCGAAAAAGTTGCAAGATAATGAATTCCAAGACTTATTGGACGAAAGTCCAGCTGAAACTCGCAAAAAACTTTCAAACACTCTAGCAGTTAATGAATCAACGTTTTCTAGCCTAGACGGAGAGAGATCCGAAAGAAGTGAAAACAACTATCATATTTGGCTGGAATTGACTGAAAATGCCATTTTCATTCGTTTCAATATCGCCTTTTTATTGCTTGCCAAGCAAAAAGAAAAGAAAAGTTCTCCGCGAACAAAGCTCCTACGTTAGTCCTGGAGAGCCATCCACATCGACATCGAAGCGGAATATTCATGGCCATAAAGTTTTGCTGCGCGTATGGTGGAATCGGCAAGGTGTAGTATATTACGAGCTGTGAAAACCGAATGAAACTATTACTGGAGACGTCTACCGATCTGAACTGAACACATTCAACGATATCTCGTTGCAAAAACGACTAGCAACTATCAATTAACATACGCAAACTTACCCTTGGCCACAGGTTACAACATTTGTCAGGGATGTATTCGAATGGGAATTTCTGCCGTACACAGCATACTCCCTAGATACAGCGCCTCCGATCACTACTTATTCGGATCGGGCACTCAGCATGCGGTCTCGAAATGCTGAAGAGGTGCGAAAATGACTGCCAAACCAATATTGTTCCTTCGATACGGTGCCCGAAAGATGGAGAAAGGTTGTAGAAAATTATGGAAATGATGGATTGGTATCAATTTTTCTCAATCGATGCCTTTTTCAAGTGAAAACATTATCGGAATACACGTATAAACATTACTATAACTATAAAAAAAGTTAGCAGAGAGCGATTGCGGTATCTAAGAAGAGAATTCACTCATAGTTAAGTATATTGAAATGCTTACGCATATCTATTGTATTAGATTAGGTTTCTGCTTACAACAGCCAAGAACGCATATACGTTATAAAGCGTTATGTATTGTCAGCCAACCACTCTATTAGGTTAGCTTCCAGGAAGTTTTCTCTTAACAACTACCTCACCGTCTGACAAAGAAAATTAATGCAAAGGTGGATAAAGCTCCTAATTTGTATGATGTGGAGCCCTTTACCGGAACATTAAAAGCAATTTCGTTTAGTACAGAAACCGGGATACGATCTTCCCTCACTTGACAATTTCTCAATGCACTAATGAAGCCTAACCGTAGAAAGAATGGCTTGCACTTTTTCGAGGAATAGTTAGCGAATGCAAGTCCACTTGCAACGCTACATACAATAATGAATATATAATGAATATATAATAGAATTAAATGCGTTATATGACAACCGGCACTACCCACAAAGTCTTATCGCATTCGCATTATTGGAATTGTGTATACTGCTGCTATTTGATGTGAATATTATTTTAATTTCCATTATTTGAAGTTAATGCGTTTAAGAAGAAGAATTTAATCAAATTTATGGCCGTCTTCTTTGGCTTTTGTCTTTGGTTCCAGTATCTTGAATTATTGCTTAATTTTGGTTTAACTCAATGATTCATTTAATTTTCTGTTGTTGTTCTTTTTCTAGTTTCTTTCGCTTTTCGGTTTTCGCGTTTGAATACACCTTACTACCTATAATCGTATCTTTGTGGTCTTTTTAATGTTATACTGCGGTAGATTTGGTTTATTACAATTTTAAATTCATGCATAGCACGAATATATAATATATATGTACGTATGTATGTATGCATGTACGTACGTTTCCAGTCAGAACGGACGTAGTGCAGTGATGGTGTGTGGTGTGGTTAAATGCAGCGTCAGAGTAGTAGCATTCAAATGTTCGAAAGCTTCGCGGTCATTTATCGTCAACAACACAGAATGTGCTGCTACCGCATCTATATGTAATATGGGTTTGGTATGGTATGGTATGGTATGGTATGGTATGGTATGGTATTTTGTGTACGTAACTCTGGTGTTATTTTAACTCTTCACTGCATTGCCAATAAATTTAAGCACTACATAACTCTGAAAAAGTCCATTCGTGTACCAAACACTTACAAACTAATACACATACACATCGCTTGGCCAATATTCGCAGCACTAAACCGTAAACCAAGAGCACAGAACAGTAGCCAGCACTTGTACTCAGGTCACCAAGTATAAAATCGCATCAACGCTAACATCATGATGACCGTTCCTTTTCTGCGTTACAAACATATAGGATAAATGTTTGTTAGTATGTATATATACATAATATATATTTATATGTGTGTATATATATATATGCGCACGTATGGGTGCTTATATGCGTTATCAGAACGTACGAATGTTAAATAAACATAAATAACACACATTCCTTCTTACGTTACGTATGCATTGTATATTTAAATGCTCATTCGCGTGCACTCGCATACAAACACGCTCGTACGCATAGTTTTTCAATAATGTTCAATGAAGCTCAAGAGTTTTGCATATTTGGAGCGTAAATGAATTATCGGTTTATCGGTATGTGCAATGCGTGCAACGCGGAAACCAGAATACGTGTAGAAACCGATAAATATGAAACTTAATCATAATAAAGAAAAAAAATTTTCTTTTTTTTTTTTTTATTATAAAAGAACACAAATTTAATGAAATTCATAAATTTGCAATAAATGCAGAAAGAAGCAAAAAAAAAAAAAAATAAAAAAAAAAAAAAAAAAAAAAACGGAAAAAATTATAATCCGCACGCATACTATAAAAATAATCTTTTAATAACAAAATTAAAAGCAAATCATCGTCGAGGCAATAAAAAGAAAAGAACTTGGAAAGAAAAATAAAAATTTGATGAAAAATTTTTCGTCAGAAAAAATTTTTCCTCAAAGAAGGAGAAAGAAACTATGGTCGGTTTACGCCGGATTCCTGGTAGCAAGAAATTTTTTTTTTTATTTTTTTTATTATTAATTTTAGACATGTCGGTCGGTCGGTCGTCAACACTTTACTGTCATAGCGCATTGACAATTGCTTTTTCGGTCATTTTATATATGTAGGCATTACGTAAGAGCTTGATACAATTTTACAGCTCAACTAGGGTTATGGCCGCCAATGGTAGTTTGCGAATATAGAATGGAAGATGGAAGTAAATCGATTTTGTACCTCTCGTTAAGTTAACGTTATAGGACCTGCCAAGAAAATATCTGTGTGTTGCAAACACAGTGAAAAAATTAACATACCTTGTTAATAGGGATGAGCATAGAAATCTTTGCGTAAAGAAAAGTTTTTAAAAGATTTCTTCTTTTTTTGTTCATTTTACTTTTATATCCAACAACGCAACAGTCATTTGCATAAATTGCTCGAAGATAATGCTAACTTTTTACGGTAATCTGTGTTAGTTGTGTTGGCATCTGCGTGTACCTATGTGTGTGTCTCGAAAAGCCACAAAATATTTTGCAAAACTTTATTCTCTTTGACTTGACGTTAAGCTACGTTTTTACGGGTGTGCCTCACAATTTTAGATTGGTTTTCTGGATATTGAGTAATGCATATGTACCAAAGTTGCCCAGAAATAGATGGGCGGTTTAACAGTGCGTATATTAAACTGAAATAAACGATTTTTTTTTTTGTTTTTTTAATTTAGATTTGTTTCAAACTATGAGGCAAAACATTTGGAAAAGTATTTGAAAAGTAATATAAATATTTTTTTTATTTTAAAATTTTTCCCATTTTCACCGCATATAAATCCATACAAAATTTTCCTTTTATGCTTATCGTACATATGCTTGCATTACTTTAGGAAAGAGAAAATCAGAAACAACTAAAAAGTCTATATATATATGTATATATATATATATATATATCCGACTAAAGCTAACACTCTCTTCTTTAGAAAAATCTATATATGAGAAGAAAAAGAGAAAAAAACAATCCCCTAGAGAAATTTTTAGTTGCCACAGATCTTTTATCCATTGTTCTGTAAAACGTTGTATATAGATATATATGATTTTAATATGTAAGATATTCGATTTTTTCCCAAACGCTCCAAGCTATTTTATATATATAGTCAGTCACATAAAGTCAACAAAGACAAATTTTATATAACTCATTTCATACTTTCTAGTCTTCTATCGTTTGTATTTTATTCTTTGAGTCTTCTTGTTTGCGGCGAATATTTACTTTCGAATTGACACGCGTGACAATTCCTTGCCGTTTTTCAGTCATCATCAAGTTCACCTATTTGGTACTCACATTAATGAGAAATCAGTCACCTTAACATAGAGTTAACGTACTTACTTTGCCCGATTCCGCTCGCGATGTCCCTTTATGTAAAATTTTTTAAAAAATTTTCTTTTTTCTTCCTTAATAGATGCTTTAGAGCTTCGAGAATATGTGGGAAATAATTGTGAACTATCTCCTGAACGCTCCGACAAGAATGCTTGTGTGTTAAGTGAACTGCAGTTGGGATGTTGCAGCTTAATATGCTGGCTTTTGGTGTGCACCTCTTTTAGCACACTGGAGAATGGCTTTGGAAACTGTTTACGTTTATTCAAAACCGTTTTCACCAAAAATATGTTGGCGTAGCTTCGCTAAGGTAACCTTCAACTTGATATAAGGCCGAGTGAGTTTCCTTACCTTCCATTGTTTTTACCAAGAAATTAAAACTTTAAGACGAGGTTTTTTAAGTTTCTCATGGCTTCCACCGTAGGATTATATATTTTCTTGTGATTTTTTCCATCATTTCGCAACATATGAAGTACAAAACGCACAATTCTCTCTTTGACGGATACAACAAAACGAGCACTTTGGAGGATATTTTTATGCTTCTCGGATCAATGGTGAAAAATTTCAGTTTTTCATTCAAACACTTGCCATTTACAAAGAAACCAATGTTGCTAAAAACATATTTCATTACATCTGTAGACATAGATGTAGATGTAGAGATAGAGATTAAAGAATTTTTAAAGGATTTGCGTGTCGCAGAGAGCTCCTTCTACGAAAATTATCCTCAGAGGTTAGCGGCTGTGTTGCCATTTTTTACTATATTTCTAACATAATTTTATCTTCTAGTATTTTAAGGTACGCTTAGTAATCTTCCCAAATATTATTGTTCTACCATATTTCCTTCCATCCCAAAAAAATTGTAGAAAAACCACTTCTTCATAGGCTCTTGCAGCAATTTAAACTCTTGAAGAAAAAAAACAAGTAAGATAGTCGGGCAAGGTCGATCTTTAAATACCCTACACTATATTGTCTAACACAGTTCTTATTGTTCAAAAATTTTATCTTGTTTCTATATAAAGGCGTATTTGTGGGGAAGCGGGGCCAAAACGCAACCTCATGCAGTACAAATTTAGTCCCTGCATAGGGCAGGATCCAAAAATTGGCGTAGGTGATCCCAATTTTGTAGAGTTCATTTTTATATGAAATTATTATTATGCGCCAATGGTGAAAACCCTTACTTGGAATAGAATCCAAAAAATAGACCGGGGTGGTCCAAATTTGGTACAGTTATTTTTTTTATATTAGAATACTATTGCAAGGTGAATAATAGCTTGTAATAACCAAGTTTTGTACAGAATTTTTATCTTACTATCTATGGATTGCCATTTTCCATACGCGCTTAATATGGTTATGTACGGCAAAGTTATGTTACTTTGGAGCCATCTATTCCGAAAAATTCGACTAACTTTTGCGAACGTATATTACATACTGCTATATTATATACTAATCTACCTCTATATGCATTTTACTTGGATCTTAGTTTATTTTTTTTCAAAGTTACTTTGCTAATTTACTTTACTTAATCCATTTTTACTACTTATCGTAACGCAGCCTAGTTTGAGTTATAGCAAACTACTTTGTATTCAATCAATAATTTTTTCCATGCCAACCTACCTTATTACGCGCAGACGATTGTATAGTCAGTAAAGCACGTCTACAATCGTATAAAAAGTTATAGTGGGACGTGACTGTTAATTTACTGGGAACACACTTTACATTATAACCAATGAGTAGGCAGTCGATTTTATAACATTTAATTTGACTATTTTTCATTAAAAAGGGGAAGAATATTTCAATTACTCATTGCAACGACATAAATGCCTCTTTTCTCTTCTTCTCTTCTCTTCAATAAATCAATTACCTTAAAGATCACAATGCCATCATGCAGTCATCATTTATTTCCCATATAAAGGCAAAGAGTGCCGTTGACACATTAGGTGTCTAGGCCGCCTTCTGCATGGCACGATCTTATGATGAACTAATAAAGCAAATTAAATCGAATAAATATAATCGTAACTTAAAAGCTGTAGTGATAGACGAAGTGCGTTTCCTGCCATTGCTATCATCTCAATAACACGGCTTGACGGTTTCAAAAATCTTGGAACCTTCAAACCGTCAATTAACGTATAAAAAAAAGAAAGACAATACCTGCGAAATCGTTAACGCGATATAAAACATAAACGGAAGGTCAATGAAAAAATTGTACTCAGCCTGAACGATGAAAATCCTAAAAAGGAAAGTGAAGAGGTTTAGTAGAATGTCTGAAAAATCACGATGATTACCTTGCATATCGCAATAATCTTGATCCACGACGTTACGTTAAATGAATGATTGCACGTAGCCGGTCTCCACGTCAAGGAGCACAACAAAAAATCAGGGGTATTTAAAAAGGAACATTTAGCGGTGACTTTAAGACTTCTATTTACCACAACTGGGAGATCAAAGAGAGAAATACACATGTGTTACCCTTATAGAACCAAGCGAAACCTACTTACCGAAAGGGCACATCATAAGCGTTAAGCCATTCTGTAACCTGTCCTACCTGCGGTCTTCTTTGGCTCATAGCTTGCAATGAGCGATAGTGCGATGAAGAATGCGGAGACCTTTTTGTTATTAAGACCAATTAAAGCGAAGAGAAGTACTATGCAAAGGGACAAAAGGAAAGAGGACTTGGACTGCAAAGTGTTAGCAAAAAAATATACAGAAGACAATGTTAAAAAAAGAAAAGAGAAAATACCAAAATCTATTCAAAAACTGTACGAAACTGATTTCGAAGCATAGGAAAAAAAGATTAAGACTATAATACCAAAAAGGGGGTTTGAGACAGAGCTGAACGAAATATGCATTGACAGTGTTGTGCAAAAAACGCATTCAGAAATTTCGAAGAATAATAAACAATTTAAAGTTAGATTGGGTCCTTTAAAAGAAAATACGTAAAAAATTTACAAGAAGATGAGTGTGTGAAAATAGGCCTGCAGCATAAAGCACAAGAATGGCGGATGGCTTTATCAACGCAATGAGATGCCGGGTTCGAAACAGCAAAAAATGCTCCAAAGGAGGCTCTTACTGCATGTAGTCTCGTTAAAGCATTGCATAAGTCACTGGATGCAACTGGCTATGTCCAAATATAGAAAGGCAACGTTGCAGGAAATATACTATGATACTAAGTTGATGCCGACATATATAAAACCCAGAAGAATTGAGATAGACACATCCACGAATCATTTTCTGCGTAGATCTAACTTTGCCTGTGCATCTGTCATCGTGTCTGTTTTGTTTTCTAGTGCTCAACCTAAAGCCCATAAATTTTTACAACATTGTGATGAAATTTGGTAGGCTGACATGTTTTGGGTTCAAGGACGAACCCTATTAAAAATGGTTCGAATCGAACCACTTTTTCGATCACTTACCCATTCGAACACCTTACAGGGTCCTAGAAGCACTCTTCCGAGAGTTACAAGCGTGTGAACAAAATGATCATACACACCCCACTTTTCAAGATATAAAAATAAATTTAAAAACACTTTATAAATTAAACTTAGATAGATGAGGTGCGGACGAGAAATTTAAATTGAATTCAACTGCATTGAATCGATATAAATTTAATTACACTAAAGGGTATTCTTTTCGAAAGCGTTCAATCTGGCAATAAATTTTTTTATCTCTTTGCCATTACAAATCATTCCAATTTCTCTTTTCATCCTTTTTAATATTTTATTTTCTTGACATAAATTTTTTGCGGGCGTTAGTCCTTCCGTACAATTGAAAAGGGCATATAGAATATTAGAAAACTATAAAAAAGGCATTCCGTTCAAATACTTTATTATTGACAGGTTCAACTTTTCGCGGTGTTAAACAGTTTCATTTTATATCCTCAGAATAATTTCTTATTCACGTGCTTTGACTTTCTTACGCCACAGTATGTGTGCGTGTGTATATTCATTGTGTGACACATTCTACAAAAACGTCTAGTCGTCGTAGTGCGAAGGGAGACGGTGGAGCCGTGAACTAAGTGAATTGACAGTTATTGTTGTACTTTAAGCATTCCCAAGCTTGTGCGGAGGGTAACAAATGGATGATAGAAAGCAAAAAATAATCTGGTAAAATTTCTTATCAAGTTAACGAAAAAATCTTCTTTTTCCTATCATTATTTTTTTTTTTTTTTCTTTTTATTATAGAAAGAGAATTTTTTGTCATATTATTTTGCGAATTCAATTGAAGTTAATAATTTATCGGTAGGAGGTTACACGGTACATAAAGTTGTTCAATTCAAGTGTGTCGCTGCATTTTCTTAAAGTTATTCTTGAAGCTTTTGATTAACATGAATACGCTGATGAATACAATTACGTTAAAGTATTTAAATTTTTTTGCTTTCTTGTCAGCATCATATACTTATATATGGTATGCATAGTATAGTAGTGTTTGTATATGTGAAAATGAACTTATATATGCGTCTGCCATGTTTGCCAAATTATCAAATAAACGAGGATGCTCTTAACTCTTGCATTTACAATTTCGTAGAATTCTCTTAATGTAATCCAAGACATAAGAATACAAAGCTTTCATTTAATGAACCTTTTTAGGGAATCAGTTTGCATGGATAAAAAAAAAAAAAAAACCAAAAAAATATTTACATTCGCTTTAACCCGAATATTGAACACCCATCATTCGAGCTAAACTAACTAAGTGCGTCAAGGTACGTAGTTAATCTATAATAAGTATGTGCCCTTCTCCGTTGATTATTCGCAGTCTGTCCCTTATCATCATATTATTTACAAGGTAAAGATGCACAACAGATCAGTGAATAGAACGTTTAGAAAGATTATTGGCTTTTTAGACTAACTTCGAAGCACCGAATCCCCATATATCTCCAAAAAAAAGAATCGGGACTACCAAGTTAATGCTCGCGGTTTCAGATCTCAGAGCGGTAGAGCATACGGCTCAGTCCGTAAAAGCCCGATTAGAGCACACCGCGTACCAGTGTGCATATATTTCCCCTCACTTTTATCTGATCCTTACCTTATTTCAGGTATCATCCATATTACCATTCTTACTATATTGCAATGAACATCCCTGGAGTGATTGGTTATACATATATATAAAAACGAGAAATCATTGACGGAGGGTTACATCGAACATTTTCTTAATACACAATGAACTCATCAAGAACGTTTAATTGACTCAAACACCCTGGCTGCGTACAATAAAGAATAAATTTTGTCTCAACTATACCTTGACATTTTACGTACGCATTCTTGCCTGGAGTAATATTAAAAAATATTAAGAATGACGATTTTGATATTTTTCTCTAGAGGAAACGTGCGCAAATCTTAAAAAAAAAAAAATTTTATAGTTTTTGACACAGATAGAACAAGGGAAACGTTGTCGCCAATAATTTGAAAACTTGAAAATCTAGAGAACAATTCAAACAATAGCCGAATATATTAATGTAAATTCATACCACTGCTCTGGCACTCGAGAAGCGAAGGGTACGCGTGCAGTTGTAGTAAAGTCTCGAAAAAACAATGGAGTGCAGTAGCGTAAACTGTGAAGAGAAAAGTGTCTGTCAGAATGTCAAATCAATTGGACACGTTTTGTAATGTGTTCGCCCTCCGTTTATGCTTTTTATTCTTCTTTTCACTGTTTTGTTTTGCTATCTTTTGTTGCCAAAAGCAGAGTTAAATCACATCATACAAAACGAAGGCAAATAAACACAAAAACGAGCCAAAGAATATCATACAACGCATTGCCACCATCATCATGAATAATGTGCATACGAATGACGAACGTAAAGTATCTGCAGCTTAAAATATACTGTTGACAAGGAAATTCTAAACTAAACCTGAGCTTCGGTGTAAATTCAATTCATGCAGTCAAGTCAGTAACAGCAACAGCAATAGCAACAGCAACAGCAATAGCAATAGCAATAGCATCAACCTTCTACACATAAGTATGCACATAAATATTGAATAGCTTTAACTGTATACTACCGTCACACTAACTAACATGAATTAATATTTATATACATATTTATTTCCTCTATGATTAACTTGAATTGTACGTACGGTACGGATGAAGCGAAAGAGAAAAAAAAAAAAAGAAAAAAATTGCAAAAAAAAAAAAAATGTGTTTTCTTTATCATTGAAATGAAAACGATCAAAATGAATCACGCAATCTAATCAAAAGCAATAATACCATTACTAACAACAAAGACAGCAGCAACAAAATCGACAAAATCAAGCAACATCAGCATTACTAATGCGTACTACTAAGTTGTTATACGTACGTACGTACGTAAGTCCATCATACGGCAAAAAGAAAGAAAAATCTTTTGTACACATCATTACCAGCACCAGAGAATAATCATCACCATCACCATCAGCAACGTCATTGTCATTACTAAATAGACAACAAACAAAACGACATCCACGTCTTCTTTTAGTTAGTTAGTTCCCTTCCTATCTAGTTAGCACATTGAAAAATGCATTTTTGTATCTATTTATGCACATCCTATCCAGAAATGGACAACCAACTAGTTTTTAGGGAGCATGTGATTAGTAGTATATGTATATATATATATATATATATATATATACATAGCAATCGTTATAATACAAAGAGAATACGTTGCGCCATGTTCGTCTGTGCGTATTTTCCTTTCTTTTTTTTTTTTTTTTTTTCTTTCTTTTCACTATTTATGGTTGAATTACGATTTAAGCTTTTATAGTTAGTTGATTGGGTGGGTTTATGTTCGCATATTCTAATGATATGAAACGTTATTCCAAGTGTAAATGAATGGAAATAATTGCATCACATATAGCCATCCATCCATCCATCCATCCATCCATCCATCCATCCATCCATCCATTCATCCATTTACGGTTGATAAGTGATTAAGTGAATTTGTCAAAACAAATTTATCTCCTTTTACTATCAAAGCTATTTCAAATGCAAAAATGACTAGAATTGACTAAATTGGGAGGTCTGCAATTAAAGCGTGTAAGGTTCTCTCTCAAATTGATTATCTTGTTTATTCATGAGAAACAATATTAAAAACAAATTATCTAAAACCAAACGAACAAAATTATATTCAGTTTATATTGCTAATTACCCTGCCATTTTTGATTTTCTATATAAACTTCAGAGGGGGCATGTATTACAGTGCATTGCTTTTATGGAAAATACATATATAAAAGTTTGAACTAAGTCGATTGTTTCAAAGAGCGTTTTTCAAAATATTGTTTTCAAAAGAAAGCAAATAAACGTGTTGTGTGTCAGTCACCGCCCACCTTTACATACACCAGAAACTTTTCATGTAAAGGCGTAGTGGGAGAGCGCCCGATCTGTCAGCTGGCGTGAGCCGCATTTAACTTGAAAAATTGCCCTAACTGCACAAAAGCTTACATGTCAACTCCTTAGCTATCGCAATACGACGACTTTTCGAAGTAATGTGGGAAGTTATGTGGGAAAAAGTCGAAACAGTGGTCCGATTTTCAAAAGCGCTCGTCCTTGGATCAGAACATGGTGGCTTACCAAATTTCATGAAATTGTATCCGAAATTGCAAGATGTAAGTTGAACATAAATATACTGTTCATGCACACACATAAGAGGGACAGACGACAAGACAAACCGATGAAAGGTGGATCTGTCTCAAGTCCCTCTGAATGTCACCTGCGTCCGCACAAGCTTAATAAAACGTTTGCATCGCATAAGGCGTAGGGTATAAAAAACGATGTCGGCAGAACTTTTATTCGCTGTCTATTAGTCAACTTACAGGCGAGTGGATTCATTACTGTCATTACTTTTACATTCTTCTATATATAATTCAATTCAATTACATCAGGGTAAGTAGACATTAGCTTTGTTATTCACAAGCATAGATCGTTTTTTGAATACCGCTAATGTTTAAAGTTCATTTCCAAAAGTATAAGACTTAAAAAGAAATGCTGAGAACAAGGTGTTAGAAATTCGTGTTGCTTTCAATATTTTCAAAAAATGTATTATTCGTGTCGTTTAGACTTTTTGAGTTGTCTTTGAATGCATCAAACTATGAACATTGCCCTGCGCTCACGAAGACATGCCTCGCATTGCTTGCTTAATATAAATATCACAACCTCGAAAAATGAGAATGAAAACAAAACGTTATCATTTTCTTGTTTTGTAACTTTAAAAAAAAAAAAATAAGAAGAAAATCCTAATTATGAATAAAAGTAATTTATGAGCTCGTAGTTGTTTGTATTCATTGTCATGAAAGAAGAAGTAATCACTTACGTGTACCTGCAGAATTTTTAACAATAGGTTATGATTTCTCTTCTATTCTTTTTTTTTCATATTTTTTTTTTTTGGTAAAAACAAAAAGTCTGTAACGCATCAATGAAAATTACGTGTTAATAATCTGTCAGTGGCTTCTTTGTAAGTGATACGTAGACATGGTTGTGTGATACTGAATGCATAAGTACATAAGAACGGGAAAAAAATGAAAGCCTCTCTTTTGTAAAAATAGCAGACAATAGTACTTATTATACCGCAAAGTTGTTATTTAAAAATGCTGAAAGGATTCGTTAAATTACAAGACATCATAACAATCAAAAATTTCCATACAAGAAACAACCGAAAAGTTTTATTATAATCACATCATATATAACACATCACTCAATAAGTCTCCTGTCTGACATATATATGACAACAGTGTTGACAGATCTGTATGATTTCGGCATAGTACCAGCATTCGAAAGATATCTGTTAAAATTTCGTGACATTCTGGCAATTAATTTACTGGCTGCGCTACTTTTTTTGTGCTCGCAATACTACAAAATTCTAAATTGCTTTTGTTGATAGTGAAAAATACCGTAAACAGTCAGCATTGCCTTGAAAGATGTTATGACGACTATTGACTATCGAAAATATAAATTTTCCTAATGTTATTTTCGTAATTTAAAACGAAGGAAAGATCTAAATTTCCTGGGTTGGTTAAACCATGCTTTTTAATGGAGGAGATACCGTTCAACTTAAGCCTTGACTTGAAAAATATTAAGGGAACTCTTCTCCATCGAAAACAACAACAATTTGTTGGTTTGTGGTGATTTCAGACGACGATGGTACAAACGCGAATGGAGCTGAAAGCCGTAGGCATTCAGAAAAGATAGCAAAAATTATCCTCGATAATCGAAAAGTGACGTTGCATGAAATAGTTGACATGCTAGCGCATGAAAATTTGGTTATGGGAGATTTGTTATCCGTGCGTACTCATATACGAACAAAAGCGTGTCACTGACTCGGACCGCAGCTTGAATCTGTTTAATTACAGCAGCAGTGAGAGTGGATAACACACTTGGAAACAAGCGATCGATCTCCTAGTTGTAACGAAAGCCGTACATTGCGAAACAAACGTAGCAACGATCGCCCATCTCCAGCGCCAGTATGTTAAGATACCCATCGTGTCCTATTCATTGACTACCTTGAAAACCGAAGAACGCTAAATAGAGAATATTATAAGGTACTTTCGTAGTTTGATTGAAGAAAGAATTGGCCAAAAAAGAACCCAAATGACGGAGGAAAACTTAACTTTTCCGTAACACCATGCAGGGTGCCTTGAGTCGATGGTTATCATGGAAAAGACAGCGTGAAATGAAACTCAAATGATTGTCCCATGCATCCTCTGTAAAGCTTGCGCCCCATAGCTTTTTATCTCTCTGCAAATCGCAAAAGGATGCTTTAGGGATAAAACATTGCGATTACATTAATTGATGAGGTGATTACCGAAAGATTACAAAAAAAAAAAAATATGTAACAATATTCGAAGCGAATTTTTCGAACACAAATAACCTTTATTTTCAGAACCGCAAATTTTGGCAACATAGCTCCGTCAACCCATAGATAGCATAGGAAAGAAGATATTGCCACAATTTTCAATTTAGCTGCGTCTTAAAGGTGAAGCCACATTTTTTTCAGGCATTTGAAGAAATGCATGATGGTTATGGAGAGGACGGGTTAAGAACCCGAGTTTACTCGTTTCCTTTCTGGTTCTTATATTTATCTACAAAGTACTGTTGACTCGCAACAGAGTCGAGATATTTTCAATGACACTCAGATCGGGCTACGGGAGTTACATACAAGAATAGTTTAGGTAAATGATAGATAAAAATTTACAAACCGTGGGAATGTGAGGCATGCCTTGACGCTCCATAAATTAATACTTTTTGCGTTTGGAGAGATTAGACGGGGTATGTGGTTCGTGAGACGCTGGAACTTGTCCCGATAATTGATTCAATTACTAGAAAAGACGTATAGTATGTGAAGTCGATATCATGTAGAATTAACAGATAATTATTTTCATGAATTTCCATTTTTTTAGGAGTATTTATATAATACGTTGGTAAGCTTACGTTTTGGAAATTCTAAGTCGCGTTGACTGTTGATTTTTTGCTTCTTGCTTCTCTACAATGCAACTCTGGCCATCGATTGTTAGTTTCCACGTCACTAATGGAGTCAAAGCACGCTATGTGGTGTGATTGAATTTTGCTTAATGTTGCTCGTTATTCTCGTGTAATGAATTTTTTCCTTTCAATAATATTTTTGTTTTTTTTCTTTTTTGGCATGTTGTCAGCTTCTACACATTAAAAGTACGATTTTTTTCAATCATAATGTTAATGATTTCGTAGCAAACATTGCGTTCGTTGAACAAACATGCAAACTAATGGATTTGGATTTGAATTTCATTGCTGTTAGCTTTGTTTTCTTGTTATAATTGAAAGAAACTTATTAAAAGAAATATGTAAAATGCTACCTCTTGTAATCTCATTATTTAGAATAATACAAAGACAATCGGACAAGATAATTATACCGATTATACCGATTTTAGCTGCTCAGTTAAGAGCTAAAGAGGAGGAGACGGCAAGACATATTGCTTAGATATGAATTATATAATTAAATGCTGTTTATGTTTGAAAAAATATTTTTTATTTATATAAAATTTTTACTCACAAATAGATTATGAAATGCTTCAATTATTTACAATCAACAAGTAACGCGGCACACGACTGACTGCAGTTATTCTCTTATAACGGCTTTTCGAAAGAAGCTGTTGTATATGAAGAGTTCGAAAAAGTGATCCGATTTGAATCACTTTCGTCCTTGCCCCAAAACAAGTCAACAACTGTTGAGCGAAAGAAAACAAGACGGACAGAGGGACAGACAAATTTATCACCTTCTCAATCGATCGATGTACCTCAAGTTCTTCTGAACATTGCATTCATTCGCATAAAGTTAGTATGCGTTTGTACCGTTGCACGGTATAAAAAGCAATAAAGTTATATACAAACTAAAATGTGAATTACGTAATAATTAAATGAAAGTCTATGTTATTTACTAGGAATGTAAAGAAGGAAACGAAATTGTTATACAGCAAATACACATGAGTTTTGTGAAAATGAAAAAAGTTATTTTGTTCTAAGTATTGCCAGCCACTAGGTGCAGGTTTTTATCGTTCGCCTGACAATTTGTAAATGCCAAGCAAAGCAAAACCGTTGCTCTTTTGAATCAAACCGTTTATCGGGCCATTTTCGTACAGTCGGGTAAAATGAGAAGTTCTGGCCAACAAGAGCGTGGCCTCGCTGCAAATATGTTGTAATAAAACAAAGCCTAGTCTGGCGAATAAGTCTCATGTGAAAATATTTTCCAAACACTTAATCATTTCCACCGTAAGGTGATGCTATATGCTGACGCATTACTGTGAAACAAAGTTACTTTATGCTACCGTTTTCGATGTGGCTTTTCATGCTTTAAAGCTTAATTCAAATCGATTCTTTGTTGTCGGCAGCGTTTGGAGTCTCTGGCGATGTCGGTAGACACTTTTTATGTTTAGGTTTCTTAGCAATTTATTAAGGTCGCTTAATAAATTTTTAAATGCAACGCACGTAGAATTTTATTTTTTTCACAGTTTCCATCATAAAACAATATAAACGGACAAACTAATATATCATGCACACATGGAAAGTTTCGAAAGGAAAGAGAAAAATATTATGTCTCTATACTTCAGTTATACAAATATGAAAACGTCTTCCCTATAAAATCCGTGACACGATAGGGAGGTTGGTATCGCGAAAATCTTATATTGAATTTTAATTTTTATTTTACATATATCTGCACCAAATCGGTTATTGGCTGCCGTTCGGCAAGTTTTGACAAGAGTACTCTTTCTCTTTTGAGTTGTTGTGTTGTTGTTATGCTTCTCTTCATTATTGTAAGCGGATAATAGCTGTATTCTTCATGTGATGAGAATAAAAGTCTTTCAATTTATATGTACAATGTTTCTTTCCTTTGTTGCTAATGATTTGAAGATTGAAAGAAAGCTACGCTTATACCTAATCGCCTTTTGATTTTCTCCAAGAAGAGGATTATTTTTGTTTAGCTATAAAATATTCATCCTTGCATTTCTCTACTGTGTATGTGGATGGCGTTACCTAAAAATTTATCCTGTGCTAAATCATCGTTGTGCTACTTGACACGCACAAAGTAAATTTACTGTAACGACGTTAATCTATTTTCAAAGTTTTTCTGCATGTCTTACAATCATTGCTTTCTATGCTGAATATATTGTGTATGCGTGTGTTTAAAATTTTTGGCTAAGCAAAGTAGCTGCTGCATCGTGATATATGTTATCTTTCCTTTGCTTTTTAGTAAAGCCATGAGTCTTGAAAGTGTGAATAAAGTAAAATAATGTTTCTTAAGTTTGACACTAAGACTTTTTTAATGAACAATAATTTCTTTTGCGAATATTTCTCTCATTTCTATCTCCTTTTCTTAAAATAACTGTAGAACATACGCGTGTCTAAGTAATAAGATCTTAATTAAACGTAATTTAAAAAAAAAACAGTACATGTATGGTTTGATATAGTGTAACCTTAGATAGGGATGCTTAAGGCAGTTTTGGAAGTAGGGGCAAGTTTTACCATGAAATAAAGTCTTTTGTTGCTTATCAATTACATGTTTGACCATTTGATCGTCTATCTATTTCTATATTTAAGAATAATTGTAAACATAACTTTATCAACCCTAGACGCGAATCTGATATTGACTTGTTGACACGATTTGACAGCGTTACAAGTAGCTGCTGAGCCAGGGTTTGATCTTGTTATCATTGCGGAAACTAACGCAGCGATTGCTGAGATGGCAGCCGATATAATAATTCTTTGACGCGAGAAGCAATTATTGCGATGACCCTCTCTACTGTTCGCTGAATAACTATGTTTATTCCGTACATCCGCTCCAAAAAGTTTTTCTAGATTATTTTGTTTTTCTCGGGCTTTATACCGGGCACTTGACCGCTCAGGTCAAATTCTATTACAGATTTATCAAAATTTTCTTATTACCCAACGATGTAAGAAATGTTGTTTACGATTTTGAAAAGGAGTTGACCTAACGGAAGGCTATCTATCGTCCATCCTCAGAAACTGACATACAATATAAGAAGGGATACTATATGTACAGCTCAAGAAAAAAAAAAGCGTAAGTAACGCGTTTACAAATTTTGTCGATTATCAGGTAAATGGGTTTTAAACAAAAAAGAAAATAAAAAAAAATTGCTAACAAGTCGAAATCTAAGGCTTTTAAAATATTGAAAAAGGATTCAATCGCACTACTTTGACGATCACTTCTAATACAACGCCGCCTCATTCCAAAAAGGAATTTATAGCAAAAACTATTGCAATCTTCAAAATTTCTCGACAAAAGTCGCGAAGTAATAATCGCGATAAAGTCATTTACTTTTCAAGGTTTCGTAGTGAAAACGAATCCGTTGTAGTAAGTGGCGGTAAAAATTAGTTATGTCAAATTTTAGCCAAGTACCTCAATTTTTTTTACACCGTGCCATGCCTAGGTTCTCATGAAAGGTTGTTTGCACAGGAAAAAGCTTAGTTTTAAATATATCTTGATGTAGAAATGGTCCGTGGTCCTAATTTCAGATTACACTCCATTGAATCGGATAAAGCAATTTCTTCAGTTCCCACTAAACTTCCCTCTGGCAAAATGCTACAATTTTCAATAGTTCGTGGTGAAAATTGGTGAAGAAGAGCAATTTAACGTAAAAATGAACAGTCATAAATTTGAACTATATGGAACTGTTTTCGCATCAAAAAACAGACAAAAAACTTGACTTTCAATATTTCATGACGAAAATTAGACCATAAAAGTAATTTAACATAAAAATTAACTACAGCAAGTTTGGCTTACCCAGATCTATACCGTGGATCCCAGCCTATGTAACAACTCTCTTGAAAATTACGCCTTCACAAGACAACAAAGGTTTGACTTTTAGTTTTTTATAACGAAAGTATATGAAGAATAACAAAAGCTTAACAAGAAAATCAAATTTTCCCAAATTGGACTACTGTCACGTATTGGGTCCAGTTCGCTCCAACCCAACATAACGATTTTCATGGGCGTACCTCAATATGGAAGCAAAGAGTAGTTTTCGTCGGCTTGTCACGAAAATTAATGAATAGTTGTCTTAAGCAATGTGATGTGATGTGTAGGCTATAAACGGGTCGGCCTTACCTGACTGTAATATTCGCCTTCTACTAGGATAATATATAACTGTAAAAAGCTTTGCTTGTATTTCTGCTGTTTAGTAAAAGGTTGTTCTATGATGAAAAGCTTTCGTTTTTCTTTAAATTTATTGAAATATTCTTTAGAAATCTTGAACCCTTATGCGCTTTCCGATAAAGAGTTGGCTAGTGAAAAAAGGCATTTTTTTAAAATCTTTCCTTTAAATTGTTATTCTAAATTCCAACGCGACGGTAAGTTTTTCTTTGCCAATTTTGGAAATTTCGATTAATTCAAGTTCTCTCCTCAAGTGCGGTAACAGAAAACGGTAAAACACGAAAATCGCGCAATATGCAAAACAAAACAAGAAACCGAAAATTTTTTATTTGTACGCAAAAAAAAAAAACTTGCTGCACATTTGCACAAAAAAAAAAAAAAACAGCAAAGAATGAAAATAAACCAGGAAAAAACGAAGTCCCGCAGAAACTAAACCACAAATGTGCGTGCAAGGCAGATATAATTTCGCTGAATGATTTTTTATGCTAAACAGGGAGTAACTACTAACTTTTGCTGCTGCGTGAGAGCTATTTGGTATGCGTTACCGCGTGCTTAGCTTGTGTCGGTGCAGGGAATGTGAAAAGAGAGAGAGAAAAAAAAAGGACACGAAAAATCGCTGCACTAACATCATGAACAAAAACAATAATAACAACATCGCAACCTCGCAACTTTAAATATCGTAAGAAAACATGGCTAAATAAAAATAAAAAAATAAAAAAACATAAAACATTCGGAAAAATCTATGCAGATTTTTATTTTTTTTTTTTTTTCAAATTTTCTTTCTCCCTTTTCCCTGTTCCTTTTTGCTTGTGATTTGTTATATTCCTACGTGTTGCTGCTTATGTCATATTAGAGAAGGGTACAGTTGAATAAGGAAAAAAAAAGCAAAACTAACGTTTTTTAAACCTATTTTAAATATTTAATCACATGGTTTGTATAAAACAAGAGTAATTAATCATCATAAATCATTAAAATTACAAAGTGCACGGGATTAAAATGTAATTAAAATTAAACGCACAAAATATGAATTATAATGACGCCAAAAAAAAGGAGAAAAAACAAAACACAACCCGCAAAAGACAAGTCGAACCCTTGGGCACGCGCCACCAAAGTGGAACTCATTTCTGAAAAGTACGCCTTCATAAGTAATCAGGTATAAGTATATGAAGCCTGTAATTGAAGTAGAGATAATCCTAAGGGGCGGAAAAGAAAAAAAGTTAAAGAGACCTGAGATAGGAACAATTTAGTGGAGATGATAGTTGCATAATTTATCCTCAACCAGTTTCCCAGTTTATTCATTTGTACCAAAGAGTAACGAATGCCTGGTTATTTATCGCATTAATAATGTCACGATCGTCCATGCAAGCAAAAGATGGAAAGCAAAAGTCTTTTTTAAAACGACTATTATCTCACCATATATCTAATATCGGAGTAACTTCAAAGTTGAATAGTGATTTTCGGAAAGCTCTACATAATGCTTGTCAGCGCCAAGTTTGAATAGAGGAAAAGGAACACATTTACGCTTACCCTAAGCTTTGTTGTTTCTGTTACTTAACATCTGCGTATGTTAGATACGAATTTTCAATATGCTCAAGATTATGTAATCTTTCGCTCGCTCTAAAATTGATACATTTTTTAAAGGGCTTAAATGCTTTAGTCCTTGAACTTATTTATGTTTTTATTATTCTCCTTTTCTTTTCATATATTAGGACCATTACAAAGAGAGTTTGAAGAGATTTAATATGAAAATTTAACAAGAGATATCTTATTCTACACATCGTTCATTGTCTGCTACAATAACGGACCAATATTATCAGTATTGCTGCAAGAAGCGATACTTCGTTTGGACAGAAAATAAACCACTGTTTGAAATCAGTTTCCCATCACCTGCGGAAATGTACGTTGATTGCAAAGCGAAATATAGCATACGTCACTTGAGCGCTGTTCGTCTTCTATCGAACTAGAAATTCCTTTGATATATTTCAGACATTTCGTCAGCATTGCCTAGCGCTGTCTCGTATCGAATAATATTGTAGCTCCGAAACGTGAGAAGACATAAGTCACAACACACAACATAAACAACACTAAATATGGAGAATGGTACTTTTTCTTCTTAGCGACAGGTGTTGCAAAGTGTACACAATACAGCTGGAGAATACAATAAACCTCGCACAATACCTTTTCATTTCAGAAGATTTCGTATTACACGGCGGAAAAATTGGGATCGTTTCCGTACAACGCGCTAAAAGAGACTCGTATAACACTCGGTAAAAGAGGCAGACACTAAATAATAAGGAATTTTTATATATTAATGTCCCCCGCTCTCTCTCTCTCTCTCTTCTGTGGGGAAAAAAAAAATTATTATTCATTGGCTATAAAAATTGCCGTCACGTAGACTAAAGACTGATTATTAAATAAATTTATCTTAAATATAACAAGTAAATTAGCCGGTTTGGCCTGCGAAGGGGGCGTGTTTTTTTGTATAATCTAAAAGACTCATACCGCATGGATTTATATAATACAGAAAGAGTCTACTGCGTTTTAGGCGCGTCTACGTACTTCATTTGAGGTATAAATTACTAGTTTTTGCTCCGTCTACGAATAATTGAAATATTTTCAATAATTCCCCGCAACCTTAGAGTTTCAGACTGGGTTTATCTAAATGATGAATTTTTCTCAGTCTCGTTATTACTTTAATGTATAGTGCTTCCTATCTAAGAGTATAAGCTTCGAATCAGAAATCAAACTAATTTGTAACATCCCGTGTACACCTCTCCACAATTATGGTAGCACTACGTGCCGCAAATGTATTTCTTCGTTCTTCTCTGCTTTAAAAAGAAGCCTCAACACCCAAATCGGCTCTTATTTGAATGATACTTGGCAAAATGATAATCAAAAGCACTACTTGTTAGCAACGTAGTACAATTTAAGGATGTCTATTAAGACGAGACACGAATTTGTGCAATCACTTCATTTATCAATCTTACGACTTTAAGATGTAGAGCTAAAGTCTGCTAATTAAAAATACATTAAGATTTTTTGTGTTGCAACTATTTAGCAAAGTTAATGCAGTCCCTGTTGGATGAAGAAAATTTTTTGTTTGTTTTTTTATTTTTTTATTTTTTTTATTTATTATAATATATTTTAAGTTTCTCTAAATATCTTTTTATGATATCCTACGAAGACATGCCTTTGTTCTCAGCTTTTCATTTTAATTTCCATCTAACTTCCTTTTCATTAAATTACTTCAACCTTGATGAACACATGTGCAGACATTGTTCCGTCTTCTATTTTTCGTTTCCGTTCCTTTTAAGTTATGTGCAAGAATATAATATTTGTGTGTATATTACGTGAAATTTCTTACACTTAATGAATCCTAATTCTTCGTAGTTTGTTGTTGTTGTTGTTGTTGTTGTTGTTGTTGTTGTGTTTTGTGGAATTCCTTTACTTTGAACATAATTCACTCATATTCTTCTTTTCATTTACACCTTTCCACACTTTATGCGGTTTATTCAGTAGTTAGTTTAGAATTTCCTTTAAAATTATTCTCATTTTATTTTCACATGTAAGTATTTTTGTATTCATACTTCCTCCCTAAGCATGTGTCATTGAAAATGTCACGTTTACAACAAAAAGTTTTTCTTCCGTTTCTTTATAATAAAAAAGAAAAAAAAAACAAAGCAAAAGCCCTTAACTTTGCATAAATTTTGAACAGATTTATTTGAAAAACTAAAACATATCGGCGGGAAATAATGATAAAATATATGTACAATATATGTACAATATAATCGATATGTGCTTGTATGTTTGTATGTAAATGCTTTCATTAAGCAATAAAAAGAAAATGTAGATGATTTATACAGAGCAAAAGAAGTTCAAGTGTTGTCTACCACACGCATGGGAAGATCCGAAAAACATATTGTGAATAGATTCTTCGGCGATCTTAAACTTAATTCCACGCATAACGTTTAACTTCTAAGCTAAATTTCAGTATAGACAACATACGTATATTTTGTCAAAAGAAGCATTAAAATTAAATTTGAAGTGGATTTCAATCAAAGCGATGTATTATATAAGATTTTTAAGTTGTTATCTATTCTAATATGATTCATGTAACATGAAGTACCGTCACGATGTTGGGATTGAAAAAATGTCGATTAATTTACTTTGAGAGAAATGGTGTTCCTATAAGTGTTCGGTGTTCGATGGCACACGGAGTGAGGAACCTGGCAGCACACGTCAGGAGGATTATTAACGGCCGAATACCAGCTGCGGGCAGCTATAGGTGTAGCTGTAGCACTGTAGCGAAAGCAAGCCTTATCCTTACCTCCGAATTTCTTTTGGTCAGGCATCCGATTGGTCGAAATATGCTGTTCCCACTATCAGACCGGAGCTCGGAGATATGATAAGAGAAGAAAATGAAGAAACAAGAAATAATAAATCCCTCTGGTCAAACTTTGCATGTTGCAAACTCGGTCAGCAATTGAAAATTCACAGAGAAAGCTGCCAAAAATGGGACCCGTTCATACTATGCGCGCGGATATGGCGGAGCGAATATAAATATATAGACAGAGCCCAAGTTGTGCAGAGAAACCTCGAAACGGGGACCACTACTCTTCTTTACTGGAACAAGGAAAAACCTTTACCTTGAAGGATACCTCGTAATTCACCACAACTCACGTCACGGTCGATACTTGTTAAACGTTCGACAACGATAAAGCTGGCGAGGTGTACACAACGCCGGCTAGACCTGGTCTTATAATAGGCCCCCTGAGAAAGGCACAAGAGGAAAAACGCGTCTAACGCAACCACCGTCACGGGAGTAGAGAGGGCCGCCATCTGTCTCTCATATTCCGATAGCCTCTACACCTCTAAATCTGGAATATTAAGGGCATTCCCACCACCCTGTGGTGTGAACGGCGTCTTATCTTTAGACTTTTATCCACTGTAACAGATTTCCGTCAGTCATATAATGAATTTATGAGAAAGCATCAATCACACTTCCTAGAGAATTCTTTGTTCGTGTTTCCGTCTTAATGTACTAAGAGCCAATGAAAGGTATCAAGTCTTTCGGTCATTCTGGATCTCTTTATAAATTTGTGTTTTTCAACTTTCGTTACGGTAAACCAAGGGTTACATTGGTTCCGCACACCACAGCAAAAAACATGCATAAGACCATAAAAAATTCATCGAACACCCTCTCCTTTATTTAAATGCCCCTTCAAAGGGTTGCTTTCTATCTGCAATATTTTAAAATGTATTTTAACCTATAATAAAACATACGAAATGGGAAAACTGCCTGAATACGATATACGTAGTAACACTTTATATATTATAATAACCGTTTAACGCCTAATTTAATAATAATAAGACCTTTTTCTTTCTCTTTCTGGGGCCAATTCATATTTTTTTAAAAAAGCAAAAGTCATAAAAAGTCAACAAGCGCACATTCGTTTCCCTCATTACTCACACCGTTAATTTAGACTCCGTTGCTACATCCTTTGGCATCACTAATATGTTATAATGATAATATCAGGAAAAAGATATCTGATATTATCTTCATATGTATTCAGATCAACATTGTAAAAAATGAACAAAAACTCTTTCTCGACTTGCAGCCTATTGCCTAGATTTTAATGGTTATAAATCCAGTCACGTAATAAGCGCGCGTTTAACGTTAAGAATGCGTAACTATACAAACAATTGTAAAGCGCACGTACATTAACTTTTTTTTTTTTTTTTTTTTTTTTTGTAAATCCTATGTACACATGTACGTGGATTATGTTGCTAGTATACACACATATATATATATATGTATATATATATATGCCTCTATATGTAGATATAGGTAGAGATGTTTTTATAGTTGAGCTCTAGAATATACATTTTAATACCAACACGTTGATGGTAATAAAATTTTGCAAAATTTTTAACCAACACTATCAAACAGTTGCACGCGGTATATGCACATAATCACCGTATTGTAAAGGATTTTAGTATTTAAATTCAAAACGAAAACAAAAAGTAACGCAAAAAAATATGTATATAAAATAAGGATTAAAATCGAAAAGATATAAACAGGGATGAGTTTCGAAAAATGTTACATTCGCGCTTAAGGCGCATGAAAGGTAAAAATTTAAAAGTGTTACAATATTCTTGCAAAATATTCGCATTTGGAATAATAGCTACTCCATTAAGCTTTTATACTTGATCGCAGATAGTAATAAATATTGATAGGTTACGATCAACAAAAATATATTGTTACATATCCAGTGGGTATACTCGAAAAGGTATCAATGAACAGATGATTTTTAGAGTAGAAAAAAATTGACCGCTTCTCTAAGGCAAACTATTTCAGCAATGGTAGGAATGGCAGAAGAGATTATTCAAATGTGTAACGAAACCCTCCCTGCTCCTCAAAAACAAAGATCACTTTAGGTTTGACTCATTTTTTTCTTTTTTTTTTTTTTATTCAAAACCAAAGCGCCTTTGAAAAGTTTAATGCCTTTGTTGTAAGCAAATTTACGGCGTCCGAATTTTGCCTTTGCAAATGAGTTAGTTATTCCTATGTAATGAGCACCTGTCAACGTTACTTACCCTTCACTTTTTAGGGACCACCTCTGAAATGCTTACTGTTTGAACATTATACTAACTTGCCATTGTTTTAATAAAAGTAATGTGAGAACTTTGAAAAACCTTTGAATTTCCACTTAGAAAGCTCGGTTAACTAATTGGAAGATCTCTATTCTAAGCTTCCTATGCGATAAAAGATTTGCAAAAATTTCAGAATTCAGGAGCTTCTATTATTTCACGAGCCCTAGAAAAAATAGTCCCGATTTTGACTCTTCAAAGGGTTTTCATTGCGTACATTGATGCCTCGCATTACCTTATCATATTCACCAAGGGATGTCGCTGATCAAAATACATACAAGCACCTGTTAATAAATATTCGTAAATTGATTCATATTAATGCATAAAGAAAGGGTGCTCCACAGTGTTCAAAGCATTCACTAAATGAATAAAAAGAAAAAACTGGATTTTTTAAAAAATATACAATGACGTTACTCCTTAAGGTCTCATGGTATTCATGGTATTTTTGACCAAATATTTGAGCGTTTACAAAAGTAAACAACACTACCCTACTGATAAACAACGATGCTACTAACTTTATATTTGTAAAGAAGACGATTTTAATAGCAATCACTCGCCTGATATACAAAACGCTTTCACGGGCAGGGTGGTCACGCCGTAATGATGGGTTGTATCGACAATCTTAACTCCGCTGATGTAATCAACATGCTTGCAGATCCACACGCCGTCTACAGCAGTCCTATATTCTTAGTATTACAAAACAAAAAAAAGAAAGAAAAAAAATGCTTTTGGAAGCACTCATTGATTTTAAAACGCAACGCAACCCAAAACATATTTTGTATGTCCTTTCTGAATAGCTTTATTGATGGATGACCATTAACGCATATGTCATGATCAGGAGAAATAATTCATCAACGTTCCTCCCCCGCCCAAGATTTTTCGCTACCTATTTTTGTCGTTCAAAAGGCGAATAAAATTAGCGAACATATTTGTTATTCAATTTCAAAGACCCTTATGCTTTTATCTTTATCCTTCAAAAAATTGCAAATTAATAGCAGAGAACTTTGCGCAGAAATTGATTTTAAATTAGTTGCACGTAGTTTACAGAACAGCAGAAAAAGTAAAAAAGCAATCCCGTAGATTTTGATGGAAGCACCATGGATCAAAATGAAGATGACGGTGATTAGAAGCCTACTGCGAAGTTAGTTAGTGTTATTCTCACTTCTTAAGACTTATCGCTTGATTGATTTACTTAGACATCTTTCCTTATAATTTGTAATGAATGATGATGTTAGTCATTCAAGAAGACAGCGATGCGTTCATATTTTTCAAAATAGAATAGAGAGAATAAAGAATTGCAATAAAATTAAGAAATAATTATAAAATAAACTTTGGCGTATTGCATTATTGCAATTAAGTCAATCCAATAGAGAAGTTTAGCAGTATTTGAGCGGATATGATAACAGATAATTATGCAGATTCGTAATGCTTTGTATTTCAATTTCCGTGACAAAGAAATGAGCGGAGCGGACAGTTACGTCGAGCAAGTTTCGCTCTACCTTAGCCTTGCTCAAGAATTAAAAGCAAACAAAAGTTTGCTAAAAAAAAAAAAAAACTAAACCAATCTAAAGACTCACGCTATATGCCTGATTCACAATTTACCTGAAGGATTGTTATTCTGCATTTTTTTAAGCAAATTTTTTTTTTATAAGAGTGAAAAACAAAAGTAAATAAGAATAAATAAAATAAAACACGCTTCATATATGTAAATATATTTCCTTTCTTTTCAGAATGTTAAAATCGACATAAGGCAACAATTGGGTAAGTTTACGAAAGTAGAGTTTCCGCACTTCCCTCTCTCTCTGGCAGACAGACATATGTTATTTTCCATAGATACCGTTTTGCGCAATCATTTAATTTTATTCTTAAAGTATTCGTTCACTACTTTATAAAATTGAAATTTTCTTTTTACTTTCATACATACATTTATATTAACTTTTTCGATTTTGTATTTGTTCCCTTTGTTGTTTCCTTTTGTTGTGAGAATTATATTACGTCTTTTTTCATGTATACACATACAACATTTATAAAAGTAAAAAAAAAAAACAAAAAAAAAAAATTAAAAAAATAAAAAACAAATAGAATTTCAAATGAGCAAAAACTAAAAGAACTGAAACTGAAGTGAAAAAACAAAATTTGCTGTTTAAACAAAATTAACGTATTATGTCTTCAACTCATGGCAAATCTGAAGGAAGCGAAAACCCAAGACAAGAAATGGAAAGAGAAGAAAATGAAAAGCAACTACAAGGAGGTAACAATAGCCAACCGTTCGTTGTGGTACTCGATGAAGGTACACATACCACGGCAACGGAAACAGAAACGGAAACTGTAAATGATGCCACAGCAAACGACACGAGTATTAATGTAGAACCCGTAGTGAAACCAAGTACATCATCCTCAACAACAATTACAACAGCAGCAACAACAACAATAACAACAACGATAACAACGTCAACTTCCAAATATCAAAAACATTTCCAAGAAATTACAACCGAAAGCAAGGCTCTTCCATCTGCAATTAGTTTGGAAAATAAAAAGTTGAATGAAGATAGCTTAGCAGTTGAAGAGGAAAGTTTAAAACCCTTTGAACTATTACTATTACAGCAGCAGCAGCAGCAGCAGCATGAGCAGCAATCACAACAACAAGCTCATGTAGCTGAAATAATCGAAACTAATAATACAGTTAATTGTCAGCCTAGCTCAACCCAAATCTTAAACGAAGAGGGCAATAACCAATGCAAGGCTTTAATACCTTACAATTCGGCTAACGTGTGCAATACGCTTGGAAACTATATCGCAAGTCATTCATTCACATCGCAAAACCCATTATTAAATAATGAGGAAAGTAATGTGTCAGTCGATCCATTGTGGTTAGATAATGAATCGAGTTTCCCAGCCGAAGAAGTAACACAAAATATAATCATTAATATTTCAGAGACGCCTTCGTCTAGCATGCTACATAGACTTCCGCTAAGACATCGAATGCGTAATCTGTTCTCCGATACTATTCGTTTTTGTCGCTGCCCTGCTTTTGCCCGCGACTGTATTATTATTTTGTGCATGTACATTGGATTCACTCTCTTAATATTTACGTTGACTTTACTCTCGTATAACTTTTTACGTTCCACCGTGGAAGCTTATCGTAATGATGATCGTCACTCTGTCTGCCCATATCTACCCAATTTCTAATCCAAACATCTATTTAAAAAGCAAAAACAAAAAAAAAAAACAAAAACAAAATTCCGCGAATAAATTTAGTAAAAACAAAAAAAAATTTAATCCACTTACGTGTAACCTTAATTAATGATCTGCTTGCTTAAGCAGTAATACATTTTATTTTCTTATAAACTCTGCTCTTATTTAGGGAACGAACTTTGGTCATTTACAGTCAGCTGTTACTTCATTGTTGTGCAGCTAGCAAAATCTTGTTGAAAGATTGAAACATGCCGAGACTGTAACTTCGATCGATTCTTGAAGGTATTGCTACGCGTAGGTACAATTTCATCCGTTTTTGTTTTAAATGGGGATATTGCTTTAAATCGTAATGATTTTAAACTTTTTAGCTTACATTGTGCGTAATAGCATTGAATCAAATATTATTCATTTTGTCAATTCGTTTGTAACACCACGAAGCAACTTGCAGAGATCCCACAAACTATATTTATTCTTGATTATCTTGAATCGATTTAAGCTGGTCTGTTCGTTGTCCATCTCTCCGTCGACCCAACTGTATAATGTCTGTTGTAAATATTTCCCTGGCCGCAAAAATGAAGACATCGTCTGCAGATTTGCAGAAGAGCTTGTAAATACCAAAAAAATACGCCTTTAGGGCCCAAACGCATGCGACCAATCATATGCGCAATAAGAACATCGTTTGCTTGCTTGTCTCTTGGTTGTAACTCATAAAGTACAACGGAGACACCATATCCAATTCCTCATGATTCGCTGCCCCCCATTACGCATTGACGTAAGGAAGTATTTGGGGTTTCAAATGTGCTTTTGATTTCCCAAAAGTTCAAGAATTTCGTAAACATTTTTTTGTTCTTTTTCGAGGTTGGTTTCGCACAACGAGACAGTAAAAGTTAATCTATACACATATATATGTGCGAATAGATGATTTTATTCATTGACATGGTTATATAAATATGAATTTTTCCCCTTGCCGTACGGGTTATTTTCGGAAACTCACATAGAATGCCACTCGCTTAAATACTGACCGTTAATAAACGACTTCAAAGGCTGCGAATTTTGATTGATGTGTCGCTGAGGAGGTGTTGGCTGCATTGGTGAAGTCACGCTGAGAGTGCGATAAAAGAAAGCTGTCAAAAAAGAAGCGCTAACAACAAATGCTGCAAAGAAACCCAAACAGAAAATACAATCCCTATTAACCTGCAAGCACATGCAGATAGCAGCGCAAAAATCACAAATTGAATTCCAAATGCGACTGCATAACGGTGCACGCCGCAAATCGCTGGAGGGCGGCGATGAAGCAGCCTCAATATGTATTGTGTGGAATTGTTGAGAACAAGGTTGTTCGACCATGACTGGTTCCAAACCGGGTGTAATAAGCGATCCCTCAACTTTAATGAGCTTCTCTTTCGATCCATTTTCATCCACTCGGTGCAAGTCGCATTTTATGAGATGCGCTTGCGAATTGATTAAAAGCGCTGCATCAGCATTGGTAAAATTGTTCAAAGAATTTTGCAATCCCGATTTGCTTGTACTGGCAGAAGGGTTCAAAGATGATAAGCCCAGAGATGTGCTAATATTCTCATGAAATGATGTTTGACAAGAAATTGGAACTGCGCTAGCTGCTGTACATATATTACAATTGCTTGTAGCTACGGCTACATCTTTGTAATTTGGCGTTAGATCGACGATAGCGGTTTGCTTGCCAAAGGAAGCTATCGGAAATACAGACTTAAAATAGTAGTAAAATCTTTATGTTTATGCCATTGCGTACCAGTGCTTTGTGCTTCTTCATTTAACTTAATCACGCTCAGCTTTTTTTCTAATTGCGAATGAAAGTCAGCATAACGGCTTATATGGACTTTCGGGTGTACATCTTTTTTATCAATTTTTTCACGGCCATCATGGCGATACTTTCGGCGGGGAGAAGCCACTACCGTGGCCTGTGTTGGTTCAAGGGATTCTAAATTTTTTGTGAAAGTATCAAACATTTCCATAATTTTCTCAAAACGTTTCGCTATTGCTCCATTTTCTTCTTCAATTTGCTTCAATTCTAGCTGCGTGCACTTCTGTTGCAGCTTCACTTTTTCTAGTTGCAAAGGCTTTTGAATTTTAAGTGTTACATCATCAGCGCTCCATAGTCTACGCGGTAATAATAATGAAGGCTCCCCCGTACTTGTAGAGGTTTCTGGCGCCAAAATAGTGATAGTACTTAAATCTGCATCAATACCCTGAATTTGCTCCAACTCTTCATGGAATTTGACATTTTTCGATTCTTTTGGAGCAGTTTCAGTGTCTGTAGCCGTGATATGGGAACCTCCCAGGTGTATGCGCACCTCTCCACTGTCGGAATGCACAAACACGACAGGACTCTCCTCCTCACCTCCTATTTGATCATTTTCCTCATGATTGTCACTTTCAACATGATTTGTCTCTTCTTGTTCAACGTCTTTTGTGTGGTCATTTGATTCTACTGCGGACGGACTAAAGTCCATTTGCGATAATATATAATATATAGTAATAATAATAAAAAAATATTAATTAAAAAGAAGATCAAACAAAAAACTATGAAAATATATTGTTTTTAATTGTTTATTTGCTCTATAAAATGTCAAAAGTCATTTCAAACCTTTCGTTAAAAATCGATTCCGTTGATCCCTAAATCTCTGACAGCTGATATCTCATGATTAATTACAAGCTAATGGCTAATTGGTTTTCTTATGCATTCTACGAATTTTCAACGAGCTCTTAAGAGAATCGTTGAAAACAAAATAGCGGAAATTATTTAAAATTGGTCATGAGTGCTACATAACTCAATACTGTTATCTTGCTTTTGGCCAGGTGGTTCGTTTGTGGCATTGTTTTTCAAGCGTTGCATTGGACTTTCCACCCCTTTATTACTCTATAAATTTTCATCAGCATCGTCGTCATCATCATTGTTGTCGTCATAATCACCATCATCAGGGCCAGAGACCAACCGACCGCCATTATCTTATAGCTTTTTATGTCTGCGGAAAAATTCGCAATCAATGCGTGCATAAATTTTTCTCAACCGCACACGCATGGCCAACCCATATATACATACATACAAGCCAAAAAAAAAAAACAAAAAAACAAAAAAGAAAATGTATTTACATATATGCGCGTATGTGCATGTTTTTGCCAGACTCGTTGATTTTAGGTGCGGTCCCCCCTTTACCGTATTACCTCGTCATTCCACAAAGTAATGTAGTCGAAAGATAAGCTGCGTTGTGTTGAAAAGGTTTATGTTCCAATGTACTTCTTTCTTTCCTACGTTTTAATACTGATCATCACGACAAAAATAAGTCTACTGACATTGTCGTTGCTTTTGTAACAACTCAAAAGTCTACTGGCGGTTACTTTTCGTGAATCTCTTGCAGTCCCGAAAACTAAGCATAAGAGTTCAATGAACTGGTTGCTGCCTTTGATATGGGACGTCGTAAAACCTAGACCAACTGGCTTAGTAGAGACATTCCTAATAAGAGAAGTTTTGATAGCAAAAGTTTAATAACATTCGTAGGTCGGATTACATACGCGTTTGCCTTAGTCACATAAAAAAAAAAACGGAAAGTAATGTGGACGCGAGCTGCTCTATAGCCAGTTATAGCCTTTTCTCTTACCTTTATTTATTCATTTTTTTTTTTTTTTTTGATATATTTTTTGAATGCTTTTTTGCATTTGTATTATTATATTTTTTTATTCAGTATCGTAGGATGAGCGCGTATTCATTCTGCCAAAACATTTGCAACATCCAGAAAGAAAATTTGGAAACGTTATAAAGTACATATATTCTGGATCAGTACCAAATAGTGATTCGATCTAAGCAGCTCTGTCTTTATCTTGCATGGGTTGGCCTTAAAGATGGATCAAATCGGTCGAAGCACTTGCCTGCAGCACAGCGTAAACTGACAATCCATCTGCTTCCTAGTTTTGTTGCTCACTGCTTATGAACTGCAAAGGGTATACATTACAAAGACTTTCGTATGAACTCTACAGATCCTGAATATGAGAACGCAGACGTGTTAACCCGATGTTACTATCGCTATTTCTTTTAGTTTTTTTTTTTTTTTTTTGGGTTTGAAATGAAAGTTTGGTGGATATAAAATATTCGACCTTAGCTGTATATAATTCTTTTACTTATTTTTTTTTCGGAAATTATGTAAAATTTTTGGTCCTTTATGCTGGCGCTGCTGTGTAGTTAAAGCTTTATATATGTATCTGTGTGCATTTGTACAGAAATTTTCATTTTTTTAACACTTAATTGTCAGTTGAGAGAGAATCAGACGTAAGCCATTTACTGAATAATTGCTAAAACGGTAAAAGCAAAAGAAAGGAATGGTTTTTGATTTTAAACAATTTAAAAGATTCGCATTAGTTTAAAAAAACCTGGAATGCTAAAGGATATTAAAAAATATCTTTTTGCTTAAAAGGATTACAGGGGAATGTACTTGGAGAGCTTAATATCAATAAAATATTTAGCTTTCATTAGGCGGCTGGGCTAACTGTCTACCATATCTCTTGAAAAAAAAAAAGAACCGAGAGTCTTAATAGCTCATGCTCATCACACCTTTAGTCGTTTGGTCGTTTCGATTTCAATACATTTTATTGATAACGCAGGGCATGTTTTACAAATCGAATATTTTTCCTTAAGTAATTGAGAAACTCTCCATGAATGTCTCTTTTATGTTTACATGTATAGAACTTTAACAATTTCTTAGATGCTCTGAGAAACTGTTTTAATTCCGTCATCACACTTCTTCGCACATATAACAAGGAAGTGTGCAATTGATTTCTTCATTTGTGCTTTCAGTTTCCTCTCTAACGCTTGAGTGACTCAAAAAGTATCGGTGTGTGTAGTACCGGCCCTCTGTCGTCCACTGAGCTCTCATTTTACATTTAGGTATTAATGAATATTATAACGACATTATCGCAGGTAGCGAGAGAAAACACCGTGGCCTTTTACGTCGCGCTAATCAATAAAGCTCTCTTTGGATGGAGACCAAAGAAGAATTTATTAATAATTTGACTCAGTGTTAACCTAAGTTTTTCATAAAATCAATTTTTTATACCCTACACAACTTGTGGTAGGCGGATGTATTAAGCTTGAGATACAACCGCTCTTTATTGCAACAATGGGATCAGAATTACTTTTTGCATCGGTCCTAGCTTGCCTTTCCGCTTGTCTGCCTGTCTTCTTTTCTTGTGCTCAGCCTACAGCTCGCAGTTTTTGAGATATTTTGATGAAGTGTTGTGCATGCGTTTGTTTTGAGCTAAGGACGACCACCGCTATTGAAAATGGTTTAGATCGAATCACTTTTTCTGAAAACTCGTCACAAGATAAAGAACAATTCAATGGAATTCGTGACGTATGTCTATGGAACTTGGAAGGCAATAAATAGAAGGACTTTATTTATATTTAGGCGAAAATTGAAAATCCGAACAATTGCGAAAAAGTGAAATACGCAAACTCGCGAAATAATAAACCGTACCTTTACCGTACAACGTCAAAAGTACAACGTCAAAGCATATTGATCGTCTTTTACGAAATTTCATTGCGGATTAGGTTCCATCGAGGCTAGTTTTATATCCACTCTTATCTTTTGTTTATACTAAACACATGCCATGGAACAAACATAAATGTTGCGTGTACATTTGTGTATTTATGCGGCAAACTAAAAAATTAACTTAAATCTTAAACTTATTCGTAATATAGTTGGCGCAGTGTAAAATACTGAACTCAACTGTAAAAAACTTACAAATTATGCAGTTTTCCAAACGTAATATTCGCGTAACGTGTGTTAACGGCAATAAAAGCACATTGAAATATTGAAAATATATATATCGGTTAGTTTTCCTTATTTTGCATTTTTGATGATTTTCCAATAATTAAGAACTTCCGAAAAGAGATTCGTTTCCCCTACTATTCGACGTTTTGTTCGCGGTTGACATAAGTTAATTAATATTCCGCTTTCTTCCTTCCGTTTTTCGTGACTTTGCTGACACCGCAACATTTTAGACAATGAAGACGGACAGACAATCCTGTCAATATTTATAAAATGGGTTCTACAGCAAACGCTAGACAAGCAAGCAATGCTTATATAGTAAACATTGTCCTGTGGATGTAAGTAAATGTAAACATTATAATATTTTTTTTTTTTTTTTAACAATTTATACGTAAACTGGAGTAGTATAAGTAACTCGTTACATTGCAATGCTTGCATTTAAATTTTTATTTTAAAATTATCGGAATAAATATTTGAACTTTTTTGTTCTCTTTAACATTATTTTTATTTTCTCTCTAAATGCGTAATTTTAAGTTTCTATTATGCGGAATTTTTTTTCTTTTTTTATTTTTTTTTTTTTGCTTTTTGCTGCGACTGTGCTATGTTGTTGTTTAGAGGATTTAAACACAAAATGTTTATTATTTCTCCAAAGTGAATATTGTTGTTTTTATGGTACGTACACACGATATTTGTTTTAGAAAAAGAATTCAGTTTCCTTTTTTCCTATATATATACATATATATATATATACATATATATATTTGTTTATTTGGTTTGGTTTCTTTTTCACTTTTTCGAGCACAATAAAAAAGGATAACGGACAGAAAAATCGTAAAAAAATATATATATAAAATGGATTTGAAATGATTGTATTGATTTCTTTTTCCAGTTTTCTATTGCACGAACAATAAATACATTTTTAGCGAAGTTTTTCAATTTGTTGTTACTGTTGTTATAAAAAAAAAAAAATAAACAAAATGCATGTTTTCGAGGATGAATATGGAATCTATATGGAATACTAGGGAGGCTTGTGGTTAATTTCATTTTAACGTACAGTTACAGTAAAAGTTTATGTTTAACTTAACTATAGTAAAAAGAGCACCTTATACGATTTACCGAATAGATTAATTGGAATCTATCCAATCTTACCAACTTCTCCTTCAGCTGACTTAAACGATGCCTACGAAAGAAACCTACTTCAGCCTCAGTTCGGGTAAATACACACTCTTGAAGTTGTTGTATTCAGCCTAAGACAACCATTGTGTCAAAATGACGACCAAGTTTAATATATAGATCGTTTCGGGACAGTTTCGAAATCGCTAAGAACAGTGGGAATGTATAGAAATTGTGCTAGCAAAAGCTAGTCATCTATAACAAGTAAAATGCGCTATAGCGCGCCACGGCCCGCCATTAAATACTACATACAATTAGTCAATTATTCCTCTTTTCACAACAAACCGTTACAGGCAAAGCATTGTCAATGGTTTCCGGCCTTGGGCCAAAACGCGTCAATGTGTCAAATTTGTCCCACGTAGGTTTATCTTTTCGATACCACAGCATATAAGGATTCTCAGGAAATGCAAACCTTTATATGTCACAAAGGTGTAATTGCTAATGATGATGAATGATGAAAATTGGTTCATAGCAGCAATTTATCTAAAAATTTATATAGTAAGGAATTTGGATTATATAGATCCATTTTTCTGACCTTAACACATATAAGGGTTATCATGAAAAGTAAGCTCTTATATAGAGAGCAAGTCTAATTTCTAACATTTTCAAAGGAAAGTCAAAGCTAATGAAACATTCGAAAAGGCAATTAACTTTTCTAAATTTCGATGTCATCCTGTGATGTCGTCACGTGATATTTTGGGCGTCCTCCAATGGGCGGTTTTCATGAAAAGTATGCCTTTCCATGAAAAAAAGATGTAGTTTTTGGTGTCTTATTGCCGAAGCGAACGAACAACTGTATTAGACAAAGCTGATCGGATGAAAATTTTCACAATCGTAAAATTCCTATTGAGTAACATATGCAAATTATTATCGAGTTTACACGATATTGATGGTTATAAACCGTGTCCAGAATTGAGCAAACACCTCAGGCTATTAAGTATCTTTGCTCACAATTGCCAAGATCTGCCCTTAACCACAGAGATATGTTTCTTGTATTCACATTCAAAATTTTTTGGATTTGATTTCCCATATTCCCAAAGTCAAGATGACTTGACAAGTTGATGTGAAGTGAAGGGCGAGTATTTGTTTCTTTAAAATTTTCTACATTATTCTCTCTTCGATAACCAAATTCACACTTAATTCGTTTTGCAAGCAATCTAGTAAAAAAGCTACTAACTTGTCTTCTGGTGTGTACTAAAAATTGTGCGAGAATCTGACTTCATTTGTAATAAGAGTTTTCGAACATTAAAACTTTCAAATCATTTTCAATTCCATTAAGCGAAAAATAAAAAAAGAAAACTTTATGCGACTGAACATTTGATTTCATTTTCATTTAAGCATTTTTATTTCCCAAATGGTAAACAGTTCATTGGCTAGCAGTAGTAAATATAGAAATGAAAACGTTATCTACGGCTAAATACACAAAAATACTCATGGACACACAAATTTTCTGAGTTTACGATAAAGACGAGCTATAATAAAGAATTCTTACCTTCGTTCGACGTAAGTAAAAGTGTAACACGAAAACCGTGACCTATGGGACTAGAAGCAAAAATACGAAAAATGTATGACTAAAGTATAAAAAGTCCGTAGGATGCCATATTGGCGAATCAATATCACTTTTAGATATTACCAGACTTCTAATGAAAGAAGTTACAGTTATTTTAGTGACGTTACTTTGTACTTATCAAAACATCGGAAAAGTCTAATTTCTAATGCGTCGGCAATGAGGAAAAGTACCGTCTAAGAAAACCAATGGACCAAAGTAATGGAGAAGTGGTTTGTTGACATAAGCGTCGACGATACTGAACCTTCTGATCAATCGAACTCGGTAGTTGTTCCGTGCACAGAAATGTGCATAAAATTGTTTTGGAAAACCGAAATGCGAAATTGTATGGGACAGCCGACATCGTAAAGACATCAAAAGGTAGTCCATCCATAGTCCGGCCTGAACATTTGTGGTTAAGGAAGCTCGGTTGGAAGTGTATATCTCCTTTGCTACATTTAACCCAAAAAGAAGAACGTGTTAGCGATTGAGAGAGCTGTTTAGGCAAAATGAAAACGATTTTTCCGTGCGATGTGTAACAATGGATGTATTCCTCACTTTATTCCAGGAAAGTTATGGCGCTCGCGTCTTTGGATGCGCATGGCTTAGTATTCATCGATTGTCTTGTAAAGGAGCACAGGATGAATAGTGATACTATATAGGGTATTAAAATGGTGACAATGCAAAGAAACGGTGCCAAAAGAAGAAGAAGAAATGCTCTTTCCCCAAGGCAATGCAATTTGTTGTAAACCGATGAAAACCATGGCCAAATCGCACAATATGTACTTTGAATTGCTTTCACATTTATCGTATTCACCGAGACTTAGCCCGCAGCGGCTATCATCTGTTCGCGAACATCAAAAAAAATGTTGGTCGGAAAGGCTTATGGCTTCAATGAGGAGAAACGTTAAGAAAGCGTTGAAATAAATGCGTTGCCCCTGAAGGCGGTTATGTTGACGAACAAAGTCGACTTTACGAACTTATTGAGTGATGGCTTACGTACGCTTTTGGCTATCACAATTAATTCTCTCGAAACTCTTCAAAAAAAGGAAGAAAGAGTATAGATTTTAATTGGTTCCTGCCTGAAATATCGCCAATGCATTGATACAAAGGTTTAGTTTTAAAAGAAATGCTTTCGAGAAGAAATCTTATAATCAAAGTTAGAAATGGAAGCAAATGTAAGGCAATAATGAAATTATCCAACAAATTGCATTAAACGGAAGTTAAACTTAAAATTGATGGAAGAAAGAAATGCTTTTAAAAAGACATAAGAATAGTTCTAAAGGGGATAAACAGCTAAGTTAACATTCCAGGTATATGCGAAAGTATTGCTAAAGTGCGGAATAGCCGCTTTCAATGGAAAAGCGTCGAAAAAGTGCTGAATACTTGCGGCGCTATCAGTTCTACCCACAACGCTGGCTTAACTATATTTTATCGTTTTAAAATTCTGTACAGGGTTAGTGGAAACTGTATGTTTAAGAGATATATGATAAGTTGCCAGTGTTCGGCTTAGGGAGAAGAGTCGGTCATCTACGAATTAATTTATACTCGTATCCTTTAAGAGACAACTTGATCAAATCTATGATGCGTTTGCGATGTTTGGTTGTTACGAAAAGCATTATTGCCGATCGGCCAACCGGCCGACCATCCGTTATGAATATTGTAACGAAATATCTCAATAATTGACTTTATTGCGTTTACTTTATTTATTTTTTCAATAGGTTTATGAAAACCACGAGCTGAGAGCAATGCAAACTTACTCCAAACTAAATGTAAACTTTTATTTGTCGCAAACTTCAGTTGATGGAGATTAAGTTTGGAAAAAATCTTAATCCTATTTTTTTTTTTTTTTTTTTTTTAGCTCAGAGATTGACACCATCAAAGAAATGTAAATTTTTTGTCAATGCGGAAAAAATTTATTTGAAGCTATGTTGAACACAAAAGCAAACTTATATACGGCTTGAGGCGGATTTTTTAATACTATTCACTAAGTTGAATGCAGACTAAAGCGAAAATCAATCAATATATATATCGTACACAGTATTATACAATATTTGACAGCACATCTACCCACTTAGTCTTATTTTTGTATGGCTTTTGTATGCCGACTGTGAGCGATATCTTGGTCGCTCGCATGTAAATAATTTTCAAACGTCAATCAAAGATTTCATTATGAACAAGTGAAACCACTATAGTAGAACGCGGTCATTATTATCAAATATGCAGTAAATATGGCGAGTGATTGAAAATGTGGTCCGATCCGAATCAATTTCAATAGTGTTCGTCCTTGCGCCGAACCACGACGGCGCACTAAATTTCATCGAAATATCTGACGAATTACGACGTTTAGGTTGAGCAAAAGAAAATAAGACAAACCGATGGACAGACAAGTTAAGATTGATACAAAAAGTGATTTCGAATCGATCGGCACAATAAAATGTAGTTCTATCTCAAATCCTTTTGCGTATGATGTACAATCGCATAAACTTAATATTCCCTTGTACCACGAACGGTGTAGGGTATTAAAAATTGAATACTTTGCCTGGATATCTGAAGTTAATACCTTGAATGCAGAGCTTATAGCTTAGGGAAAATGGGAATGTTATTACATTTTTTTTACGGTGGACGCATACCATACAAATTTTGCCAAGTTAGAAAAATTCTAGGCAAAGTTTGGATGGCGAGTGGACGGATATAAAGACATATTGGCAGATAGGCAAGCGAATGATTTGCCTGATAGAGATCTCTAACATTCGCAGACAGGTGAAATATTTCGTAATCCGTTTTTTTTCTTCAATTTTTAAAACTCTGCAATGCATCTACGATACGTTAGTTAACAGACTGTTTACTCTTTTTCCAATGTATGCAAAAAAGTTGAAAAAGTTTGTTTTTATTCACTTAACGTTCTCTGTTGTAGTTGTCTGCACCCATGTATATAATCTATGTTGGAAACAAAATCCATAAAACCTAATGATTGTGCATTCGAAAATTTGAAAAATTATGTTTGGTATTTTTAGAAAAAAGAAAACACAATATGAAATTTCTAAACAAATATTTATGAAGAGTTGTGTTTTTTTTTTTTTACATATATATATATTTTCTATTTTTCTATTATTCTTCTTGCCTGCTTTTTTTTTTGTAAAATTTAATTTCACATGTTTTCGAAGCAAACTGTTTGTAAAGCACAAAAAGCATCATAAACAATTCTAAAACAAAAGCAAAAATTGTTCTAAATTTAATGAATAAAGTTTTTTTTTTTACTTTTATATATATGTAGATCGCATTTGAATAATAAATACAGTTTTGAAGAAAAATTTTCAATTTACAAAAGCATTTGTTTAATTGACCAGCGCTTAAATGATTGGTGAAAATGTAAACGAAATTTCAAGCTATATAGCATAGGTACGACGCCACTTGAGATTTCCCTTATAAATGACGTCTATGATGCGTAACCCTGCTTAGTCAGGCATTATTTTAGAAAACTTAATCAATATTTACAATGCGATTAAAGTTATGTTTAGTTTTCGAAATTATTATGATGTTCTTCAAAATTTATGTTCGACACAATTCTCAGCTTAATTAGAGGTTAATGAGGGAGGCATGTCTGAAAACTTAATACTTCATATATCAGCTACTGTCCTTCGCGAGGCAACTATTGCCTTCCAGGTGGCAACAAAAGGAAGAATGTAGAGGAATGTAGAGGAATGTATAGGATATCGACTGTGTGGACTTATAACACCTCAATTCTGTGATTGAAAGCTTGGTTATTTTCCTCTGCGCATGAATGCTCGTTTTAGAATGATGTGTTTTATTGTCTTAGATTTCGAAGATTCTCTGGTAAGGAGCTAGTAGCTTAGCAAGTCGAACAGGGGGCTCTGATAGACTTCTTTTGCGGGTTGGCCTTGTCCTTGAGTATGAATAGAGTGGATTATTATTTATATAGGATAATCAAATAAGAGATCTTCTTTCACAGTGTCATACAGTACATATTTTGCTTCGGATTGCCGCCAAAGTCGACTCTTGTGTGTGTCTATTCTTTGATAAATGACAATGGAAACATAGGCGATTGTACAGATTATAGATATTGTCTACGTTTCGTCCATGCGGGTTAAAGTTCATACCTAGTTAACTGCCTCTGCAATTTGCTCCTTTGGTGTAAAGAAAATAGACGTGTTTTTCCTAAATGTTCTTTAGGTGTATCAAAATTAAATTTTGGGTGCGGTTTATCAGTACAAAATACTGCATTAGGACACGAAAATAACTGCAACGCTTTCAAAAGAGAATGCTATAGAAACGTGATCATCGATTTTGAATTAAAGGGTTTTGTCAAGAGAGCAGTAAAATATGTCATACATCTCGCGACACAATCAATTTAATAGCAAAATAATGCAATGACCTTGTAATCTCTAAAAATGCCTACGTTAGATTACTAACAAAATTATGCGATATAACTCCATTCGTCTTGTTTCCTTGGCGTTACGCTAATAATCCCATAATGAATGGCAAAGAGAAGGGCTAGAGGGAGAGAGAGGGATAGTGGGTAAAAATTGGTAGTTCAAACTCAAATATATAAAGAAATCCAGACGCGCTCACTTGCGAAAAACAATCTTTTAATAGAAATGACACGAAACAGAGCCTAAAAGAAAAAATAACTCATCAGGATCATTCTGCTTCCATATTTGGACGCATTTGTGTTAATGTATTGAGTAGCTCATCTGCTCTTGATTTGCTGAAGTCTAGAAGAAGCAGAGAAATTTAATATCTTAGCTTCATTTTAGCTTTATCCTACATGTTTCCATGGATAATTTTTGTTTGGATGTGTTCCTTGACATTTGATATAAATGCAAAAGTTAAATACTTTCCGCAAACTATATTTCGACCTTTAATTCTTTTCATAATTCTTTTATGCGTTATGTAAATTTGTTATTAGCTATTCATCAAATGCGACTTCGGCGTAAATAAACGAGCCTTTGAAGAAAGCAAAGCAAATAACGCATATGAGAAATGTATTTTCAAAATGTTGGTTCTTGACGTGGCCTGGTAAATATTTACGACAAATTCTAGCATTAAATGTCAACAGCTAAGCGTTAGCCTCTTTAGTTGCCTTGAAGCTTCCGTGTTGTTCACATTTATACCTATAACCGATTGATGTCGTTCAGAAGCTCCCTTTATGCTAAGCTTTGACTCAGTTCAAACATGTCAGTTCATCCGTCCCTGTAATGCCTGCGGCAAACATCTCCCCGGTTGGCTGAAGATTTGGAAAAAACTTTATCAAGTTCTTAACCGAAGTTATAAATATTTTCGCACACATTATATGGATGGTCCGGCGGTATTTTCGAAAAAATTCTGCGTAAAAATTTGTAAAAATAATTTCAATATTTTAGGTAAATTCGCTTTATCGATATACACACAATCAACACAAAATCTTCTTATCGTTTAAATTTGGCTGACAAAAGTGGCGTCCTTAGTTATTTCCTTAAAGTGGATTCCCTGTAGTTGTCCACAGACCGAATGGCAATCTTTCAGAGAAAGCTAGAGAATGTTTTTGTGTTTTAATTACGCAGTGTGTTGAACAATGAAGCTTATCTTGGTTTAAATTTAATGCTTTTCAACCTTTTCTAAACAATATTTAGTAGATTTGAAATGTTGCATGCAATAATTTATGCAAGCGTCCCATCTAGAGCATTGCACAAAAAGGAACAATGGATGAAATTATAGTAAAAGCAGCAGCAGCAACTTGGATTTTGTCTTTTTAATTATCCATTGTTTTTTAGAAATCAGGCTGAAAACTATTGCCACGTTGCTGTAACTACTACCGTGACTGCTACAAGTACTTCTGCTGCTGCAACTACTACTACTAGTTCTACTATTGTTGCTACTACTACTAGTGCTGCTTCTACTACTACTACTTTTACTACTACTACTAGTACTACTACTACTACTATTAATACTACTACTACCGTCGCCACTATTGGTTCTATTGTAACTACTTCAACTAAAAGAAAATTACTTATCTTTTACTTAGGCGTATGTATATGAAGAAAAAGAAAAAAACGCCGGTATGTAGAGTTTTTGTTTCAAGTGTTCAGGTGAATGAATCTACTTTTGAGAACATGACTGCGTTGAAACTTTATTGTAGTTGTTGTCTTAGAGGAGGAGAATTGTTCTTCCTTTTTTTCTTTTTTTTTTTTTTTTTGTTTTCCTTAGTTTTTGTTGCTGTTTATTTTACCTGAGTAGCACTTTAATTTTGTACACACTTTGTGTGCTCAAATAATAATAATCTGTTTTTCCTCGTGTTCTTTTCCTTTTTTTTTGTATATACATATATATATATATATATATATATATATATATATCTGAAAGTAAAAAACCTACCAATAACAATATGAATATCATAGCGGCTGTTGCATTGTCGCTTCTGCTGCTACTATTCTTTACGGCTTATCTATGTGCTATAAGTCTGGCTAATAATCTACACCTGATGTTAAAGTTCGCATATAATCAGTATTTGCTTGTAAAACCTTATAACTCACAATACCGGCGTTACCATCTGTCGCCTTTGTATTGTATTATCTTTGGACTCAATGCACGTATACCAATGCAAACACAAGCACATACTTACGCACAGATGGAGCTACGTTAAGATGAAACATGTTAAAGTAGTTGTTTGAAAATTGTGTTGCTTCACAAATATAGTAAATTGGTTTTGTTACTGTGCTGTGCTGCGTTCGCTGCTGCCAGTGGTTGGCACACCAAACTCTTAAACGCTTACACATCCAAGATTCCCGTTTATTTATTTATTTTTTTTCTTCTTATTCTTAAGAGTTGTGTAATTTTTTCTTCTTGTTTTTTTTTTTTCTTTTTTTTTGTTCTTATCTTTAATAAAAGTTTTTTTTTTGCATTTACCTCAATTTAAGTGCATTTTTCCCCCTTGCTAGCTCAGTGCAATCAGGATTTTGTTCTATAGTTCTATACTCTCATGTTAGCTTCTTCTTTTTTTTTCTTTATTTTTTTTTTTTTTTCAAACATGCCATACATTCTCAGGATTTGTGCTTAGCTGTGGTTGCCTTAGATTTTTGTTATACTATACTATATATTGCTGCTGTTGTTATTCCTTTCATTTTTTTGTTTTTTTTGTTTTTGTTATTGTGCTGTTGACTTTATCTGTAAACCAAATTGCTATCTTGTCTTGCGGTTTGTTTACACACAGAAAAACAGAGCGCCGTGCAAGAGCAATCACGGTGTAGAAAGACGCATTTCTTGTTTGCATTTGATTCGTTTGTTGTTTGTTGCTATATATGTGTTGCGTTACGTTTGTATATGACGTTGGTTGGCAACGTCATTTAAGTTAAACGCAGGTTTCCGTTTCCGCTTTTGTGCCTTTTTTTTAATTCTTTTAATAGCTATTCGGCGGTAAAGAGCGTGAGACCGGAACGTATAGTCACGGTCTTCTTCTTTTCCTAGTTGCTTTCTTAGTTTAAAGCGATGAAAGTGATAATTGCGAGAGCAATAAAACTAAAAATATATATAAATTTATTAAAAATTCAGGCTTCACATAAAGATAAGAACATTTCAAATTAACAAACGCATAACACGAAGCACCATTGAATGAGTGTATGGAGCAGAAATTTGACTAAACGCTCACGTGGTTTAATTGTTGAACGAGGAGTTTGTTTCAACCATCTACCTCCTATCTATTGATTGTTCATATTCGAGAAGATTCTAAAGGTTACGATATATATTTTTTGTGTTTATTCTAATTTGCATTTTTATTCTTCCAGATAATGAGCAAATCTGATAATATATATAATAATTATATATAGTAAGAAAAATTATTTGATTTCATTATATAAATCGGGAGTATTTATCTAAATACTTCCGGTCTTCAAATACAAGATCATGAACATGATAATTGGTTTCTGTTGATGAGAAGACTTACGGTCGTATTCTGGTTTTATGACCGGCCACTAGCCATAAGAGCAAGCTGTGTGTTTTCTTGCAATAATTTTTGTAATCTCGTACCATCTTTGGTAATGTGCATCAATAGTCAAAATAAAACTCTTCAGTATCAATTTCGTTCCTATGCCACGAAAAGCCATAAAGAAAAAAATTGCTTTATGATTTTATATAGAATATGGGCGTGAGTCACTACTAGTGATGCCTATTAAGCTGATAGCATAAGTTCTAAAAGATACGATAATTACTGTTAATAACCTGTTTGTAAATGTGCATATGTTTGTTTTCGCGAGATCTTCGAATGTAGATCTTCTTCATTTATTTGTTACTACTACCTATTAGACCCATAAACTGGTATTGCTGGACAGTCTTTTGTTTTTGTTGTAATTGTAATGTAACCTAATTGTTCAGATAAATAAATAACAGGTATGTAGGCATGGAACTGGAACAGGAATTTTATCATAGATGGCCTTAACATGATGTGTTAAGGACATACTTTCCTTTCTTTTTTTTATAATTTGAACATTTGGCAACGATAAGGTGTCGTAACATCAATACATATTGCACCAGAAAAAACTGTTTGTAACAACGAACACGGCCGGTTTTATGACAAATAAACAGCATTCGCTGACAACATTTTCTCTTTGTCCGTACGATGCAAAATAGTTGCATTACGAAAGAAGGCCATTTACGTAGTATTCTAGTTGCGGATGGATATTGGTATGGATTATTATTTATTACCATCCTCATCAACGGCGAGTCTCAGTTACTTTGGCTGAAAGACGCTATTCCGCGTTTGTTGACATCAGAAGAGATGGTCTGATGTTTGCTGTGAGAGCTATCAACTGCAAATAATTGACTTTAATTGTTCGCTCAAACCCCAATCAAATGCGAACAACGGCAGCAGAAGATCAGCTTTTTGCTTCCATCCCTATCCCCCCCCTTCCCATTCCATCGTTTCGCGATAAATTGGAAGCACTGAAGTTGAAAATGCCCACGTCAATGCCGTCTACTTGCCAAACCCGAGTATTTCCGATCACCACTTATTTGCATCGATGGAACACGCACTCACCATGCAGCAGCGCTTCCTATGAAATTGACTCGATGGCTGATTTGTCTTGTAGTTTGGAATAATGCTTTCCAAGAACACAGTTTTATTACACTCTCACAATAAGCATGTATTCTCTATAGAAAAATTCCGTCTTCATATATGCGCCATGTACTTGGTACATATTTAATTTTTTTATATCTAAACTTCCAAACAATTTAACTAAGTTTACAAACGTTGTTTTGCGTTTAAATGAAGACGAAGCTTAATACTAAGGTAGCATTGCCATCAGCATACGTTGCCATCATGATGTTATTGCAAAAAGCACTTGAATAAAGTATAGAAAAAAGACCCACGAACACACTGTCTTGTGGAATGCTGGTAAAAATTGGAAGAATTTGTGTAGGTTTCATAATTCTGCTGCAAAAAACTACAGAAGATAAATAAGACAAAACATGATATATATGTGAAGGGAAGAGGCATTTCCGTTTTTTGTTGCTAATCTGTGAGTCGAACATTCTGCTGTACATGCATATTGTTTCCCTTACAGGATTGCAGGGTGGCTTAGTTGTGGAGTTTCGTGCTGCTGATGGTGAACGTTCTTTTAAGAAATATTACTTTGAACCTTTATAGATAAGGATATCAATTGGCCAGCCAGTCTCTATGAACGAAGACAAAGGTATAAATTTTGAAATGTTGCAATCATTACAATTTCTTCACATTTTCATTGAAATAGTTGAGTAGAGTAATGACTTAGTCTTTCGATTTGTTTCATGTAATAATCAATTAATAATTAATTCGTTCGCTTTGCCCATTTCGTATCTAAAAATTATTTTTTAATCATGAAATCTTCGTATGATTCGAAAAATGAACTAAATTTGCTCATTATTATCAGGTGTCAAGGTCTTGCACGGTTTAGGGGCTCACACCCATCCCAGATTTGTGTTGTGCCTCTTTGCTAGATATGTGAATGCTTCTTTTCTCTTTCCCTTTCCTTTTCATTTTTATTTTATTGATTTTTCTTGTTCTTTTCGAACAACGAATTTTGTTCTTTTCATTTTTCCTTCATTTTCCTTATGCATTTCGTAGTACCAATAGTCCCAATACTTAGCACAAGATTAATTTTTAAAAGTCAATCGAATTTGTTTTAGCTGAATTTCATGTGCAAATAAATAAATGAATAAATCAAATATAAAGCTGAAATCTTTGATGTTTAGGGTGTGATAACGACGGGGATAAAATTTACCCTCATAATATGTTACTTGTTATATCTAGTACTTGTTAGCGCGAATATATAATATTTTTATAAGGGGCGAAATCAAAAAAAATTTTTTAGAAAAGAAATTTTTTTTATTGGCTTAACGAGTGTTTTGAGTCTTCTAGAGTATGCGGAAAACTGTCTATTATTTAAAAAAAAAGTTTTCCCCTTGAAATTTCAAGCTTTTCTCCAAGAGTTTCCACACGATTGCCTTGCAAATGAATGCTTGTTGTAAAGGTACCAACTAACATGCCAGCTGTTGATTTCTAATTTCTCTAAGACACCACATGTACACAACAGTTGTCTTTAGAAAAAGTTTGCGTTCATTTGCAATCATTTCCAAGCAAACAAAAGAAAAAACGTAGCTTCATCGAAACGACCATTAAATAGATGGATTTGGCTAAGATCAATTCGAAACAAGCACTTCTATCGAGGTTGTCTGTCTTGGAATAATAAAAGAAAACCTCTCCATAACAGTTTTCCAAACCTCGGCCTCCATTATTCCTATATACATAACCTACAATTTTCAATCATTGCATGCGTATTTTTTACAATAATTTTGAAAATGACGTTTTCTAAGCAGAATCGTAAGACGCCTTCGACAAGTTAATGTAAGTACGGATTAGCCTTCTTTTTTTGGCCAGATACTTGGTTTGTTTTTTATCCCAAATATACGACAATGTTACAAGAATCAATATTGTTAAAGCGCTTTTCGCACTTTTATAGGTTTGCACATGTTGATTAAGTAGTCTCTATACCCTACACCACGTGTGTTATAGGTTTGAGTTTGCATAAATGCAAAACGTAGACGCCGATCGATTCAGAGAGTGATTGTCTTGGTTTATTGCGTCTAACCTACAAGTTGTAATCTTTAAGACGTTTCGTTGAAACTTTTTACGCCAACCTTTTCTGAGCCAAGTGCACCATTTTCCATATAACGTCTAATATTGAGAAATCGTTATATGAAAAACTATAGCGCGTGGTGTAGGATATTCAAATGAACCGTGACCCACTGCAGTGGTATTATTTCCTTTAAATTTAAATTTTATACCAACTCCTCAAATTGAAAATGTCCTGCAAAAATGCTTCCAGTTTTGCCATTCTTTAAAGTATTTATTTGTTTATTACTTAAATATATGCTTAATAGCCTGCCTAGTGTCTATTTTTTTTATATTACGTTTCCTTCCATGCCAAAAAAAGTTGTCAAGAAAGTTTTTTTTAAGTTGTTACTGCTTTCCTCCCTTAAGATGTCCTCCCCACTCGTTAAAGGCGAAAACCAGAGTGCCTGGGTCGGGAATAAGCCAGCTTTGCGAGTCTATTGTTTTGTTTTTTTTCTAGGACTAATATTAACATTTTCGAATTATTTTCATTCACCTGATACAGTATAATTCCAAGACATATTTCTCTGGCTTAAAATTACTAGTAACATAATTGAATAACACTCCCCTCTCTCTCTCTCTCTCTCTCTCTCTCTCTCTCTCAATCTCTCTCTGCTTCAATGAGTTCAATTTGTTTAAAATAAACAAAAAGATTTTCTAGAAAATTTTCGAAAAAATTTCAAATTTATGGTTATGCGTAAGCCATCGCTTAAGTAAATATTTGAGTCATACACCTGAGTTCGGTAGACGCATCGACAAACTAAGCCAAAGCAATTGTCAATGTTTCTTATATGCGTTATAGACATTTAACAAAGTTTATACAAAATCGAAAATCTATGAAATTTTTACATTTGTCGAGATAAGTTTTAGTTTTTATTAAACGGAAAAAAGAAAATTCTAAATTGACTTTAAGAAGAAAACAATTTTCTAAATAAAAATGTCTTGTTTTGTATATGTATACGTTCTTGTGTGTGCGCTTACATGAAAAACTTTTTAAGATCTTTTTATGTGACAAAGATAGTATGTATGTGTATGCTGGTGGCAATAAATGACAAGACAAGTTGAACTTAGTGTATAACAACGTCTAACAACAAGTAAAACTTTAAACATACAAACAGATAAACTTGCATACGGACTTATACATACACATGCACGCACACGCATATATATATATATATATATATATGTGTGTGTGAATAGGTTTGTATATTTCAAAGAGAATATGCTAGTGTTAGAACGAAGGAACGCACTTTTTTAGTTAAACCTTGCATTGAAGAAAATCCGTGCTAATGCTGTTAAACAATCTGTGCCTTCTAATGGCACTGATATGCGTTCGCCTTGCTTTTGCAAATCGTTCGTTAGAGCTTTTGCTAAGCTTCGATGTTTTTCTGGGTCTCTTCTTCTTCTTCTTCTTCTGTTTTCTTCTTTTATTTTTTTTTTTTCAAGGAAATAAAATTCTCCAAAGCAATTTGTATAAATAATGTCTTTAAACTGAAGAAAATGCCGTTGCTTCTCGTTTCCATTTTCAATTCAATTTTATTCGTTTCCCTGCAATCATTTAAATGGGATTTTTTTTCCTTTTTGCTTTTATGCTGCGTCACCATTATTTTCCAAGTAGAAAACATTTGATTATAAATCTATTTGTTTTTCACAAAAGAGAATAAAAAAATAATACATTTGCTTGCTTGTTCAAGCCTAAAAGTGTGCTTTGTTTTCCAATTGCAGCGAACATATTAAATTGTTTTCAAGATAAGGATAAACTTCTCCTCTGAAGTGCTGCTATCGTGTGGTCACTATTATTGTCTTTTTTTTTTTTACTTTTTATTTTTTTTTTATTTTTTTTTTTGTTATTTTTTTTTTTTAGAAACAGTTTTCATTATTTTTCCTAAAAACTCTTGGTGTATATTACACTCAAAGAAAGATTAAGTAAATCTGTTACAAAATTTATTACTTCATGCGAAAAAAATAAAAAAAAAAAAAAAAAAAATTAGAAACGAACCAACAGACACGTGTGCCCTTTTAGTTAGCTAACTGCATTGTAACTCGTCCGTACCGTAGCATACCGCACATACAGCATTTGATTTACTATGACCAAAATAGGTATAAAATAATTTCTGAACAATGCTTTTGTGCGCTTAGACACTCCCTCTGTAATCTGAAAAATAAAAAAAAAAATAAAAAAAAAAAGAGGAAAACAGACATAAGAATTGCAATATAAAGCAAAGCAAGCAGTCTTCCTTTCCTAATTGAGCAATTTTGCTAAAGTTAGAATTACAGATTATTACTTTTGTCGTTTTGATTGCCTATGAATAGAATACAAATAGCATTTATGAATGCAAAAAACAACATCGGCAGCAACAATGAAAACTGGGGAAAAGAAAACCATTTTTAAGATTTATGCGTTTTAGTATTTCTACCATATAATAAATTCCACTTTTTTTTTCTTTTTTTTTTTTTAACTCCGATTTGATACTACAAGAATAAGAAAAACAAAAAATAAAAACAAAAAACAAAAAAAAAAACAAATATGTATAAAGATTGAATGAAAAACCGCATCGAGAAAAAGTCATGTTTTCATTTTAACGGAAGTTTCACATAAATATTCAAAAGGTGTGTTCTTGTCTGTCTGTTTTACTAACCGACTTGAATGTTCATTTGTTGGATTGTTGCTGCTGCAATTGTATTATTGCATCTACCATCACAGCGCAGAAGTATAAAAATTTCATTCCGTTTGTAACGTTCAAAAACACTAGAAGTACTATGCTGTAAGAAGAAGAAGAAGATCGAAAAACGAAACATTAAAAATTCAATTTTTGCCGATTTAAATAGAATGAATCAAGAAACTTACAATTTCCGATAAGTATGAAAGATATATTCTCCTTAACAACATTTGATGATGAAGTATTTAAGATTAGAAATCATAATAATAAGCAAAAATTTTATGTCCGATGTTGTTGAGCGTTCACAGTTCGTTATTAAGAAGTCATAAGTCTCTCGTTTCTTATACTGTAGGGGCGTAACAACCAGAACGACTTAAAATTGCGGTTTTTTATACCGCTCGACTAAGAATCATTTTCTAAATCAATTTCTGTCTGTCCGTCCATCTGATTCCATCCATATGTTTTTGTGTTCAATCTGCAAATTGTGATTTTTGAAATGTTGCAACAAAATTTGCTACATCGACATTTTAAATTCTTGCCTAGGTAAGCCCCCCAATTTTTAATATATCACGATGAGAGCTGGTCCATCTTAGCAGCTTTATATAAGAACCAACTGCACAAAATTTGGATTATGCAGATCCACTTTTTTACCTCACTCAGCATAAGGATTCTGAAAAAAATGAAAGATTTTTTACGCAAAAGCTTATAATTTTTAATATTTTATAATGAAAATTGAATTTTTATAGCAATTTGTTTTAGAAATTGAGTGTGTCACCTATGGATCATGTAAGTGCATTTTTCGGACCACAGCCACAGGTCACTTATATGAAGTAAGCCTTAGTATGTTCACAATTTACTACTTTATGACGAAACTAGGTAAATAATGGTAAGGTAGGTCTTTGATAAGAAAATGAGTTTTGGATTCTCTTGGCTATAAGGGCTCCCACAAAAAAGATGCCTTTAGCTAGAAACAAACTGTAGATGTTGCTATTTTATCACGAGAATAAATTAGAAATTGTCGTGGACGAATTGGTGCAGGGTATCTAATGGTCATCATTGTTCGATTATACGGTTCCTGCTCGTCTTCTTGTTATTGGGTTAGTTATTTTCTTGTAAGCGTAAATTTTAAAAACATTTATTTCTTCAAATTACCATAAATCAAAATTTTTGCCATTCTTCGTATACGGAAACACTTATGAATTTATGTTTTACAAAGCATTCTATTTAAGATAGTCATCGTTCGTGATTAAGGACTAGTTACAGGAACAAGAAAAAATACATTTGAAATTTTAGGCTTCATTCCAGCTGCTCCAGATATTTATGTATAATACAATGTTTTAATTTAATTTTATATACTCTAACCAAGGGCTAATTCAGTTATAGCTCATCAAAACTAACCAAATTATTTGGAATATCCATCGCTTCATCACTTGAGAAGTTAGCAGCACTTTCAGAAAGGCTAGGGAGAAATTTCCTTACCTCCGATTACAATAATACCTGGGCTACCACGCAACCGACTGGATAAGACTCGCGGATTGAAATGTCAGTTGCGGCTTGACCATTATTTGGCCGCATCAGTAGTGAGTACTTACGAATGGATACATATCTACTAGGCTGCAACCACTCGTCTCCTCCTCTTTCCAAACTTCCTTTTTACCGATCACATTATAACACGCAAAGGGGGACATCTCCTAAATGATTAGTCGAGTACAATTTATACAAATGGACAAGGAATTGCATGGCCCTCGGGACAGATAGTAAAGCGAACTCTCTTTTTTGTTGGGAATGTAGGGGATCTTAAATCAACTTTGAAAGTTATGCGACTCAAACTTTAGGAGAATATATTTCTAAAGTCATTCTAGGTTCCAATTAAGCTGCTTATCATACATTTGTCTGGCAAAATAATCCTGTTCTGCAATGTTCGCCCACCCAAGGTTAGGATCTTGAGCACACGATTTAAATAATCCGATGATGTACGCATGCATTGTCACGATGTGAAGTCTATCACGGCGTGGTACTGATTTTCTGGTTACACACAGGTTCGCATTGAGGGCCAAGTGTGACAGGGTAGAAGTTTTAACTTAACAGAAAAGCACATTAGAACTTTTGCTCTTGTTAGCCATGAAACGTTGTAACAAGTTTAAAAGAAATCAATTTATGGTTTCCTGTCTCACCTTGTTGTCCTTCTAATTAGAATTCTTGTTAAATTTTTTCTTTTAACTATTGTCATAAACGATGATTTTTTTGTTTTCGTTAACTCAACTCTTATTCAACGTTGATGACTTTTTCTCACTCGATGTATAGTAGTTAGTTTCTTTCTTCTTTTTTTTTTTTTTTAGGGATATATTTTTTTATGATACCTGCAATGCGTGCCACTCAAGAAACTGTAACCAATTAAATTTGCCTGACAACACAATTGTTAGTGCTGTTGTGCGACAGAAATATGTAATATAATAGAGCGAAAGATCCAGGCAATCAGATCCTGAGCAAGGTGAAGTTGTATGTCTTCTCTCATTGTGTTTATACAAAAGTCATAGTAGTTAATAGCGGTAGCTGCAGTAGCAGTCGTCATTGAGAAAACTTTTGTCTGTGTGTGCGTGTTTTTGTGTGTAAAAGTATTTAGAAAAGGAATAACACGTTTGTTGTTTTGTAACAATCTACTCACTTATATACACACACACACTCATATTTATTTACGTATAACTAACTACCTATAGACATATAACTGACAAATTCAAATAGTATACGGCTGACAATAAGAGCCATAACTACATTTGATTATTACAGACATACACTCTTATATAATTGCAATGATACATACATACGTATATGTATAAGTTTGAACTTGTCACACGATTGTGTTAACAATTTGTAGCCAAATTGTATGAGAAGGGCATAAGCATAACAACATGTAGACATATTGGGTATATGGGTTGTATGCATTGCACTCTTAGCATTTAAAAGATTGTCAAGTTATTCTTGTTACTCTTGCTAACTAGTAGTATAGAGTTGTAGCAGCAGTAGCAGTTTAACATTACAAAAGAGAAAAAGGAATCCATTATGAATATTTGAAGAACTCAAAACGTAGCAATATTAGAGAAGTACGTATTATTTTATCTCTCAATGTTTATTTATCTCATTGTCGTTGTCTCGTTTTCTTTTCTTTCATTCTATTAAAACTCATAATGCACGCAGAGTATGTTTTAAAAGCATTTATGCAAAATAAATAACATTAGAGTTCAGCAGACCGTTATTATTGTCATCATATTAAACAGAAAAAAGGAAAAAAAGAGAAACGCCAAGGCAAAGAGGAGATGACAGTGACAACAAGCAAAAGAAAAAGAACGTCAACTTTCCAAGGTTCTTTCTCTACGTATAAGCATAAAGGGGAGTGCATTGCCATTTACTTACAATATAAGAAATAAACACATAAGTACAAACTTAATTTCAATGTGTGCACAGTTATATGCTCGTGCTCTAGCGAAGGCTTTTAGCCTTTATATAGTATAGTATGGCATGGTATGGTATGTCTATATGTACTTTTGATTTCGTTGCAAAATCTTGCCCTGACTCCTGTACTAACGCACGCCTACTTCAGTTTTATTAGACTCATATGCCAATATAACTAACGATAATTGTTACTTCTGCTCCTGCTTTTGCTTTAGCTTCAGCTTCAGCTTCTCCTTCTGCGACCTACACTTGTATCTTGTTCCTCTTTCAAGTGCTCTACCTTCTATTTCCAGTTTTCTTTTTCTACCTGAAAAAAAAAAATAAATAAAAATAACAAAAAAAACAAAATAGTAGAACAACACATGCTATAAGTGCTCTCTGGCTTATTTACAGCATTGTTAAAATTGTTTAATTTAGTGGAAAATAGGTCTTAAACTTAAATCATTGTATGTCTGTATGTTATAAATTCCCAGTTTTACGCCGTGAAAGTTGATCATTTTGCTTAAAATTAAATTGTAAATATATATAAAATATAAAAATACTTAAGTAATGTGATTTCAAAAATTGGAACGCAATCTAGCAAAAAAAGTTCTAGTAGAAAACCTCATTGTCCGATTTAAAAAATTCGTACTGTAATCGAGTAGCATTTGCTTAGTTATCAAAAAAGTCTTAATAAATCAATGACGGCAATCTATTGAGTTAAAAAGAAAATTCATAAAACGCCATTGTCTCCGTTCTTCCTTCTAGCTTTTCAAAGCAATTTCCTTAAGTTAAGCCAAAATAGATTTACAAAAATTACATAAGTCTCACTATCATTTAGCGCGTCCTCTGTTTGCTCAAGAACCTATTTAATGGCGCACGCGTATATTATACAACACATCACTCAATAAGTTCGCAGGATTAATTCATGTGATTTTAAGACACTATTGACCTTCAGATATACCATTAGTTCACAAGTTACAGTTGTTTCAGTGACGCTACTTTTTTTTGGAAAAAGCTCGGTTTCATGCTTAGTCATCATAAATCTGTATGTCATCCTACAAACTCACTGAACATTGTCTTATGGTGAAAATATTTGCAACTTTCTCGCTGAAAATGCTTGGCTGCATTTTTAGGGAAAATCTAGATTATGCGGGGATGTGGCTATTAGTGTCTCTCGCCTAAAGGTTTCTGAAAACTTTAGATTTTATTTTCAATTTTAACACTTAAGATGATATTATTTTAGTTCTTACACACTGTCCTTCAATTCCCTTTTCTGTTTTATATATTTTTGCAATTTGATAACTTTTGCAAGAATCGATTTTCAACCTTTGTCTTCACAAGCAGAGATGGACAAGTTTTCTATTGTTATGATATATGATTTTGTATATTGCACGATGATGAGCATACGGTCGACTTCTTTCTCTAAGTATGTGTAGCGATCGAGTCGCACAAATCTCGACGAGAGGATACAAAAGGTTTCAGGCTTTCCGTCGATAATGTCATGACAGATATTCTTCTCTTACAAGCCAAATAGTTTTATTTTCTCGCACCACATTTAAAATCGTTTCTATCTACCATCGTTCACTATAGACAATTGCGAGGGAAAATTTCAAACAGTATAAAAATATTTTAAATCAGAAAATACCAAGAAGTTTAGAAATCCCTCGTCTTATATGTACCGCGAACTAAAATGTCCTCCAATTAAGTTAAGAAGCGCTATGAAGTTGGAGATACTAACTCAGGATTAAGCGGGCAACACGCGTAAGATATTTATAGCAATCTCAGCCGAAAGAGCTGATTTTCGGCTGAGATTTTCCGTTTTTCCTTTTATCCTTGTTCTTTGGCGGACAGCTGACGGACAGATGTACAGACGAGCTTGCGAAGCTTGGTTAAACGAAATTTAAGTGAGCTAAACTAAACCTTAAGTTTAATCTATAATCATTTATTAACTTGTTGTTTGTTAAGATGTTCATGTTCAGGTTTGTCCCGTGAACCACCCAGAAAAAAAAAACCTTATGACTTGCAATGCCTCTGCGATATTCCGCAGAATAAGTCTGCAGAACTAAAGTGAAGGATGCTTTGTAAAGCATCGCCAATTTCTAACTAAAAGAAGCCTTAATATTATCTAGCAATCTGTGAGCAAAAGACAAAGAATGAATCACTAAATTGTTCTCGCTAAATAAAATCTACGAATCTCTATTTAATTAAACTTTAAGCAAACCGAGACTTACTGTGAAAATTTTTATTGCTAAAATTTAAAGCTATTGTTGAAGCTTTTGTGAATATAAAACAACTGCCAGATGTACCTCTATGCCCTCTACTCCGCAAAAGCCAGTTCAACACAATACAAATTTCTCGTGTGTCAGATCTTGGCTATGTCGGCGAGCGAAGCTCGCTTTCCGTTATATAACTTTTGTCAGGACCCCACATATATACTTCGACTTTGGACGTATATTTCTGGAATTTTCTTTACTTTACTTATAATGCAAAATATGTTGTAATAATTGTAGTCCTTATCATGCTTACTTGATTTAACTTTACAATTGTATGTTTTGTGTTAGACTGTTTCTACTTTATGTAGTAAAAGTTGAAGTAAATTTTGAAAAATTTTGCCATTTATCTTTGCGCATTTAGTAATGAAATCGCGGCAAGTGAACGTAAATTCTTATTGTCGATAAATGGCTATACTTAATTCAATGGAATACCTTTTTTACATAATAATATTGAAACTATTTTTAAGTAACAAGGATAAAAAAGGATAAAAAAAATTATATTACATAAGTATTTCATCAATGCATATATCTACATATTATGATGATGTAGCAGCATTTTGATATCCTATGCATACAATGTAATCAAAATATATCAAAAACATTTTTTCAGAAAAATTGCTGCTCAAATTGAAATTCAATACAATTTATTTTGTATAATAATTTATTTTCAATTATAGTACAACAAAACTGAAGATAAATAGGAAAAATAAGTAGATGATGAAGAAGACGAAGACGAAGAAGGGAAAGCAACAAAGTTTGCATTTATTGTAAAATAATATTTTGCTAACAGAGCAGCAACGATCGAGAACCCTTGATTTCGCTCGGCAACACATTAAGAAGTATTATGTGTATGCCAGCGAGGGTAGATTGATGACTTAATGGTGTGGGTCGTTGTCGTACATGTTCCCTAAGCTACAAATACTTCAAGCAAAAGAAAAAAAAAAAAAAAAAAACGAAAGAAGAGAAGCTAGAAAGTATTTGGAATGCAAAGCAGAATATAGGGCTTCGAATAGTGAGAAATAAAGCAAAAAATGTGACAAGCGGAAGAGGGGAAAAGTGGAAGGGGCAAAGAAGGGAAAAAGGTTCAAACAAAGCCAACTTGCAATGTATCGAAATGTTTCTTACGCATTTATGCATGTGCAATCTGTTTGAAACTGGAATGAACTGACAAATGCATCTATTACTTTATTTTTCTCCTTTTTCTTTATCATTTGTGATTATATTTATTGTGGTGGTGGTGGTGCTGGTGAGATCCTGATGCCCTTCTCTCTGCATATACGATATGGGAAACATTTTGATTTTGTCGATCCAGCAGAAAGAAAGAAAATATTCGGTTCTCTAAAGTGTTTGTTTTTATATGCACAGTTATTGTTGTTGTTGTTGCTGTTGTTGTTACTGTTTTGTCAGTGTTGCTTAGATATTCATATTATTATTTTTGCTTTACCGTAAAAAGATTGAAATTGGAGTTTACAGTTTTCCCTCCTTGTTTTTTATTTTTTTTTTTTTTTTTTAGTTTTAATCAATTTTATATAACATACGTGTTGTGTGCTTCTTGCTGACGTGCCATGGTACCTGCAAAAATACTTCCTGGGTGCAATTCTATCATAATTTGTTTTCTATTTTCAGTTATCATATGAAATGAATATTCGTTTATTTTTGTGTGATAAACTAGTTTTTGTTTTTTTTTATTTTTATTTTTACCTTTTTTTATTTTTTTCCTTTTTGTATTTATCGCTCGAAATTTGATTTCCTTGTAAATTTTCAAAAGACGCAATTTTGTTATGTTCTCTACTCCCTTTAGATTGTGATATTTTGATTTTATCAAAAACCGGATTTTCGTATCAAAGAATGATAATAAAAATTCTATAAAATAATTGATTGAATTTTCACATTTCTCCTAAATGGAATTTAATTTAAAACTTCAATAAATATGGAAGCAAGCAAAAAAAATAAAAAAATTTCTTTAATAATAATAATAAAATACTAAATTTTATGTAAATTAGAAAAGTTTTTGATAAATCAATCGAATCCTTTACTTGGTATTTGAAGGAATATGAAAACAAAAAGTGTACGTAAAACATTAAAGTAAAATAACAACATTCTTGACTGTCGCCTTCATCTACAAAGTAGCTTCAACTACGACTCGGTAGGCGGTCAATCAGAGCTCTTTTCAGAGACTTTAAGCTATACGGCCATCCATTTCGTTATTTGTATTTGGCAACCCAGGGTGATAATCATGTAGATGAAAGTTAGCTTTCGCTGTCGTTGCTAAACAGCTCAACAGAACAGTCTTCCAGGCCGTCATAAGTTTAACATTTGCCATCTTACAATATGGATCGCTTAATAACTGCTGGACAGCAGGTTAAGCAATAAAAACTTGCTACAAAAATGCTGAGTCCGTAGTAAATAAGTGTCGCGCATTAATAGCACTTTAACAGTTTTAAAAAACTTGTACTAAAGTAAATATGTAATTCAAAATTCAACTCGTTAAAATTTCCTCCTAAGCCTTGCCACTTTTCCACTAGGTTTGCTTTATCGATTTATTGCGTCTTTTAAATTCTTCAACTTAACTTTCCTTTGTTAGTATTTGCTCGTCCACCTTTAGCGACTTTTTCCCTAGAAATTGGAATTCTTATGTTAATTCTCTTAATATTATTGCAATATACTGGCATATTAAATATTATCTGCAGATGTTTTAAGTTAAACTTGCGCTTATCAACATACCAAACCATTAAGTTCCGGTGACTTCCCATCGCTTTCCCAACTGCTTTTTGTTCATCACGTTACTGCACGCATAGGGGAATATCTCTTGAGGAATATCTCCTCGTCAAAGGTGGGAGAAGACTTCTTTTTTCATAGTCTGCTTGACTTCTTCAGACTTGACAAGACTTTCTCGTTGCATCATCGACAAAGTGTTGAAAATCCAAGCAAAATTCAACTTTCAATAAAAACGAACTAAAGGTTATGTAACTATAAATGGATTATTACGCGATGTCTGATATATAAAGTAAAACAAACACTTCGCACCTTAAAGACTCGTAACTTTGTAAATACTAATCCTGTAAAGTCGTACTATATAAAGTATATTGTTATCATTATATTTTTCGATTAATGAAACAAGTTCTTTGACTAAAAGAACATAATTGATTGCTATTGAAAGGTTAGCATAGGTAGTTCCAAAACAAAAAAAAAATTTTTTTTCTCCCCCTTAATATTCTAAGCAATGGTTTTTTGAAAATAGGTCTGAATTCTATCTACTATCTACATCCTGTCTAAGACAATAATTGTTAGCGGATTTTTGAAAAAATTTAATATGTTTACGATAGTTTGCTCGTTTCCTCTCTGAAAATTTCAACGTTAAAAACATGCCGCTCTTTAGTCAACTAATCGTTGATAAAGCAAATGAAAATATTGAAAAAAAAGCAAGGGCGACTGCCGCTTTGTACCAAGTGATCTCGCTACGCAGCTGAACATTGATTAATATCCAATTTTGAAACTCTGGCAGTATGGCTGAATGTAGATGGCGTCTATACCACGTGCTCTCGCAATGAAAAATTATCTGGATTCAACTTCCATCTACAGAGGACTGTTGAAATGAAACAAATATAGAGAGCGGGCGTTACGAACTTTCCATACACAACAACAATGTACGAGAAGGAATGTCTAATATCGAGTCTAGCTGAACCTAGGACTTGGTGTAAGAAATATGAGCTCGACACATAGTCATAGACATAGGAGTAGAAATGGTTAAAGTAACAACATTTGAGAACAACATTAAGAAGATTTTTACTAAATTTAAGTTTTTGTACAATTTATGTTTAGCCTACAAGTAAGATTACGGATGTGCGACCTTACATGAAAACTTACTGCCTTTTCCTTATTTGAAAAATATTGCCTTTTGGGGGTGTCGTCGTTGTGAAAACTTGTAGAAAAATCTGATAACAGTACCAGTAGCTAAAGATTATCGGATATCTATCAGTTAGATGAGTCTATGCAATTAGGTTAGTAAGTGAATGACGTAAAAGTTCATATTAAAAGATTATCAGAAATGTCTTCGTCTGGACTTATTTTATTAAATAATAGGTAGATGGCGAGTGGCGGAGATATTCCGCATTTGAAAGCCAGCGTGAATGCTCCGATGCTGGGAAGATAAAAGTCTTGCACTTCGGATGGGTAGCAATATTTGGTCATCTTTTCTTATTCGAAAATTGATGCTACGCCAGTTAATATAAAAGCTTTAACCTTAAAGAAAACTATAACTATACTACTATATAATTTGTGGACTTGCGGTTGTGGATGACGCTTCGTTCACGCGACATTCTACGGTTTCTCATTCTCTGTTTTATTCTTGCTTTGTTCATACATGTCTTTGCATAAATTATTATCTTATTTTTTTTGTTTTATTCTTTTCTTGTGGAAGAAATCTTATAAAACAGCAACCAGAGAGACCCGAGGAAGAATTTACTTAGCAACTAAATAAAATAATGGGTAATTTCAAAAAAAAAAAAAAAAAATAGAAGAGAAGAGAAGCAGAAAAAAAAGAAAATATTATATCAAGAAAATTTAATGAACGCTCTGTTATGAAAGACAATGAGAATGAGATAAGCGCGCAGATATATGCACAAAGTACATAGTTGAAGAATACGCACATTTAAGCAAAGCAACAGCGGCCAACCCTAAGCTTTAAGGAAATTGCATTGCAGCTTGTAGCCCCTATTATATTTTTGTTTGAATACACGCCAACACACATTCGCCCAAACATATAGACACTTGGAATAATAAAATAAATACTTAGTAGTTGTAAGTTACGAACTACAATTTTCAAAGCCATACGCACATACACTAGCTTGATATAGATGTACGAGCGATAGCCTTTGATATAAAGAATGAAGGAAAAAAGCGTACAACGGCAAAGCAGAAGCACACGAACAGAGGCTTATTTCATTGTCTCTTGGGGAATAATAAGACAGTTGCGTTGAGAGATGCATAGTTAACAATGCTACGTTAACTCTATGCTCTAAGCTCATACATTTACTCGCATATTTACATCGATTTGAATATGCATATATTCATCCAGTGTAGAAATGTCGAGATGCTGCAAGCCGAGGGAAAAGCGGCAAGTAAGTAATCTTAACAAGAGCAGTTGGTTTTTGGCATTTCAACATTGCAATTGCTATTTTTGCCATTTTATATGGATGGATACTCCCTTAAAGCACAATTCTACGCTAACTTGGTCATAACATTAATAATCTAAATGGGAATAAGCATAAAGTAATTGCTGTTAAATTGAGACATGGAGCTAAGTACGCACGAAACACAAATTACAATTCGTAACACTTGGACGACTTTAACCATAAGAAACTATGCCAAAGCAATCAATGTGCTTTCCTTTTTCCAAGAAACCAAAGTATTTCGCATTTTAAAGGGTAAAAATCAAAATCAAAAAAGCTGACGTAAATTATTAAAAGCGACGAGACACAATGACTTGCAAAACTAGAAATGAAGAAACCTTTGTGCTTTATGAAAGCTTATTATAAAAAACATTCTTAAGTCGAAATTTGGACAAAGCAAGTTTCTGATTAATTAAACTACTGAGAATCTTTAGACAAATGCAAGTCAACACTTTATGTTGCAATTCTTCTAGTTTTAATAATTTCGGGAGAAATGTATATTTAAATACAACTACACAGTAGTTCGCACTATGACCCCTCAAAGCGAGAAACTTCAATTATCTCCAAACTAATACGTCATAGGTAATCGTTCAGGTATATGCGTAAACTATATGGTTCTCTGTGCGTTGACTATCCCTCGGTCGTAACTTGAACATGTTTGGTCCTTTATGTGGACTACCCCTCGATCGTAACTTGAGTACGTTAATCATCAAAAATTCTACGACTATTCGATAGTAAGAAAAATACATACTTTATCGACAGCTGCAAGCTGTCAGCAAGTCGACAATCAACAGTTATAGAGATTACTCGATATCGAGAACCAGGCATTTTGGCAGGCAAGCAATGAAACCGCGATGTTGAAAAGGTTCGAGATGACATTTCCAGTCAATTCGTATGGTAGCCATCGTCCTTCCTTTTGGATCGTATGTAAACATCTAAGAACACTTAATTAATCAACTGCAGCCAAGCTAATCGAAAAATTTTTGAGCGTTTGATCTGGGTTTTCGTCCAATAAGTCTTGCAACTCCAGGTCTTTTTGAACCATTGAAACCAACACCGACAATTGCGATTTTACGGAGCAGCATTACTATGAGCTTCTAAAAGTATTTGATGGGCTTCGGCACCAGATTAATTCAAACTATCTAACAAAAGTAATGGACCTCGAAAATGCAATTTTGAGCATTCCATGATAAGGAAATCTGTTTTTTTTTTTTTTTTATATAGAGAAAGTTCCAGATCAAGGAATTTATTATATAGATAACTAGCATCACTTTATTATTTTCACCAGTAGCCGTCGCTAATCAAAATACATACAAGCATATTGCCTAGAGGTGGAACGGTCGATAATAATCCCCATCCACATCTGTGATGAAAGCTCAAATTTCTATTACATCACTCAATAAGTTTCTAGTATGCCGCCAACATTGTCGAATCAATGTGATTTCGAGGCACTACAAGCTTTTAAAGGAAATGTTTTAGAATTTCATGACATTTTACTCATTAGTTTACAAATACGAGTTTTTTTAGTGACTACTGTTTAATTTCGAACACAATGGAAAAACCCAACGTTCGTGCACGTTAATGAAGCATTGCTTTTTTATGGGAAAAATTATCGTTCACGCAACGCAATAGATTAATAACTGTAACTTTATCTCTGTACAACTTTATTCCACCAAGTGGTAGAGAAATGGCTTACGAATTTTTATCGCGACCGTACAAGCATCCAGAATGCTAAGGAACTATTTTTGTATAGACACTACAACCCAGCACCCAAAGAATATGACTGGCAATTATTGTACATTTATCTGCAATAGTGTCCTTTGAACGATTTGGAAAGTTGTTGCCAAATTTCAGGTCGATACTTTCATTTTTGCGGTCAGAAGAATGTTTACAACAGACATTACACAATCGGACAGACGGACATTGTTAAATCGATACAAAATTTATGCTGATCAAGAATATATATAAACTTTACGGGGCTTCTTCTGAAGCTTCCTTGTGGACGTTGCAAACGTTTTACAATACGTATATATCCGTCATCTTGTGATGATGAGCTTAAAACTGCTTATATGTTCACCCTTCAGCTTTTCTGAAGACTATATAATTGATATTGGTTTAAAATATTAGCAGTTAAAGAAACTTAGTATTTTTCTAAAAATTTCTTCGCAAAAAAATAATAATTACTTATCCTTCTTGCGTTCTTGGTTTTCTTTAATAAACAGATATGTAATGTTCTCTTCCTGCTTTCACTCTAATTAAGCAAAGCTTTTAATGCTACAGCACTAATAAATCATTATCCTTACCGCTATGGGGATGAATATATATAAAAGAAGGCAGTAGCAAAAAAAAAAAAAAAGAAAGGAAGCAACATACGTTAAATTAAAAGAACGATTGCAGCAAATGGCAAGCTAAGGCGATGTCAAGCTCTCCAAATTGTTTACGAAATATATGCTTTTCCTTATTATAAATGCAGACTGCTTGCTGCAAACCCCAACAAATATTGTTGGACAGTTGTTTTTAATTTTATATTCCATCAGATGGAATTCTTTCTGCAAGATGGTCTTATATACGCAAAAAAAAAAAAAAAAAAAAAAAATTATTTCTACTATACGCTCGCTATGAAAAAAGAACTTGTACGAGAAATATGCTTCCAAAGGCATGAAACCAATGATTCTTTTTATATATTATGATAAAATTCGGATAACGTGATGTGGATTTTGCTTATCAGATTATTGATTGTTCGCAGTGAACGTTAATCATGATGTACATCATATGTTCGTAAGTCTCAGCATCGATCTATTAGTGTGACACTGTGAATTTAATATAAAAGAGAAAAAATACCGAGCAAGTAAACTTGTTACGACGATTCAAAAGAGCCTATCATGAGAGCCATTCACACCGACATCGCAGCGGAATACTTAGAGCCAAAAGTTTTGCTATCCATACGGTGCGATCAGCAAGGTGTAGTGTATTACGAGCTGTTAAAACCGAACAAAACTGTTACTGCAGATGTCTACCGACGTCAATTGAACACATTGAACGATATATTGTTGCAAAGATGAGACCCCTATAGCAGTTACCACCGCTTCAGCATCCGTTTCAAGACATGTGAATAGGAATTTCTGCCGCACCCGGCATACTCTCCACACCTAGAGTCTTCTGATTGCCATTTGTTCAAATCGATGTGGCTTGGCTGGCACGGGGATTCGAAATGCTGAAAAAGTGCGAAAATGGGTCGATGAGTAGATCGCTGCCAAATCAAAGTTGTTCTTTCGACACGGTACGGCCATGTTGCCAGAAAGATAGGAAGGAGTAGAAAATGGTGAAAGGTATTTTGCTTAATGTATAGAGTACCGATTATTTTTAATAAATTACTTTTTCAAGTGAAAAAATAATCAGAATACATGCAAGCACCTAAAATGTGTTAATATGTTTGAAGAAAACTCGCATCCAAAGTACCCCATATTAATGGAGTTCGCTTCACTTCAGTTAAAAATTTGAATATTTAAAAATTGTCTAAATAGAACCTTCTATTTATTTACTTGCTCCATTTTTTTTTGCTCGTTTATAACAATTTTAATTAATAATTATCTACGGTAATTAATTTAATTAACTTTTTAAAATATATTCATCTGTACATAGTTACAAGCAATAAACAAATGAAAAGCATTGCTTGTAGCTAATTAGGAATTTAAATTGAATGTTGCATGAAAAAACGAATGGAGAAGAAGCAAAGGTACGGCCTAAGCTGATTGTTACACACCCAACAACAAAGTTTTATTCTGCGATAAGAGCAACTATCTGAATAACGGCTTCTTTTCAATGCGGATCCTTTCAAGGGCTATACACATCAAATTTTATAATGTCTAAGCGATTTGTCACATTATTTGTGCTCCTTATGGTAAAATCTAAAGTAACAGAGATGAATAAAATGACAAATATACATGTAGCTATAGAGTATACTTTGTCTGTCTATCAAATTGTATTTAAAGCCGCCGGACGATTTGCGGATGTTACAAAGAGATCGACATAGTTAGCATATGGCTTTATTAGTTATGGTAAGTGTAGCACAACTTGTCGTCAGCTCAAATATTACACGCTATGCACCTGCAATAAAAAGCAAAGGGCAAAATCTATGAACAGAGAACACTAACTATCAAGAGAATCTAAGACTATTTTTAAAATAGAAGAGAGTATGTACATGGGGGATGTTTGATATATCTCTTAAGGCAACAGGGCTGGCGTTTTACATTAGCAGTCATTCGATTGCTTGTTTTTATTTTTTTAGGCAAACGTCCTCTTAAAGGTTTCCTGGTATTACGTCCCAGACGAATTGGAGCATATCCACTTTTGTGTTTTTAAGTTCATAAACACTGAAAAAGAAAACAGAGTTAACGACTTATGGAATGCAATTTGTTTTCGTTGCATCGCTTATATCAATTTACATTGAGCATTCGTCAATGTGCTCTTCGTCAGATGCTTCAGTGAATGACTCTAGCGAACTTTGGCACCACTTACTGAATTTTACTTTCACGATCTTGTTATACTTGCTTCATAAACAGGAGCGACCTAATATAAAGCAATCTTTAAAAGAATTTTTGCCTATACAAAGAATGAGTAAGCAGTCAAATGGCTACTAATGTAAAATCGCAAACAGTGTCACCTTAACAGGGACTTGGCAAAGTGCTTCATGTACGCACTCTCTTTCTCTTCCATTTTAAAAATAATCTTAATATCTCTTGTTATTTATTCGTTTCTGCTACAAGTTTCTACATAATATTGAATTTTACGTTTGCACATAGATGGTATCAGAAATTTCTTAACTCTGTAATAAAATATTCAATAAGCTATGAAGAGGGGAAAGACAGAAGAAGAGTGTAATGCACACATATACTTATACTTTTCTCATGTTATTAAATTCGAAATATTTTTTGTCTTGTCGCTTTCCTCTCTTACATCACTTCTCCCTTAATTTCTTCGTTTTCTTTTCACGCTCGAATAACACTGATATATTCAATTGATTATAGCCTTTACAACATTTTTTTAAAAAGGGGCTCGGGATAAACTATTATTGATTATTGACAAGTTCTATATCGATTTGCCAAGTTCCATCTGGACGTTAGAAGTTATTGGAAAGCAGCAGTCAATTGCAAAATGCAATGTAGACGCAAAGGTTTTTAGGGTCAATTCAAAAAGTTAGGTGTGAATAAGCTACGAAAACCGCCCCCGCCCCCGCCCAACACATAATCTGTTAAATCGCATATACGTAAATAGCAAAAATAATATAAGCGAGTAACTGGAAATGGAAAGTTTTCCTACATGCGTTCAGAGTTTACCGTATATAACTTGCTGCGTACGGAGTGCCCAGAATTCGGCCCAATATGCATATAATATTCTTGATTGTTGTTATTGTAGTATTCCACATGGCATAAGGTTAAGGTTAATTTACCTAACCGGTATAATCAAATTATACATTTAGTGCAATGCGATCAAAAGCGTTACAACGCACACAGTCCCATAAACAAGCGCACAAACATCCATTCGCATGTATATATGTGCATACATTTTTACTCATGCATACATAGTGTACACAATCAGTTTTCGCTGTTTAGTTATTCGCATACGGTATTTATTCTGTAGGCTTCTAACCGACCAGACTGCTTGGCACCGTCAAACACAAAGCCTTTACATTATTATTATTATTACTGTCTGTGAGCGAATGAAAAGAGAGAAAATTAAACAAAACAGACTGAAGCAGAGTGTCTTTTGTGTGTGCAAATGTAAGTTTTGCCATTTTTATTTAAATTTACAAGAACATGTGTGAGTGTTTCTGTGCGTGTGCGACTGTTTGCGCGTTTGTACTAATGGAATTTTATTTATTCAGCCTTCTTGAGGTAAAATTAAATTAATGTGAAAAAAAAAAAAACATTGAATATACTTTAAATAAATAAGAAGAAGGAGAAGAGAAGGAGAAGAGTGATATTTTATATAAAAACTTCAGACAAGCAGCAGAGACGAACAAGGCAGATATCGAAACAGAGTGAATTTACTTACAAGAGCGCTGAACGGAAAAAATGAGATTGAATGACGCCCTATAAAATTTGAGATATTTTCCTCAGCGCATTTATTAGCTCTACCTAATTTGTAGATAATATATGTTCAGCTATTTTTAACATGTAAAATTACATTCCGGGAAGAGGCCCGATCTCGAAATTACTGCCATTTTATATTCCGTTTAAAGAATCTTTGAGATTGTCAAGAAACATAGAGTGCTACGTTGGTCAAGAGAGATGGAGATGGTTTCGGAAGAAGAGAATAAGTTCATATAAGGGCAGAGAGTAAGTCTTCTAGAGCATAAGGAGGCAATCTAAACTGAAGACGAATTTTAACCCTTAGTTTCAATGATTCCATCGAAGATTTACATCTGGGCAGGCTTTTTTATCCCGACTTATATCGAAATCGTTTGCGATGGTCATGCTGCCATCAAAACAATTAAATAGAGAAAAATTCTTTTTGCATGAATTTTGATACCCTACGTCACTCGTGGTACAGAGGCGTATTCAGTTTGTGCGGATGTATGCAACATGCACATGGATTTGGGATAAACCCACCTTTTTGTCTTCTAATGGTCAAGATTCAGGCCGCAATTATTGAGACATTTTGATAACAGAAGTGCTTTGACCCACGAACGACGGCAAATGAAAATGATTCGGAACGGATCACTTATTAAGCCCTTCGTATATGATTTCTTACTTTCATATGTGAATAGCTATAGGCCTGTGGGCCACTATAGTGATTTGATTTGCCTTAAATTAAATTTTCTAAAGCATCCAGCGCAAGAATTTCAGAGATTTCTCATAAATATGCGATTTTTTAAATAACTTTTTCTCAATTAGGCTTTTGTTCTTGGTTCACACATAAGTCACAAACATATTTAAGCGTATGACATTTGCTAACAAATAATTATTATTCTACATAATTTAGTAGTCCTCGAACACGAAACAATCAAAATATTAGGGGTACTAATAAAACCTGGGCATTTTTTAATTCAAAATTCAAAATCAATTATAATTACAAAGCTTACAAACCGAGCATTATTTATCATCTTTTGCCTCGGTAGAAATTTGTGGTTTCGAAGCGAAACAATCTTATGTGTGTTTAACTTTTGCGAAACATTGTGCTGCATACTATGGTTGCCTTGTTCGGAACCAGCACTAACCCGGTAAAGATATGTCTGGCGAATAATCCCCAATCGCGGGAGTGGTTCACAGTTATTCATTGTTTTCTCAATCATTTCCATAACTTCAGCTGCAATTTTTTTTTTTTGCAGTGTGTTCAATACACGACAAATATTAGCACACCTAGCAATTATATTTAGTTTCATGATGACTTTATGTTTTAATCACATTCATTTCAAAAATAACTTCGTTTAATGTTTTATGCAAACTCAAAGAGAAGAAAAACCAAATTTATTTCCTCCTCAATCAAGTCATTTTTGGCAATTAAATGAAGTTGAAAGTTTAATTTTTTGAAAGGCAAAGCACACTTAAGTCCGTTAAATTCTAAACCAGTCATATTCAGCTCAACATATCGCCGTCCTTTGATATAACCGTAGCATAAAGAACTTAATAAAATAAAGTTTGAATGGAAAAGTTAACTAATAATTATGTTGTCAGAAATTTTGTAATTAAAAAGATTAAAACATTTTTGAATGGAAACTGGACGAGGAAGGAAGGTAAAACAGTTTTGCGAATTTTCTAAAATTCTATGAAAAGTGGATGGTCAGTGAAGTTGGTTAAGCTTCGCATGAAAATTGACACTAAATTTCCCATCGATATCGGCAATAGAGCATAAGGGCAAATAGTCACAATTTTTCCTTTACAGTTTCTGTTGTAAGACATTCCTTTACGACTTGGTAGGGGACTGTTTCCAACATTGAGAAAATATTCGCGAGATTTTAGTTTTTGCGACGGTAGGCTTTTTGGAACACAAAACGAGCAAATCGACGGATGCGCTGACCAAGATTATATATACTTTGTCTATGCGATAGCTGAGGCATGTATTTGGGAGCTAAAAGTCATTCAAAAACGTATTTGACTCATCGTGACGACAGTTGAAGCTCAACATTAATTATGAAAGTATCCGGAGTAAGGAACAGTGTTTGTCGATCCTTATTTTTTTAATATGGTTAATGACATGTGCATGGGCAACCCAACCAATGACACGATTTTTGATCAAAGAAAGCTTTTCTCTGTGTTCATCTTATCTATCTGTTGGGATTGGAACTAAATAAGTAAACACCTACAGCAGCCGAGTAAGGTGAGTGTCTAAGTTGCTATTTGATGGCCGAAAGAAGAAAGCAAGTGGTGATGGATTAAACAGCCTTGGACCTTCTACGACACACCTTGAACTCGAAAGTCAGTTTTCGAATGACAGCGGGTTGGTTAGCTGCCTATCGGCGGGCATACTATAGAGAGTCTCGAGGAAAAACTTGAGATCATAGAAAATTTTGACTTTTGTGCATACACCTGTCAATGTTTGATGCAAAATTATTCCGACCGGACCAATCATTCCTTAATTGTCTTCGAGGCAATATACTCGTTTCACTCGTTATGACACGTGATTACCCAAGCATCGTCACTTGTCATCTAAATTCATTGAATTTGAAAAGCGGACGAAAAACGAAAAAGCGTGAACAGAAGAAAAAAATTTCATGTATAATAACATTAAACTTATTCTAAAACAATATCACTTATTTTCCGTTTGTCATGCACATAAAAGCGTGCACGAACGTAAACTTTTAACAAGCTTATAATACAATCTAACGGGTATAATAATTTCATTAGTCCATTTGCCGATTTGTTGTTGTGTAATGGCCAAGCGAAAACAGAAACAGAACCGATGGAGAAAACCTATTTGGAGATGGTCTTGTATCCTCTCTATAATCCGAGGATGAATCATGTAATATGATATTTTGAAAAGTTAGTGAGCATCGATAGTTCGTATCAAGCCAAATAGAAAACGTCTCCCTTTTTTTTTCCTTTTTTGTTAGTTATTATTTTCTATATTTTCTTTTTCATGTCAAACTGGGCGATCACGCAAGCGTAAAATTGTGCTAAGTAAATTGCATTTTTATTTTCCTTTTTTTGTTATTACTCCGTTGTTTTCATTAAACACACATACAATCTGTTCACGCTATGATGAACATATGAGCTAAAAGTGAAGAAATAAATGTGACATTTTTTGTTTTTTTTTTTTTGTTTTTTCTTTTTGTACATTCTGTGTTGTGAACTATCATTATTTCAAAATTAATTGTGACAATAAATTTTTTTCTAATTTACTTTAGAAATATATTTTTTGATAAGTGATCATAGAGATAACGATGCAATTAACTGAATGCCAGAGTTAACGTGTTGCTAACAATGTGTAGAATATTTTTCTAAAATGTTGTTATTGTTATCAGTTTCAATGTTGCAATATGTGAAAGTATATACAGAAGATATTATTAATGCTACTGTCTGGTTCGTTTACATCGACCTCGCTTTCTTTCCTCGCAGTTGACTAATGACTTTGCCACGATTCACGGGAATGCATGAACACTAATGTAAAACCTTCGAACAAATTTTGCTCTAAATTTTCTTTGAAATATTCTTAGGTATATCAAGAATTTAATCAAAAGTGTTGGTAGGCATCGTGGACATCGAGCTTGTTATCTGATAAGCAAGATACAACAATTAATTTTCATTTATATTCCCATGTTTGAGTTCAACAAGGGGACAGATTAAGTTAGGAGGAGTTTTCCCTGTAGTCTCACAAAAATTAAATATTTCCCCCTTTTTAACTTTCTCGGACGACTTACTTTGCTGTTGGTACAAACTTTTACACTGACTAGTCTTGTTATTTTTCCTCTTGTCAAATTGTTGTCTACATTTTTCTATTATTTTTGCAAGAGACGCGGTTCTATACAACTAACTTCATTCGCTAAGGCTTTTTAGCAATCTATTTTGCTCTCTATCCGCCCGAGTAGCCGAAGGCGAGGAATCTCGACTAGCAAGTCAATGGTCGTGGGTTCGAATGTCAAGTGCGGTAGAGTTTTTAATAAAAGCCGATAGCCTTAGATGCTAGTGCTTTTAAGAATTTACTCTTAGAATTTATTTCTCTGGCGAAATTAATAATAATAGTAATAATAATAATAATATTTTGCTCTCTAGGTAGTGCGAATAGACAAAGCTTTTGTCGATCGAAATAAGTTTTACAGATGTTCAATATTTTTCAATATTTTTCAATATAGTTTTTTTTTTTTTTCTGCCATATATGCGTATTTGTTGCCCTCTTTATTTATAAACTCTTGCGTACACTCTATACATATGATATCCGGTGCACGAGGTGTTGAATTAATGCATGAATGCCCATAAAGATTAGGAGTCACTGCTATCAACCACCTTTATCTGAATACATATTTGATATTTTTCGCATTCAACCATGCATGCATACGTGCATAAAAGCACAGTAGGCAAATTCCATATATAAAATCTCAAAGGATTATTTGTGTAGTCCTTTTTATATAAAAAGCAACATACAAACAATCAGAGAATAAATACATGGACGGAAAACGAGAGAGGAAAGGATTGGCAATATATTAAATGGACATTAGTTTTTAAAAAGGCTTTAAGACCCTTTACTCTTACTGGGTTAAGCAAAAAAAAAAACAAAAACAAATTTACAAATATGCACTTTTATGTATATACGTGTATATGCGTAAATGTGAGCGCGCGCGTGTTGGTAACCCACTATGAAACGGCTTGACAACACTCATGCACGAGAAAAATCAAAAATTTGATCTACCACGAATTACAAACACCCAACGTAGAAGTCCTATTCGTTTAATAAACGCCACGAAACATTTTTACTCCTCTCATTTACATAACACTCCACTACTCCACGAAACTATCCGGTAAACTTTTTTAAATAACAGATTGTTTTCATAAATGTATCGATAATTTTGATATTTGGATGAAAGATTCCGGCAAGTCTATAAGTCTTTACGTAACCCATTCTCTTGTCCGTTACTTTTAAGAATTCTAAAAAAGATGACTGCTATCTCGCACTCAGAAGTTTATCGTGATCGCTTGCCAATCTAGGTTGATGCCTATAATCCTGCATGTCGGAAAATGGAATTGTAAATTTTATACATACTCCTGGTTGCGGATATAAAACGTGAATAAGAAGATACGCACACTATTGCTGTGCTATATAATGGCTCCCGCATACAAATGTAAAACGCAATATGAAATTTCGTGTTGCTAAGCGGTTATGAATCGTACGAATAATTTTTTTTTTTCTGTGCATTTTTTTCCTGCCAAATAAATATTATACATTTTTTTTTTTGTTTTTGATACCAGAGAAAGCAGTCTCTGTTGCTGTTGTGCAAAAAAAAAGGGTGGCAATGCGCAAACATTTAATAAAAAGGACTGAAAAATCTCAACTAAGGCTTATGCTCTGCAATACCTATACAGCGATATATATATATGTATATAGGCAGCAGTAGCAGCTGCACTTAAATAAGCACAGCATGTGACATTACAAACACACGTACGGCACACATAAAAATGTATGCTCAGATGAATCGGCAAGAACTTAAAAGAAAACATAAAATAAAAATTCGGAGAAGGATGTTTTGTTGATGATACTGATGACTACTATGATGATGATTTTGTCGTTGTTGTCGTTGGTTGTTGTTTTTGTTATTAAGCCTTTCGGAAGCGTTGTTGTTGTTACTGTTGTATACAAAAGATAATGATAACGAAAATGATAATGATGATAATAATTATTGCAATAATAATGTCAGCCTTATATATACATTGAATAAGCGTTTCATAGAAAAAAAGTGTGTGTGCCAAAGCACAAGAATATAAATAAATAAAAAATAAAAATCAACATCACTACTTACTGTAGAAAATGAAAAGGTTACTACGGAAAAATATCAAAAAATGAAAAAAAAGAAGAAATCATACGATGTAATAAAAGAATGTCCTTAATATAGAAAAATTTACATATGCATGCGTATGCTTCGAGTCTCGTATGTAACTGAGAAATGAAAAACCCATACACATGACTTCATTTAGTTAAAAAAGTTTCTCTCTTTATTTTCTCATATATGTGTACTTTTTTCTTCAGTTCGTTCAAGTCTGGAAACGAAAAACTTAATAAAATATTGTGATTGCCTACACGCTTGAATTCCCTTAATACCCAAAGGGAAAGAGAGAGAAAGGGAGAGAGAAAGAGATAGAGAGAATGTAATATATACCGAAAGAGAAAATTATAAATAACAGGTGAAAGGTTTACTTTCGTCTGAGATCAGTTCTTATGCATTATATATAAGAAGATAAATATTAACTATCCTATTATTGTTAAGCGATTGGCCCTAAAAATAACACACAATTCTTGTAGCAATCATTTAGATGAGATGATCTGCAAAAATCTTACACATGGTGATGTAAAATTAAGACGTTTTTATGTCAAAATGCATGCGTAGACCGTTATCTGGTTCATGTTCACTGTTTTGAATATTTCTTCTCGGCTTATCTGGACTTTCTGGAAAATCAATTGACAATTGACCTTCAATCGACTACCTGGACAACAACTGGCAGCACTTGTGGGACAAGATTATGTTGCAGCCAAATGGTCTTGAGACTCAGATTCTGAATTTAAGCTTGTCTGTCCGTTTGTCTGCCAAAGTGCAGGTCGCAGTTGTTTCGAAATACTCTCATGAAATTTGGTACAGCGACTTGTTTTGACCCAAGGCCTGTTGAAAACGGTTCATTATTGTACCATATACATATATCATTATATGAATAAATGTATTAAGCGAAGTAGTATAGGATGTTCAATGACTGGCTGGGGCCTGTTATAGTGTATTCATTTCTTTTGGCATTTCTTATACTAATATACTCAATTAAAGGCTGTAGTTAAGGAGTAACGCCAACGTACATATTTCGGAGAAAAAAGTTAAACTTGGTAGATGCTTTGAATCTTGGACCAAATACGTAGGAAAAGAATTCATTATGTTAGAGAGAGCGTTTCACGAAGTCCTCACAAACATCGGCCTGCGTAAGATCTACAGTCCAATGCCTTAAGAGTTACAGACCGCTGAAAGGACATGAGACTGAGAACAATTTGAAAACTTTGAGTGAATTAAATTATTGCACCAAATAATGCCGTGCCGTTATTATTACGTAGTGTGGCAAACGTACGAATCTCACGAGGCACTTTAGAGCAAAAAACTATCGAGAAAGAATTTTTGAACATAAAATTAAAGACTAACAGAAAAAAATAAAAAAAAACTTATTGTGACGAAAAAAACGTGTCTATTGTATAAAACTTGATTGTGTCTATCTCGATGTACAAATTTTTAAAAATGGCACGCAGCCTACTTCAAACAACTTTCATTTTTTTCATTTGAATTTGTTTACAGAATCTCTACAGCGACATCCTCCAGTGAATGATGTAAAATAAGTCGGATTAGTTTATCTGGACATTTTTTTTTTTTATTAATAGATAAGAGCCCCTTTTCAGTTGAATAGTCAACGCTTTCATCCAAGCACTTGCCAATAACACAAAAATGAACATTTTTAAGAAACCTCTCACTAGCACTCACTAGATATAGGAATGCAGCTTAAATGGGCTCTTCTTGGTTTTTAAATCACATTTAGACCAGTTGTACAGCATGCATTCCTTTAGCTGAAAATGTCTCCGGAGAATGGCTGCAGTGTTGCCATTTCTGAGTATTTTTACAGGTTACTTAATAACCATAATACTGTTTGCTATTCTACTAAATATTAAGTATAGTATTTAACAATATAAATATTGTTGTTCTGCTGTCTTTCTTTCCATCCAAAAAAAGTTATCAGAAAGTCGCTTTTTTTAAGCCGTTACATTGTTCATATTCCTTCACACTAGTGTTATATTAACCTCTTAACTACGTAGCTATTGTAACCGAACATATGCTCTATATAATATCAATTAAAATAATTTTCCACATTCTCATATATTAGAGGTAAGAAAATTTTATTCGGTGGTGGCTGAATCAGTTATGCTCATCGCCGTTAAGGTTAAAAAAAAAGCAAATGAAAAGAAGAAATGATCTGATCCGAACCATTTTCAACAGCTTGCGTTCTTGGGCCAAAACATCTCAGTGTATCAAATTGCATTAAAATATCTCCAAAATTGCGACTGTAGGTTGAACACAAGGTATCAGGACAGACAGGTAGACAGAGAAGGTTAGAGTCGATTTCTGAATCGATCGGCATAATTAAAAGTGGAATTATCTGAAATCTATTTGGGCGTTGCCGTACAAGTGGTGAAGGTTACAATAGGAGAAAAATTTTACTTTCTGTATTCTATAACATTTAGTGGGCGTGGCTGCATTTTGTATTATTTTAAAAGATACGTGGAAATTTTTATTGTACAGTTTATGTATAATAAGCGAAAACTTTTAAAAGGTGAAGTGTTCTAAATTTATATCGTGTTCTCAGACGTCTACGCAAACGGACGTAACGATAGACGAACATGCTTAAATTCATACAGAATTTTATGACGGACAAGAACATATAAACTGTGAACTTTAAAATTTTTTCTGTAGGGAAAAAATGACCAAGGTGCCAATAGGTTAATTGACCACATTCGAAATATGTCAGCTGATTTAAATCAGATGTGGCAGCTCTCCCCTAACCCATTTAGTTTCTTACTGGAATGAATAACATAGACAACTCCGTCTCTGCAATTTTTGTTAATAATATATACAAGAAAAGACAACAATCCGTAAGAACAACCTAAACCACGCTAAATATATATTACACAGTCACCTCTTAGTGCGAGAAGAAACCGAGTCCTGCGACTCTGGTACTCACAATACGTTATAGGATCTCTGAAGTTTCCTCGTCCTGCCCCCCTTTGTCGATGATGGATATAAAAATGCCCTGTGTATCGAATTATTGAACGCCCAAATAACCATCTGCATATGTAGCTGTTATTAGTCGGATATGACCGTGGTCCGTTCGTCCGGCATGACTAGTAGATGATGAAACATCTCCAAACAAACATTCATTTCGATATATACGAATTCACGTATTTTTATCAATGTTTTTCTTGGTTTGTATAGATGAATGAATTACGCCTATCGACGATAAGACTGATATAATATCTAGAAGCATGATAAGTTCTTATTATTATTATTATTCTATTTAGTCTAAGCATTTATTTCGCACACAATTCGCACCTATATCGACAAACTGTTCCCTTTTTTTATGCACACCATAAATAAATGAATGAATAAATGATAAATCATTCTTTTGAACTAAGAATTCTGTGTTAGTTTACTTTAAATTTTTGTTATACCAAGTTGATGAATTATCCAAAAAATTTGTTTTGCTTCTTATTCATTTCATTTGAGCAAATTAAAAAAGAATACTTGAAATGTTTTTGCTGATAAAATTCTTCTATTGGCCAATATTTCCGTTATCCTTCACAACTCGTTTATATTTAATGCTTTTTGTCTGGATTAAACATACAATAAAACGTTTTTTCCCCCTACCTTTTTGGTTTTTTCTTCTTTTTTTTTTTTTTTTTTTTTTTATTCACATGTATTTTTTTTTTTTTTTTTAATTTTTTCTAAAATGATATTTTTTTAATTTTCAAATAACACAAAGAGACATTTGACATGCTCTTCCTGATATATAAACACACACCTATGTACGTGTATATTTGTATAATATACTCTAACAGCAAACACATTTAGAAAACGAAAGCAAGAAAAAAAAAAAAAAGAAGAAAATTTCCTCAAATTGTATTGTTTATTGTAGTAGCTGTGTGCGAGTGTGTTTTTCTGCATAGGAATACCATACGTTTACTCCGATGACCGTTGACAATTGAAACTTTTGACATTTCACTAAAGCGACAGTTTTCACAGGAAAAAGACAAAACAGAACACAATACCAACACCGCAAACACTAGCCAACCGACAACAACAACAGCAACGACAACAACAATAACAATAATAATAATAACAACAAAATTAAGTATAACAAGCACAGACAAGCATTGCAAAGAATTACTATATCATATCATAACATTTCTGCATGGAGGAGTATAGAGACCGAAGAAGAAAACTAATTTAAAAAGTACGATGAATGGGCGGTGGCGGTAGTGGTATGGGTTTTGTGTACGAGTGTGGGCAAGTTTTTAATTCTTGTTTTTTGTTTTTTTTCTCTCATTTATTTCCGTAAGAAAATTTCACTAGATGACAGTGATAATAACAGAAATAATACCCGTAACAACAACAACAATAAAAACAGGACCATGCACATCATCACAACAGTATTAGCAGTGATAGTGGAAAAGTGTTGCAAGCATTTATTTATTTTATTTTATTTTCTTTTTTTTCGTACCAGAAAAGATTGTTTGGCTTTAGCTTTGGCTTTTGTTAATGCAATTGCTTTAAAAGTTAGCTTTATTATCCCTCGTACTGTCTTTATCTTTATATTCTTTCATGTTTAGTTTCCTGTAAAAACATTTTTCTGAAGACATAATAAATGAAAAAAAGCAAAAAAAAAAAAAAAAGTATACCAGAGGACTTAAAAAAAAAACGTTCCGCCGACACCATATTCTTGCTTAAGAAATTACTTACAGACGCCATTTTTTTTTTTTTTTTTTTTCTGCCCTTATAAGGGTGAGGGTGCTTTTCAGTGTTGTAATAGAGTGGTAGTAGATTTTTTTTTACTTATCTGTGCTTTACAGCAAACATTTTTGCATAGACTTCGCCTGTGCGGCGTGTAATGTTTGTTGTTGTCACTGTGTGTCCTTGTGTCGGTCCTATTTTTTTATTTTTTTTTCATAAAATTTGCTTTTCGGCTTTTCTGCAACAACACACAGCTTGGTGACCTCACAAACGTCATTTCAACAATCTCCTCATAAGTTAAGGCTCCATAATTTTTTCTTGGAATTTTTTTTTTTGTATTCAAATTTGTTTCTTCCTTCCCTCTACCGCTCTTCACAAGTTAAAGTTTTCCTTAAACATCACTTAAAGTTTTTTCTATGCTGATTCTTTTCGGTTCTATATCTATTTTCTTCACTGCTTTTATATATATTTACTATGGCGCTCTCTTGCGACGTGTGCAGCATTTTACCTCCACTTGAGCGTGAGTTTAAAGCAGCTTTTGTTGTTCAAATAAGGGTCAACAACTTTTTGCTATTGTGTAAGTTCTTCAACCGCTATTCAGCTTTTCTTCAATTTTTTTTTCGTTTTTTCCCCGACTCATCTCATTTCGTACGTACATGTATCAAAAGCCGCAGCGTGCCAAACGGGTATGCTTGGCAACACTTTGATGTGTTTGTTTCGCTTGTTTTTTTTTTGTTTCTCTTTTTTTTTTTTTTTTTGTATTTTATTATTGTTTCTTTTTCCATTTTTTTGTTATCTTTAAAATATCTCAAAAAGTATTCTCATATTTAAAGAGTTCTTCAAACGAAAAATCTTGTAAATTACAATTTGTGCATATCATCTTCTTCAAGTAATCAATATGCTGAACGATTGAGTTCAAAGCATTGTCGCGATTGTTGGAACCATGCCTTATTTAAAACTTCTAATGAAATCTTTTCGATACAAAAAAATGTGCAGAACGCGATGCTTTTAAGAAAAATAGTAACCATTTGAACAAAACATGGAGATCGATTTGCAATTTTGTCATCTGCACTAAAAACATATATGTGCGCAGGCAGGAAATTGACGGTCTTCAATATTTATATTGAAAATAATGAAAAACATTTTAAAGAGGACCGTAATAACGAATTCTATCACTCATAGGTCGTAGAAATGCTCGACTGGCTGTGTGTGTTCAAATAGATGAGTCATCCAGAATTCGTGATTTACTTACATTTTTACTCAAGGTCGATTTCTTCAGGTTGCACCAGAATTTATCGTTTACTTAGATTTTTATTCAAAGAATTCGTTTAACAACTAAGAGCTTACAAATTATATTGAGCTCATTTACCAAAGATAAAATACGTGCACCAATCTAATTTATACGGGAGACAAGATTCGCTTGGATACTTCGTATGCTCAGTTTCACGCATGAAGATGAGAACATGCGAACAGTTAAAAAAAACTTCGCGTACATCAAATAAGTATTCTGTGTAGAATATTTGTTACAAGTAGCTTAATAATCGATATATATACCTTCACTATTAACAGTTCTTTGCCTCTTATCGGACAGCTTGCGAATGCCTTCACAAATATTTCGAAGTAGTCAACGACGCATATTTGCATATCTTCGATTTTATTGAGTTGCTGAGCTGCTACATATCATTGCAGCGGTCCAAACTGGCAGTAATTAGAAGGGAAGTGGTCTGAAGAATAATGACATAATACGGAGTCCAAGTTGAAGGACACTTGTTGGGTTGTCTTCCTTTCAAATGTTTTGTGCATGAAATCTCCCAAATCACATTCTACCGCATTTTCACTTCGCCTCATTTTCATAATTTCTGTAGATTTAGTTGCATCTGCTTCTGTCTCTTTACACTTTGTTATAAACCGAATATATCGTGCAAGCGTGAATGTCAAAGTTATCTATCCCTGATGTTTCGGAAGAGATAAAGGCGCCACGTAGTAGATTGTAAAGCAGCCAAACTCAATGCGGAGAACTTATTTGTACGGCTGTAACTAATATTTGACGGCATCGAAATCGAAATTTTTACACAACTATGCTATCTGAGAATCGTTCCAGTCTCTCTGCTTGTCTGCGAACAATTAATCAAAGCCTATTTGATATGTTGATTAGCTAAGATTCGAGGCGAGGTGAACATCGTTTCTTGCTTGTTAAAAAGACCGCTAAAGGAGACAGCAAGAGTGGACTTCTCGTTCCTATTGCAATAGTCGGAAATGCTTTTGACCAACCTATAAAGGAATAATATGTACAGCAATTTTCATTTGTCCGGATGTTTACTCGTTAATCACCTCTTGGTCTCAATTGAGTGGACTTGTCCATGACTAGCAAAAAAAAAAAAAGTATATTTTTCAGGTACTATGTCTTTAAGACTTAACTAAGACTTCCATAATGCACACATAATCTTCTTATTTGTTTTATTTAATAAAATTTTATGAAAAAAATATTTATATGAAAATTTTTCCTGCTTCGAATTATTAAAAAAAAAAAAAAAGACACTTATTTTTGTTGTTGCTGTAAATTGCGTCTCATGAATTTTTTGTGTTCTTTTTCCTTTTTTGCTTTTGCAGAGGGAAATCAAGTCACGTGCATAAGATTTTGTAACAATTACGTTTTGAAAAGGAAAGAAAGCAAAACCCCCTCATACCAGCAAGAAACATATATGAAACTAAGCTTAAATTCGTAACATGAACAGCAATTGAAAAACATCAAGCAGTGAAACCATCAGACAACAAAAACAGCAGCATAACCAAGCATAGCTGGGTGAGTTATTTTTAGATTATTGCATAGAACTGAATTTTTTTTTTTCAAGTACAACATATGTGAATAAATACAAACATGAAAATGCATAAATGCACGTACAAATTATATACGTATGTGTGAAAACATATGAATGCAAAGGGTGAAGTGGTAACAATAGGGAAAATACTCAAAGTAATATTATTCCAATATCGCTGGCATCGATGGATATATATATATATATGTTAATTGTGTAATTCCGTAAGGAAGATAACTAAAAGGATATTCATGAAGTAAAACGTATCACTCGATAAGTTCGTGGGATGACTATTGATTAAATCCATTAGCGATACTATACGCGAAATTTAAAATTTCTCCTTTGTTTAAAACTAATCATCGGAATGTCATGTAGTTTTGTTGCACACCATTTAAGTATCTATATATTATCCTATGTACTTATTGAGTGATATATTACATATTTCTGATCATTATGCCGGGAAATCCAATAATCATCGATAATATCGAATCTAATATTCGCAATAAGATTGTAATTGAACGAAATTGAACGAGCGATGTGCAAATGACTCCAGTTACATACGCGTAGCAATAGCACTCCCTTATTACAATGGCGACGGGAACCAGTCAGTTAGCATAAGAAAGCCAATAGTTTAACTTCTTTGGCTCGTCGAAATATTTACACCAGAATGAATCCTTTTTTAATACAAAAACAATATACGTCTGTGGTCTGAAACAAATATTATATAAGCCGTTCCTAATTGTTGTCTTATATTTTGTATTAAGCCGAAGTAATGATAAGAGCAAGAAGAAGAAAAAAAGAAATCCTTTTCCAAACAATAAGAATAATTGTAAAAAAACAAAAATCCATAGGCAGGCAAACAATACTCGAACACTTACGAAGTTGAACAAAAATATTATTTTCTAAATTCGCACTCCGGTCGGTTTGTTTTTGTTATGTTAGCAGCAAAATCCAAGAAAAAAAAAAAAAATTCATTTTTTCAAAGACCTTATCTCTCATACTCCCGGCTTACATACACTCGGTGTAGGTTTATTTGTATATTTGTCTACCACTAAATCTATGACATACAAATCTCTTTTAAAGCAAAACTAAGATAAATGACAAAATTTATTGATTTTCTGTTTTATTTCAAGTGTAAGGATTTTTTCAGGTTGTTTTACGTTCTTTTTTTCCTCCTCCTTTCTTCGAATTTCTATTTTTTTTTTTTATTTTTTTTTTTGTTATTACCCTGGACGCCTTCTTTCTTTTCATTCTTTTGTGTATTGTTTTGCTCTCAAAAGGATTTGAGTCTTCCTTCCCCCCCCACCCTTGATGTACAAATATATATAGAAAATATTTCTGTTTTATGTCTTCTCTTGTCCTATACATACGTATCTGTATTTGTATTCCTATTTACTGTGTTAAAGCGTTGAAGCAAAACAGCTGATGTTCCCTTTTACAGTATATGGGTTTGGTGCATAATGTAACCACATAGATGCTTGGTGTGTTGCAAATTGGAACGTGCATGAATATGTATTTCAAGCATGCATTTTTTTTTTTTTTTTTTCTTGAAACCTTTAAGAATTATGTTAACATATTATTTTCGCTTACAATTGCCGTACACGGATAAGACATCAGTGGTCGTAATAAGAAAATTGCATCGGAAAGTCCTACGGCTTACACTGAAAATGAAAGGTGTTCATTATGCCCTCGGTGTCACTTATTTGTTTTTAATGTTTTAATTAATGACTTGCTTCGGTGTTGATAATTTAATAAATTAATTTTAGTGATTGATATTTGCCTCAACATATACTCACTTATGCCAAGTGGGCTTTTTAGAAAACCGCATTTTTGAGCGCCTAGACATCTAAAAAGAGTTTTTAACAGCATTGTCCTTAGGTGGGTAGAGAAAAACACGCTGATACCGACGTCGGTGCGCATGGGTGCTAATCTCAGTGCGGTACTTGATCTTGGCTATAGTGAGTGGCCGAGTGAGTCGGTAAAAGTATAACACATAACGATTGAGCTCACACCCACTAAACTGGGGTCATCTCTTTATTAAGCGACATCCTCTGAGTGAATGCTCATATTAAGACAGGCAGAGAAACAAATTTGCTAAAAGATGCTCTTTTTCTTCATGCCTATGGAAAGAAGTCCTTCAGATTTATCGGTAAACAATCTATCCACACTTTTATCATTTTGGCATTAATAGTCAACAACTTCAAAGACATAACCTCACCTTTTGGAAGTGTAACTCAAGCAAGTTTCTTTAATTTGGGTCTTAAGTGTATGCCTTGTATACTTAGAAGTATTCTACATCACTGTCTCAAACTTTCTAAGCAATTCAGCATAACTTCTTCGATGACTTCACTCTATACAATAAACAAATTATTCAACTGAGGGTAGTTTTTTTTTCTTTTTTTATTTTTTTTTGAACATGTAGCGCTACTGATGCTACTGTGCGGCGTTTGGTTTTTCTCCTTGCTTTGATTTATTTCGGTTTTTTACTGTTGTGTTGTTGGTCTTGCTTTCTGTAAAGAAAACTGTTTTTCCTCCACTGTTTCCGGTTATGTGGTATAGCAGGGCCTTTGAGGGTTACATAGCAACCTATGGTATGTGTATGGTATGCGTACATAAATTGCTGGCAATCTCCATTTGTGGTCTTTGTTTATGATTTATTTAACTGAGCGCACACGTACGCATACACAACTACGGTCTGTTTACATATGCAATAGTCTAAGTTTTTACTAAAAATATGTATACACAGTTTACGCATTGATATGTTATATATGTGTATATATATTTATGTTTGGCATGATATATGTAAATGTAAACCTTTCATAAACAAACAAAAACTTGTAAAGATCTCTCTTTGACTTCATTAACCTTAAAAATTATTATGTTAGTGCGGATATGTGTATGGTCCGATGTTTATTTAAAATTCGATTTTTTATTAAAACAAACGAAATCATCGTCTCTTTGTATAGAAAGAAATATATTGTGAGATCTTTGCCTTTAAGTAACGATGAAATGTTTACGTTAAACATATTTTTTGTCTTTTATTTATTTATTATTATGAACAAATATCATCGCATTACCTCATGGGTTATTTAATGATGGCTTCGTTTTTACGTACAACAATAAAATGACATGAATAAATTTACTTATAATTAGATATAATTGGATAAATTAAAGCAAAAAGGAAAAGTTAAAGAAAAAGAGCAGAAAACTGGAAAAAAGGAAAGGCCAAAGACAAAGAATAAACAAAAGAAGAAAAACCAATTATTTAATTAAAATAAATTGAAATGAAAGTACAAATAAGAAGAAGAACTAACGGTGGCCGTGGCTCACCCTACAGCGCCGTGACCTCACTTGGCTTGATACAATTAGTTATGTAACGGTTTTTCAAACTAAAATGTTATATGGAATGAAGTCGAAATAGTGGTCTGATCCGAGTCATTTTCAACAGAATTTGTCCTTGGGCCAAAACCCGTTAATGTAACAAATTTCATCAAAATATCGCGAAAATTGGGTCCCGTAAATTGAACACAGAAACGCGTGACTGGCAGAGACACAGACGATATGGAGATGGGACTATCCCAAGCCCTTGTAGACGTTGCATGCATCTGGACAAAAGCTCGTGCCAAAAATGGTGTAGCGTATGGCAAAACAAGAAAATCAAAAAGAGAAAAGAAACGAATGTCATTTTTATTATTGAAAATTACTTAGACCATCAACAGCAACTCAATGCTGTAGTGTTACTGATTACCCCTCTCAGCGACTTTATCAAATGATTAATCTAACCATTTCAGTGAACTCTTTTCCTACAAATTGTGAAAGGATTGGAAGCCTTTCAACATAGCATGAAGCGCGGGAATAAATCGATTTATCAAAGACAAAGCTCAACGCCTTTAACGAAAAATCTATCTAATCTGTCCATTAAAAGTAAAGGGCTTTCAATAACATTATGTCTGACAATTAGGAAAAATTTTCGTTTTTAATACAAGTGGGCCTTAAGCGATCTGCTTATGCCAAACTCTATATATATTCACTGTAATCTCAGTGGCGGATGCTAAACAAGATTCGAGGATTGTTTTAGATACTCAGCGATTTTTAATACATTTAAAGCTATTACCTTAAAAAGAATGCAAATTTTAATATAAATAATTTTAGCATTTTTGTATCATACTTCACAGTAAGTTTTATGCAAAAAATTAATTAAATATTTTTGAATTAATTTATTATATTTCAATTTTAATTTGCTGCATATTTTCTCTAACTACATAAATATTCAAATAATGTTCGCTTGAATAGAAAATAATTACAAGAATGCTTTAAGCAAATACAGTACTTTTTAATTAACTTTATCTCTCTCCCTCTCTCTCTCTCTCTCTCCATCTTTATGAAGCTAAAGAGAACGTTGCTTTAAATCGCCCATTGCATAAAATCGTACAAGAATTACAAAGGAGATCATGCCTCAATTCTCATAGTTTATATGCTGCAATCTAACGACAAGTAAATAATCTCAATGACTTACTTGCATTGAGTTTTGAGCTTTCTTTACTTAATAAGGCCTTCAATGCTGTTGTCTTCGTCATCTGTTAAAGGAAAAATTCTGTAGTAGAACTCGATTTTGATGTCTATGCTTTATTTATTTATTTATTTTTTATTTTTTTTTTTCTTCTCTCCTCGTATGGTATGGTATCAGCAATTAAAATGATGTCTGAGTTGTACTGACAACATAATCAAAAAGAAATTTAATTATACCTGTATCCACTCATACGTGAGGTATGCAAACATGTACATACATAGAACAGTGGTAGAAGTATTAAGAGTTTTGCAAATTTAATCATTCAAAGCAATTTTTCATTCCTCTGAATTCGTAGCTTCTAAATTCTCAGCAAAAAATAGTAAAAAAAATAGAAAAAAAGTTCACAAAAATCTCGTATAAATTGTTGAAAATATTATTTATATTTTTGTTGTTGCCGTTGTTTTATTTCTATTTTTTTTTGTTTTTTTTTTGTAAAATAATTATACAATTGTGAAATTTTTTTCTGAGATATGTTCCAGTATTGTTTCTCTTTCTAACATTTCAATATACTATGTGTTTGAATGTTTTTTATCTTTTTTTACATATTTTGAAACTTTATGAAAGGATGTACACATGCTTTAGATTTAATTTATTACATTTTTGGGTATTTTATAAAGTAAATTCGTTGCATGTTTGTATAATCGGGAATTTTTCTCATTTTTAGTTGCATATTTACTTAAAAAATTACATAAAATAGAAATGTAAATAAAAAAGTTACACTCATCCCCTGGGTGAAGTTTTTATATACCAATAAACAAGTCGAAAATGTTTGTTACTTGAAAAACTTTTGAGTCCATATTTCCGAATAAGTCATATAATACAACTGCATAAGCTTAAGAGCTATTATAATAAATGATGAATGTGCGAACAACAAGTCATTATGAAAACAAGGACATTCATCCATATCCGATATCCATAAACAATGCTTTACTCAAACAATTACCTTACAATTATAAAAGGTTTTGCTAGAGGTCGGCATGTCGTTCGATACAATTCGGACCATTTTCCCTTGTGTCCGAAAAATATTTGTAATTATAGGCAATAGGTTATTAAGTAGGTAGGTTAGGTAAGCTTTACTGGTCTTCTATTGGTGGCTTGTTTTGAGTCTTGTCGCGATCGCTTTCCTCCTCTTGAAAACTACATGATCGCAATATATTCTTGTATACCTGTTAATGAATTATAAGGCGCTTATTGCGCCTTTATTTTCGGATTAATCCTGCTTATCTTTTGCATTTCTCTTTCGTCAGCAATCAATATCGATTAGTGGTGTAAAAATTTAGACCAATATTTCCTACGGATTGTAAATCACTGTTCCTTTATTGGTAGGGAAGGATGAGGTGTGAGCTTCAATTAAAAATTCAAAGAAAGATTTAAGCTTAAATTTTTTATGCATATCTGCGCAATGGTGATCATTGCCGCCTATTTCCCATTATTACAAATTCAAGAACAAGCCCAAAGCACTATCTTCTTCTGTCTATCATTAAATGTCCTACACCATCCTACCTCACTACAGTTATTCATTGATAGGGTCTTCAAAGTAAAGTATTGTATGGGAAATGATCGAAAAAGTGGCCGAATGCGGACCATTTTCAATAGAATTCCTTCTTGGCCAAAAATATGTCAGTGTGTTATAATAAAATTTCGTAAAATATGCCGCAAACCAGCCCACATAGGGTTGACCAAAACAAAACATAAGGGACAGATGGACAGAGAAGCTTACATCAATTCAGAAACTGATTGTGGATCGATCGGTAGAATAAAAAATCTGTTTATCTCAACTTCTTTTGGATGTTGCACATGTCCGCACCCTTCCAACCCAGGTGATATGTGGTAAAATGCTGAAATTAATTTAGGGAAAGTATCCTATGTATATCTTTAAAGAATATTTTTTAAAGATACCGTAATATTTCGAACGAGAAAATGAAAATTGTTGCAGATACGCTGCGCGCTGTTTTCAAAAACTGAGCTACGGGTAAAACGCATTTAAAGTTTCAAATTCTCTCACTACAATGACAAATTTTTGGCCATTATGTTAAGTGTTGTCGCGCCCACTATTATCTTTTTATTTCATTTTCCTTGATTCAATCTATAAAAAAAAAAACGTCAGAATTTTTAGGTTAAATTTATAGTCGTCCAGCCCCGTAAACAAGATCACTACCGATTTTAAAATTTTTATATTAAATTAAAATTATTATTAAACGTGCAGTAAATAAGTAGAGAGAATACATCATAACGATTCACATCATGTTTCCGTATTGTCATGGCAGCAATATGTGCAATTTTTTCATCTTTTTCCTCAAAAACCCGAGAGATAATGCATACTATGCTTCATTTACTTTAATATCTGAAAAGAAGAAAAGAAAACTTTAGAAAAATACATGAAATGCTTTCGTTTTAACAAAAGCATATTGCTGCAAAACTCCCAAACAACCATGATTTGAAAGACAAGTAAGTAATGTAATGGAAATAATTTGTACAAATTGACTTCAAAATAACCAAAAAAAAAACCAAAAAAAAAAAAGGAAAAGAACAAAAACATCTAAAAAACGCTCTACACATTTCTAGATGAACTGACGTTTGAAACTCTTTCGACCTTATGTACCCCTTTATAGATATATATATAAAAAAAAAAAAAAAAACGAAAAAATATTTTACATGCCAATAAAACCAAAACTATTCCCTTAAGACAACGCACACACGAAGCACAAGCATGCATATGCAAATATATTTAAACACATACGTAAATATATAAATAAATGTCTGTTATATTCGAATAAAGTTTTGGATTTTTTTTTTCGACTTGCTCTTAAGAAATAAAGAAAAATAAAAAAAAAAAAACATAAAACAGTGGGTTTCAACTTGAGGCGAGTTTTTGAAATCCCCTCGATAATACGCCAATTTTTTTTGTTTTTGTGAAAAATCCCTTCTCAGTTGTTTCCATATTCGACATTTTTGTCAGTTACATGTTAATATTCCATGGGATTCTTAGTCAACGGTTGACGTGCTGCATATTTCGAAGGCAATCTGCGTCTTTGGAAATACTTTATATATGATTCAATTCTATATTCGAGTTTAATAAGCCCTTTCTTCTTAACTGATTAACTGATGTCTTTGGTTATCCTCTTTAGAAAAAGGAAATCGTTTTAATAATTTATTCATTCATTCGTAAACTTGCGAATGCTATAGATTACCTAGAGCCTAAAATCAGCGGAAATTGATACTAAATAAAATGCGCTACGATCGAAAGAACACATCTTTAGATGCTTATATTACCACGGACTCGTGTGTTTTTTTCTATTTTGCGAAACAACAAAAGTATGCCAGTGAGGTGCATGAGAAGCTTTACCTTTAAGTGCAATTTTTATAACCATCATCGACAGATGAGGATTACACTCACATTGTCAAAACGCTTGCAACACTCAGAATTATGATTATATTGATCAGCGTCAAATTCTATCTGTCTGTCCGGCTCTCTGTGGTATGCAATTCTGGTCGGTGAAACAAAACTATGGTTGTCTGTTCGCGCAATGTTTGCGACAAGAGTCCACCTTTCCGCGAGAAGGAAGCTATCTGTTTCAAGTTCGCCAGAGGCATTGGAAGTTCTTTCTCGCAGGTTGGTATTGCATTGGTCCGCCTATCCATCCGTCTATTAATTGCTGTTGGAGACGCACTCACGAACGCAAGAATGGAGATATATGTTATTCCACAAAAATGGAATTAATCAGCCACGCCCACTGAACATTATAAAGAATGAAAATTTAGTTTTTTCTCGTATCTACGTCTTTTTCAGAATAATGGTAATGGGTATAAAAGATTCGGTCGCTACCGAGTATATCATTCTTACTTCTGAATTTTATTATTGCTTAATAAAGAAAGAAAAATGATTTATAAATAATATAAAAATTGTTCTTTTTTGTTGCATTTACTTATTTATTTATTTATTTTTTTTTTTTTCATTTTTCCTATATAAGCATCAAGCATTCATTCACTTATATTCTTCGTCATAACAAGTACCTTAAGCATATAGGAGCTGCAATAACAATAGATAGTCACTCAGTTCTCTGCAATGTATAAATAATTCTCTGAAAGACTTTTCTTAAACTTTTGCTTTTATACTTCCTTCCGCTTAACTATTTTGTTTATGTTTTTTCTTATTTTTTTTTTTTTTCTTTTTCTTGATAATTCTTTTTATAACATCTTCATCTTTGAAATTTTTTCGGGTAATCTTTTTACGATGAACATGATGATATTTAATCGAAAAAACAAATATAAAATTAAAAAAATGTTATTAAAGTTTTAGAGAACGTATTTCTGTTAGGTGTACGTGTTTTGTCGCCTTTCTTATATTCTTCAGTTTGTCCATTTGTTTTCTAATTGATTTTGTTTCTTTTCTTTCGTCACATAAAATTCTTAATTAGTATTCAAATTATAATAGAGAAAAGAGAGATATATTTAATTAAAATTCGTTTCAACTTAATTTGCATTCGTATTTAATGACAAGTTTACAAGGTGCCATAGGTCGAAACTATTCATTTTTTTTCTTTTATTTTAAATGTAGAAATTCTTGCATTGATAATCCACAGCTTCCCACATCCATCTAGCCTTAGTTCCTTTTTAAAGCTCTATCTAAAACTACTATTACTTTTTAGGTTATTTAAAAAACTAACAAGTTTGTTACCATGCATCGTTTTCAGTACACGCTAAAACTCATCTCTACGTCATGCTCAATTTTTTGTATGAAAACATTGAAATCTAAAAATTAATTATTGTTTACATTATTTTATTCGATGTAATGCTGGGCTGGTTGATAATTCTCGATAATTCTGCTGTGGATTGTGGACTGTAACGAGTAAATAGTTTACAGCTGTTCATTTTTCTTTCTATTGAATCTGCAAAAGATAAATTTTGGCCCGTGTTCGCTCTTCAGCTTTTAAAAGTCTTCTCAAGAAATTGTGTATTTTCCGGAGCTCCGCTGAAATGGGACCTAGACTTGTTTCGCCGGATATTTTTCACTTCACATAGACCTTTTATTTGTACACCTTTGTACACTTTGTATGTATGTAGACATTCGGTGTTAAGTTTATTTAATTTCCCAAAAAGCAAATTGTTTGCAATAAGTACTTCAATAGTTGTATAATACGCTTTGATTAGTGTTAGTATGTTACGTGAACACTGCTAGCTTATTCTACCCTTTTCCCTTGACCTTGTATTTGACTCACTCAATTATGATCGGTCAAATTCAAATCCAAAGTTGATATTGTAACTTCAAATCAGAACCATCACTGTTTTATATTGCACGGCGTGTCCTATCTTACATATATAAGTAAACTTACGCTATACTTCACTACGTATAACAAATTAACTAAACTTGTATCCAAAGAATGCGAGGATGGACAAACTGCGGACAGTTGTGTTCCTTTCAAATGAAAGGTCTGTTGATCGCAAAATTGTTGTCGAACAGTACGTTTAAATCGCAATCGATTTAACACGACATCGACAACCCTAAACCGGCTCTCAGTTATGACATTAGTTGAAAAGTATACCGATTTCTTAGTAAATATTTCGGTCGTCAATGCAAATAAAATGCACTCATTTCGAGTTGGGCAGGGAACGTCTTAAAGAGTAACAAGGAAACTAAACGACGAGGTTTGACGAAACTGTTTACAGTTAAATTTGCTTCATCTGTTCCCTTCAATTTCTCGCTTTAAGAACCCTCCGTCTGTGAGCATTTTACGTTCTATTCCTTTCATCAATTATGCTGGTTGACAAATTGAAATTAATTATCAGTAATGAAACAAATAATAATTTTTCTACTGTTATATATTAATGACTCTGTTACATACACACACACACACACACACACACACACAGAAGAGTGTAACTCATGAGTTTTTAAGGTCTAACATTATTTGCACGCGTCTTCGACTTAATTGTGTTGTGTGCTGAAATAATTATATAATTAATTTTATAACACTAACAGACGTCAATAAAATGAATTTTAGTACACCGAAGAGGAAAACTAAGCAGAATTCAGAAAACAATGTGCTTCTTACTGTAAGTACGACAAAACAGCAATTAAATTTTTGTGATTAGTTCAATTGATTTATTTCCTAAAAGAAAATTTACTGCAAAAACAGTTTTGACATGCGTTGAATTTCTTAGTCATCCACCACAAGTTTATGTTCCATATATCATTCGAAGAGTAAGTAAAAATACATTTAATCGACGTAGCATTCACATGGTTCACATCGTATAATCGTGACAGCAACTGATGGGTTACAAATAAGTTGGGATTAGATTTTCTAGACCTTTTCAGGGATTTCAGTCATAATTATCGCAAGTAGACAGGCAGAGTACTTGACTAGTCGGAGTAGTCGATATGTTGATTTAAACTGAAAAGTTACTAACAAGCGTATTTTGAGGCAGGCACTCCTAACGGAACCGCTTTTCATATTCGTAATCATTCATACCCTACACTCACTCGTAGGGGCAAGGCTATTTTAAGTTGGTGTGGATGCATGCAAGACCAAGTAAGATTTGAGATAAATCTACTTTTTGTTATGCGGGCCGATTCAGAATCATAATCAATTAAAGTGTGTCCGTCCGTCCGCCTGTCTTGTTTTCTTGTTTTCAGTCTACAGATCACAATATTTTAATGAAATTTGGTAAACCGACCTAGTTTAGATCAAGGAAGCAGCCTATTGAAAATGGTTCGTGCAGGACTATTTCGTCGACCATTTTCCGTATAACATGTCACTTTGAGAAATTCGTTAAATGAATAATTCTACTAAGCGAAGTGATATAAGGTATTTCATTGAGTGCCGAGTTGATTGTGATTATTCTAGTTGACTTTTTATTTGTGGTAATCGAGTTTTTCGTCGAACATCGACAGCAAATACATTATTGAAGAGATTGGCAATCACTTAAAATATATTTATAATAGATGAGCAGATTCAAGTCCAGTCTATGTATGCTTCATTTTTTTAATAAATCGTTTTGTGCTCAAAATTTTTCTTATTTCATTTTGCCAACGAAAGGATTGAAAGAGTCCTCCAGTTCAATGTAAGTGTCACTAGAAGCATAGTTGAAAGTCTTGAAATGAATTTTCTTCCAAGTGAATAATGAGTCTATCCAGCTCCCAGTTTAATCTTTTGTGAAAAATGTCCTAAGAAGGTTTGCTTCAATGCAATCGTGCAACAAACCTATGAAGGATTCTTTTATATCTACAATATGCTTGCGTTATTGTTCGCACTAATCCCATGTTGTAGTTGATTTTAAACTTAGAACTTGGTATAAAGTAGCAATGTTATGTATACATATACATATATATATTTTTCCTGCCATACGTCTCATAATGATAACTCGTCATGTACGTGTGTGTAGATAAATAAAAAAAAGCTCGAATAAAATACCTTTTTGTATAAGAATGCTCCATTATGAAATTGTACCATCGCCGACACTGACAAACACTTTAACTGTTTATCGATTTCCAAGCCATAATACAATTTTCTTGCTAGAAAGTCTATCGTAATTTTCATTTAATTTTCCATAGACCAATTCGACTATTGTCAACATGAAAATTGCCAATTAACTTAAGTGCCAACTTGACAGAATATTATTGGGAATAGTTGTATTTTAAGCACACTTAAGTAAACTAAACCAAATTCACATTTATGATTTCAACATTGATCGAACTAAGGCATGTGGCTCTTAACTGCAAATTGTCCGGTACAATCAAATATCTTTGGATGCTTCCAATGACGAGTATACAAAACGAATACTCGAAAGCTAAGTTCACTTCACGTACAACAATGGATTTTGTTTGTTTATCAATTTAACTCCTCCGTAAGTTTAAATTCATTTCATGCATTCAATACGTTAGGTTTGGCCGTCGACAGCTTAAACTTAACATGTCGCTCAATAAATTCGTTTAATTTCCCACTATTAACGAATCGAATTGATCATAGCAACCATCAAACGGAGTGTATCGAAATTTGATGAAATGCCAATCATTAGCATACAAGCTAAAATGATATGAATTCGTCAATAGTTATCCTATGTCTATTATATATATATATATATATATATATATATGTCATCCTACGACATTATTGAATGATGCATTATACGCATGTGTACTTTTTTAAAGTTTATTTAAAGAGATCAATCGACATTGATTATTCAGTAACTCGCTCCCAATAGCCTAACCTTTATAATGTGAAAAATATTTAATGAGATAGAGAGGGTTCATCTTGTATTCGAACTTAAATGTATATTGTTAAGTTAATGGGTTACCTTAAAACTCTTGAAAACTGGTAGTAAATTAGTAAACTAAACAGAATATAAGCTTAGCAACGATTGCCTCAATAAAGTTTTATTAACCCTTAGAAAAGATATAAAAAGGATTTTCTATTGTTTTTAATTAAGATTTTTATTTTAAGTGTTTCAATATGTGCTTAAATATGTAATAAAAAGAAGAGAAAACAGACCGTTTTACAACGATGATCAAATGTAAATACATGAGAATATGTACGCTTACCAGGATTGGTATGAATACTACTCACTAACTCTGAATTAGAATTCTTGTATATGTATGCGTGTGATGTCGTATCCTTTCGTTACTTAAGTGAAATGAAAACGAAAATTGAATTAATAGGTAAAAATAGAATAAAAATGTAACAATATTGTTATTGTGCTGTGCTTGTGTTGTCGGTCAGTCCCTCTCGTTTCGTCTGCCCCTTTAAACACATAAGTCTTTTATTAAATTCAATGCAGATAATTCTGTTTTTTTCTTGTTTTTTTTCCTTTTTCCTCTTTCTGTTTTTTTTTTTTTCCTTAACAATGGCGAACAAATAGCTAAGCATTTGACCCTAATTTCAATATATACTCAAACTCAGCTAAGAATACGACGACAAAATTCAGCTTCAAATACAATATTTCATTCCGTTGTACTTTGTATGGCAAGCAAGATGAGAAGAGCAAAAATGAAAGCGACCAAAGCAAAATATATATATGTATATATATATATATGTATTAAGTAAAGAGATCTGTATGTAAGTAAAGAGAAAATTTTTGTATAAGCAGCTGGGATATGGAATGAAATGCTTTAAATTAAAAAGTCGGTAATTTTCGTTTATCTGAATGAAAATAGATAAGAATTACGATCATCATCATCATCATCATTGTCATCATCATCATCATCATCATTGTCGTCATTATTTATATTATTGCCATTATGTATCACATGTATAAAAATTCAATCAATTTTTAGTGATTTCGTAAATTGCGTTAAGTGTATTGTGTTTGGATAATGAAAGAAATTTGCTAACCAAGCGAAAATTTAATTGGATAAAATGTTGCAGAATAGCGCAGAATATTGGATTTGAAAATACATGATATAGCTTTATATAAAAGTTAGCACGGCTTGGAACATTTAAAGATAGCGAATCTTCAGATATTTACTGTTCCATGTTTATCGTCAAAGAAAATATTATACTAAAAGAAAATAAGAATGTGAGACGATCTGCAATTTACATATTTCTAGTGTGTGTCATTTTTTTTGAGTACATTTAGTAAAATCCCCCCCTGCAGAAGCATAAAACATTAAGTAGTAATAAGCATCAAAAGCAAATAAAGTGTAAGGAAGAACTGAAGATAGAAACAATTTCATAAATATTAAAAAGCTTTAGGACAGTCGTTGACAAACGCAAATTAAAAAAAAAAAGTTAAGGAAACGTAGATAAGTAAAAAGAAACGTTTTATTCGGCACTATTAAAGTTTTGAGTCCCAAAGTGGCAGTCGAATTTTTGTGTGTTTAAAAAACAAAATCACATTCAATCAAGAAAAGCATTAATATAAACAAAGGGAATTTGGCAATAATCGTTGCACAGTGGATCACTCATTCGATCAGTTCTCACGCTTTTACTTACATGCAGCTCTCATTGGCCCGCGAATAGCGAAGTTAATTTAGTCAAGCACTTCTTTCTGTTTGATTTGCCCTCCAATTGCTTCTTATTGTCTCCGACAAGTTAAGTTGAAAAATCTGCTTGATATGCATATGCATATGAAAATAAGTAGACGATCGTTTTATGAAAATGGTAGAACATTTATATTATTTGAAGTACTGTCCATCGCTAGCTATCGATTTTTCCCACTTGCGTGACGGTGCGCGGACGTAACGTCGAAGAAACTGTTGATCTTTTAAAACCAATCTAAGCCATTTTCGCACATTTTCATAGGAAATGAAGCAAATCCTTGTCCCAGCGATGTAGTCAAATGCTAATCGGCAAGACTCTCGCTTGAGGAGTAAGCATCATGTACTACAACTTCCCACTTGATTGCTTCGAACGTACAGCGAATCGGTCTCGCAATATGGATGGACGGACGAATGAGCTTTTGTTGCCTTCTTTGATATTTTGCTCATTTTTTGAACGCCGCACGATCTAACCGTTTGGTGTTAATTATTTCACGATACCTTAACAGCTAATAAGAGAACACACTCTTCTGGCCAAGCCAAACGAAGAATATCGTCCGGTTATCAATGCGATTTACTCCCACAGTCGATGGGGATAACACGCGTGTATGGATATGTCCAAGAAACTGCAAAAGCACTTTACAAAATGAATCTATTTTTCATCAACCATTAGGATCCAGCTCAAAAAAGACTTTCTTTCGTTTCGCTCGGTTAGAGAAAACATGTTGAAATGATTTTTCCGTTGTTGGAAAAAGGATTTTTGAATTGCTATATACCTTAATATTAGAACCGCTTAAGTCTTATATGATGTCGAAGCTATAAAAAAACACAGGTTCAAGCATGTATGTGCACTATTCATAGTGTTAGGGCCCATCTATTGGCAAACTCAGGTTTTATATTTACCCTCCTGGTACTTTGTGTAATTATCTCTAAGAAAGACATCCTCAAAGGTATCCATTGAAATTCACTAGAGCTGATCTTCACGAAACAATAGAGACCACCCTTTTAGCGCGGGACGTTAAACAATTTGCCCCTAAATTAAATATATATAGTCAGACTTAATATACTTACGCACACGTTCTTAGTTCTTGAAATGTCTTCCATTCTGTCTTGGTTACCATTGTTATCAGTAAAGTCAACTTCATTACATTACATAACAAAATAGGGAATTATTTACTTTTTCCCCTCTACTACAGAATATATTCCCTTTGCCATTGTCCTTTACTGCTGTTGTTGCTACCATTACTAGATTGCAACTAATAGTATGCCATTGCATAGAGATTTATAAAATTGTTCAATAAATTAATAAGCAGTTGCTGCTGATGCAGTACCTATTGGTTGAACGAGACTACAAAGAACCAAATGGAAAAAGAAAAAATCATTAAAAAAAGAAAAACTTACATATATTTAGTAGGACAACTGAAGCGCTTACAATGAAGCACTCTGCAATTAAATAATTTTCAAATAACCCCAAGCAAAGAACAGATAGAGCAGATGAGGGAAGGACTAAAGCAAATAGCATTTATTAAATTACTACAAATTGAATGGTTTTCTCGCTGCAGCAAAAGAAACTAATGAATGATTGCAAAATACTTGATTCATACGACGCGAATAATTTCATTTTTTTAATAAGCGAAATTATAAACAATAAATTTACTTAATTACACAAAAAAAAAAAAAAGAAATTGATGATGATAGCTTTCGAAACAAGTTAAATTACTTTCGATTCATTATTTAATTTCACTATGTTTGCATAGTTTTTTTGGAAGAACACTATATATATATAAAAATATTAAAAAAACATCTTTTTTTGAAGATATCTATTATAAAATGAAAATAAGTCTACTATGGAACTCGTTTTACTTTCTAGTTAATTTGTAAATTTATTGCATTCGATAAGCAGTTTCTGATGCATTTTAGTGAATAGAAAAGCAAGCGTATAATTGCTTATTGAGAGAAAAAAGAGCAAAAAGAGCAAAAAAAAAGTTATTTTTAAAGTAAATTTTAATTAAAAGACCAAAGAAAATCAGAAAATAACTGTTCAATATTTATCCAAGATCTATATAAATTTCAGTTTTTTTTTTTTTTCTCTTACAAAAGCATCTTTTCAGAAATAATTAAAATTTATTCGAAAATTTAATACCTTTCTCAAAAGATAGATTTACTGACCACTGCTGAATAGGTTTAGACTTGAGTGTTTGCCTGTGTATTGTGAACTCTTTAGAATTATAATGGGTATCATAAGCATACTTTAGGGGGTGTTGTTATTGTAGTCAAGAGCTTGACGTTCAAGGTATTGAACACATTGTTGGCATATGTTAAAGCAACAACAGCAACTACATTACGAATACATGTAGACCAGAGATTTTACACACAAACTGAACTTAGTCTCTATCTGTGTATTTCGTTTTTCCACTTTTTTTTTTTTTTTCAGCACTTTCTAGTGAATAATGGTCATTGGAGAGTAATGAAAACAACAGAAAAACAAGCGAAAAGTTCATCATTGTTGCTAAAGGATAAATTTTGCTAATTAAAAGTTTTCTCATTCTTTTCTACGCTCTCTCTCTTTCATTCTTTCTTTCTCTCTCTCACTCTCTCTCACTCTCCCTCTCTCTCTCTCTCTCTCGCTGTATCCCAACGGGCGAGTGGGTTTGAATATGTGCGTGCGTGTGTGTGTTTGTGTGTGTGTGTGTGTGTGTGTGTGTTTATGTGCGCGTACATAATTGTATACTACGTACAATAATAGAAGCAAAATGTAAACGGGCTTGAATATGTGGAAACTTTTATTTACCCTCTCACCAGTTCAGATAACATGTAGAGTGTATGCAAAGAGCAGTTGAACATACGATGCACGATGCATGTGTGATAGACTTTGAATCATACAATATTATTGTTAGGAAAAGTGTAAAACATTAAGTGTAAATTTCTAAAAATTACATTTTCACGAATGTTAAGAATGTAAGTGAAAAACGAAAAAAAAAAAATTAATTAAAACAAACTGAAAAGAAAAATAGCTACTTAATTAAGGGCTTTCCACCTAAGAGCGCTGCTATCTTATGTAAACATGATTTCTCAGAAAAACATGCTCCATAAAATGTGAAGTGAAAGAAAATAATGAGTAAAAATTTTCCTTAAGACTGATCAAAATTTAAAGGAAATTTTTCTTGCAAAACTTTCCGTTCTACTGCCATATACGCCTCTATATATTTAATATACAATTTAAGTGATGTTGAAGCAAATTTCATTTTCTACTATCCAACTGCCGTTTAATATAAAAGTAGGGCAAGTCCGTTTCTTGTTACTGCGAGATAGGTGAAGCTTACAAAGCATCAGTAAATTTAAAAATATTCCCAAGCGTTATTACAATTATTTTTTCCATTTTGCGGTAGTGGGTAATATAAATGTAGTGTCCAGTAGTGTTTATATTGCTGGCCAATAAAAAATTAAGGTTCCACTATACCAATATGGACTACATTTCAATTATATCAGCTATCCTACCATACTTATGATACGAAGGTATATCAAGTTTGTGCGATTGTATGCGACAATCAGGGGAGCGTGAGATGGAGCCACTTTTTATTAGATGGACCAAGATTTAGAAAGTGATTCTGAGAGTGATTCAAAATCGATCAGTTCGGAATCACTTAAATCACTGAATCGAACTAGGCTTGTTGGTCCGTCCGTCTAATTATATCTCTTTTTTTTGTGCTTAACCTACAGGTTGTTTGCTTTTTGATTATGATATTTGAGGGACTTTGACGAAATTTGGTACATCAAAGTGCTACCCTACTGAAGCTTTATTTTGAAAAGTCGTTAAATGTAAAACTGTAGTAAACGAAGTGGCGCAGAATATGGAACGCTGGGCCGCGTCGCATCATAATGTCTTAACTGTATTCATTTGATAGAAAGATATCTTATAGTAATTGCAGAGTATGTGAAAGGACTTGTACGTGACAATGCCTTGGTTTGAGTGAGAGTGATAAGAATGAATGGATAAGAGTGATAAGAGTTAATGTCCTAACAATCAAAAGCCTGTGTTCAACGAACGATTTTTATCAGCATTAACGTCAGCTTTATGTTTCCATCTTGGCCATTGCACGCAACACGATTAGTTATAGCATACTTCTAGGTTCTCGCATTCTGTATACACTTCAATCAGCAAGATTCTGCTCCATGTGATCTTCCGGATGCTATACGTACATATATATTAACTTGATCATGGTGAAAATTATCGAAGCCTTGACTTAAGAGACATATATATGCAATTGGTACTGTTAGCTTACGATAAATCAAAGAGGAATGCAAAACATGTTTCCCATTTATTTACAATGCAAAATCTCTGCTTTTTTTAGGCTTTTATCAATTGAGTTTGAAGACAGGCTTGCACCACTTTCAATATACACATATCTGCAATACCGTTAACAATTGCAATTTCCATCTGCCAAATATTAAAGAATCTGAATTTTTCGTTTTTTTTTTTTTGCTATAATTTGTTTACAGTCAGGACTATATTAAGTTTTTTTTATCTTTAATTATCATTAATTATCATAATTTTTTCAAAAATGAATTTGTCTCATTTAACAAAATAAACGGCTCATACAACGATTGGTTTCATCGAAATTTCTTGTATGGTTAATACACAAAGAATTATAGATAATTAAAATAAAAATATGTATTGTTTTACTTACCCAGGACAAAAAAGGAAAAAAAAAGACATATACGCAACGGAAATCAACTTTCAAATATGAGTAATTAGCAGAAACAGCTGTTAGCTGGAGAAGCATCAAGTATAAACAAATGAAATATAAACCATGCTTAAAGGAATACTATTGGGCTTGCATGAATACTCAACCAACCATCCATAAGAGCTTAGCATGGCAAACATGGAATGAAACAAAGAAAAAATAAAGAGATTTATTTGTGAAAAGAAAGTGGTAACGCATATAGCACATATAGCACGTATAGCAGCATGTGCACGTGTGCATGTGCACACCTATATTTGTATTTCGGTCTTTCTCATCTCTCCACCTCCCCCACCCCCCCACTCCCTTTTTGTCTGCGTTTATACGAACCCCGAAAAAGGAGAGAAATAAAATCTATAAAGCCTGAAATACACTAATTGGATTTTTGAAATCATTGTTGCTGTAGCTACTGTTCTTGTCGTTCTTGTACTTAGCCAACATGCAGCTTCAGGAAAATTCTTTTCCAAAAATTCTGCAGTTTTTCATGTACACAAATGCAAAAATAATATAGATATATATATGTATATGTATTATTTGTGTATAGACGACGTACATGGAAATAACAATGAAATCAAATAAAACATGCCAATGTTTTCTGGTGAACGGAGCCAGTGCGGAAAGGTTTGCTTTATGTGTAGACACGTGTATTTGCATGTGTGCATGTGTGCATGTGCGAATGTGTGCATGTGTGCTTGTGCGTCAGAGTTTAATCGTCAACAGAAAAAAGAAAACACATTTAAATGAAACAATAAATGTTAATTAAACCCCAAACGAATCTGTTTTAAACAACTGATAGGAGATGTTCGTAGAAAAAGTTGCATGTATAAATAAAATTAAACGGTCCTGAAGTAATTAACATACCATTGCAAAAGGTAGACTACTGACCTTTGCAAGAACGTTGGTTAATCGCCAATTGCACGTTGACTGCGGCGAGACGTGTTGCAAATGTTATAAAATATTTGAAAAGTTTCACTTCTGCACTCTACTTCTTCTTCTTCTTCTTCTTCTGTCTTCTCATTTTGTTTATAAGGCTTAAAAGCTTCCATTCGCAGTCAGACTTATGTATTCGCAAAACACATGTGTGTAGCGGTCCTGCAATGGAACTTACCACCAATATAGCGATTATTATATTCAGTACCAAGATGGTTGTGAATAAAATCTTGCAATCTCATAACGGAGTTGTGTATCCGAATCGAGCTTGTCTTCCTCGCATCTATTATCAAGCTAACCGAATCTATAACAATCAAGTCAAGAATATAATTATTCTGGTTTTAGTCTAATTTGACAAAATAAATCGTAGACCAGCCAAAGAGACGGGGTAACTTGGAAAAAATTTAGTTGTCTTGGAATGTATTGATCTAAGATCCGTGGATGGATGTAAGACCCGACTAATTAACAAAAAGTATTAAGAGCTTATATAGGTCTCTTCAATGTAATTAGTTCTAAATATTTACGGACTTATTAATGTGAACCCATGAAACGGTTATGATCGGCGTCCGCGCAACTGGGAAGAAACTGGCGGTTTTTCCAATGTCGTTTCAAAAGGTATTGGCGAAGCCATGGAAGCCTTTGTGAACGCCTCAGCTTTACCAAGATAGTCAAGGATTACAGGGGATAGGGTGGTTTGTAGACAAGCAGGCCACAGATAACATGTGAGTAGTAACTGCTGCACGCTGTAAAAGCTCTGAGTTCGAGAAAATATCTGCTGGTCGTCTTATGGCGTTTTTAGCATGTTCAATTTGCGATAGAAGAGATGGCGGCTAGACGTAGGTGTGAGTCTTCTTATACTCTAGTATAACTGCGAGTCTGTGCGTCTGAACATATGTCTCTAAAATTTTCCCGTGAGCTCCAGATGAGATTTGTCAATCTTCACGGTGTCCGATGACGCACTGATTGGGAAAATGCATAACCATCATTCCAGAGATGAGGTCCCGAGTCCCAGATGAAGACACGTTTATGGACGTATCCCCTTCTCGTAAAAGCCAGCTCGTCGTTCAGGAATAGGCCGTTCCTGTTGTCAGGCCGAAGACGGAAAATTGCTGCGGGGACTTTTGACGCGAGCTGTGCCAAAAAGAAAAAACCATAAAAATAAAAAAAGGAACTAGGGAAACCTCTTGATTAGATCATGTAGAACCTGTAAGAACTAAAAACACTCAGCCACAAGATAGACTGCAAAAAATCAGAACCAGTCTATATTATGCACATAGGCGTAGTATTCTCTTCTTCACCGCTTAAATTTGGTGAAAGGAGATCCCTAATTAGGGGGCCAAAGTCTTTCGTATCAATAATAGCAATAAAAAAAAATGTGGAGACGACTTTTTACCTCCCTACGACACGATGGGAAGAGTTGAGTTAGCACCATGTGGCTCACCACCTGTTCAGTCAGTTAGCTATGCTCAGCTTACAAACGGAGACAGGACGACCAGAGAGAGTTGTCCAGACCTCGACCTACAGCAAGTCGCCTAACGAATACGTGGGTTGTAAACGCATCTGATGCCACCGCTGCTTCAAAAGTATAAAGAACTTTGCTGTGACGAATGTCGAATAGTCCGCTATATACCCACTGTCTCTATGTTTCTGAATTCAAAGAACAGAGAGTATGTTCCGAAAATTTGCTTCCCATCAATGGAATAGAGCCGCGCAGGGGCAAATCATGGTTTTCGAACGGTTTCTTGTAAGCAAAAATGCATTTAACGATCCGAGTGAGGTCTTGAGCAGAAAATCGAGATGAAGACTGACGGCAAAATCCAAATCTCTTGGACAAAACGGATATCGCGGATTAACTTAAATATTACTCGATACTTTGACTTTGTTTCCCAATAAGATGACCATAGGGCTCGGATGCGTTCCGTCACCAACGAATTACGCTCCCCAACGCTTCGCCAGTAAACAGATTTCTATAAGGCTTTTACTTGTTAAGCGAGAAGCAAATGAAAAAAAATCTAAAGCGATCTTTCTGGTAATAAAAGCAAATGCACATCGTGACATATGTCGCGGCCATATCTTAACATGATACATACTACTACACCAAACCGTATCAAACATTATTTTAAAAATACTAAATCAATTCTGGAAACAATATGAAAATCGATGTACTCCGGACATTTAAACAAAGAAGAAGAAGAAGACAAAAAAAAAGAAAATGTATAAAAAGAGTAAAAAAAAATAAACAAAAGCCAAACCAAAGCCATAAATAATGTGAACATGAATTTATATAAATGCACGCATTCGAGTAAGTGAATAATTTTGGTATGATTTTGCTTATTATAAAATACTTTTCAAAAACTTTTCAAAAACATACAAACGGAACCACTTGGACCAGATCAGTGTGTGAGTTGTTGTGTAACGAATTGCATAAATATGATATAACACGCAGACACATACAATTATACACATTCATATTACTATGTGATGAATCCGACCATAAAGCCATAAAAAATTTGAAAAAGTTAGTAACCGCGTGGGAAGGCAGAAGGCAGAAGTATTTTACTTGAAGGAGGAGAGTAAGTTAGGATGTTATGTAAAGATTTTCAGTAAAGCAAATAACAACAACAATAGAACAATAACTAGAGCAAGCAAGAACTCATTATACAAGCAATTACACGTTTTATTGGTTAACATTCGTAAGGAAACAGAAAATCCATTATAACGACACATAAACTTAGAAACACAGGCAACAATAACAACAATAAAAATGATAGCAACAACAACAATAATAATAATAATAATAATAATAATAATAATATAACGGTAACAAAAATAAAATTTCAGTAACAAGAAATACGAAAAGCATACACGCACACAAATCAGCGATTGCGTTGTGTTGTATTGTATTGTATTGTGTTGTGTTGTGTTGTGTTGTGCTGTGCTGTGCTGTGCTGTGCTGTGTTATGTTATGTTATGTTGCGTTCTTCAATGTAGAAAAAGTAGGAGGATGCCAAGGTTTTCTCTCATGTTGCCATAAAATGCCAGTTTCCATTTTATACACAACAACAACAGCAACAACAATAACATCAACTTGTTTGTAGTTGTAGGTGTCGGTGCTGTTATACAAGTTGTTGAAGCTCTTGAAGAATTGAAGTGTTTTGCTTAGAGACAGGCAGACAGACATAGAACAACAGTCAAACGAATACTACGAGTAAACGTGCATGAGAAGGATTGTTTGAAAGTAAAGAAAGATTGGTTTATTTCTATTATTGTTGTTGTTATGGTTATTTGAGGATTTTAAAACAACAAAATTGTGTTTAACATTGTAGAACGTTGCCAAGTTACACATACGAAAATATATCTATATATATATATCTACACTAATGGGCATTGCAATGCATTTTCATTTTATAATTTTATATTACCGTTTAGCACCCACTACCCACTACCGTTCGCATTTCCAAGGCTGTATATGTAAAACTCTAACAAATTCCTCTTTCTCTCCCATTCGTTTGGCCGTCGTGAAAATATTTGGACATTTGTTTTTCTAAAGACTTTATTGCATTTTCAGCTGATGGAAGTGGTTTTTAAAACCTTATACTTAAATATCCTCACTTAGAAATCGTCCATTTTGCTGAACATTATTTATTGTAATTGATGCAACTTTACTAAAGCTTTACATAATGACATTATGCTAACGTTACGTTACGAGCTCTTCTTTTGGATTGCTTGTTTTTAAACGAAAATGTTTACAATTTATATTAAACAGATACCTTCTCTATGGAGACATATGAGAAGAAAAATTAATTTAATTTAAATGACATCATCAAGATGACTAAAAGGTTAATATGTACTGCTGCACTTAGCTTATTTTGTCGTGTCGTATGAAAAACTTGTAATTGTGTTTCACTTCGCTTCGCTTAGCAAAGAGCGTGAAGTGGCAGTTTTCGCGAGAACGATTTTTAAAGATATTCGTCAATGGCTAAGTCAACAACAGGGCGTTGATTAATTAATACCGATTTTCATTGTCAAACCTAATTATAAATAATTCAAAGACAGGCTAGTCGTGGACTCATATCACATGTATCTTAAGTGCGCTGGATAACATAAGCATAAGCATTCGTGGCGAAAAAATTACAACGCAATCCTCCAAAGTGATCAAAATCAATAAACCCTTTGTATGGGAAAGCCGTGACATATTACACGTTAAGCAAGTACTTCTATACAAAATTGAAATTTGAAACCATACCTCCGCGAATTTACCACTGTATCGTTCTTCACCTGCTTCCAGTTCTCATCTGTTTATATTGAGTTTTTAAGTTCAAAAGCGAACTAAACTTCGGTAGCGAAAATTTTTTTTGCGTAAATTGCTTTTTGTCGATCCTCTTGCCGATTTTTAAGGAATTTCGATGCTATTCAGTTTAGATAGAACTTCTCGAAATATATGATCCGATGTTTATTGTTCTTAAAAAACCTGAAAAATATTTTTTTTTTTTTATTTTCTTTAATAATTTTACACTTTCGTAGGCAAAAGCCCGAATATTAATAAATTTCTTAGCTTGTAGTGTCTGCGGACGTAAGCAATCCGTAAAAGTGTTAGCGTAAACCACCGTTTATTATACCGATCGCTCTAAGCTTGTCGGTCCATCTGGCCTTCTTTTTTTGTTGCGATCGACCTACGAACTGTACACAGGCGTGTCTTGGCCTACACCGGCGAACACCATTGAAACGACCACTTCTTATTACAAGTAATGTCTTCTTTTGAAAAGTCATCATATGAAAAAATGTGTTAACCGAAGTGGTGTGGGGTACTTAATTGTGGTCCGGCTATAGTGGCTTTACTATTTCTAAATATAAATTCAGAAAAGTGAGACTATTTCTAGCGAACGGAAAGTGACATAAGCCGTTAATTCCTATTCGCAGAAAACTTCTCGCTTGCAAATAAATAGGAAAGAAACAAAAACATTATATTCGAATGTGAGCGAATCCCTTAAGGCAACCGTCTATTTATCCTAAGCATTAGATAATAATTAGAGAATTTTATACTCTATAATAATGTGCGGATGTTGCTGTTTTTTTCCATTTTTGGAGAAGGGTAAACTTTCGTCATGTGCGATGCACTTTACAAATAACGAGTAAAAAAGCCAAAAAGCAAATGTGTTCTTAGTTTCCGTGGGGTTGCGCGAATGTCTGTTCGATCTTTTTTTTAAATTTTAAACCGTTATCTTTCGTTTTGCGAGCAGGGCAACGTTTAGCGCAGATACTATCACAGACGTTGCACAAACGAACATAAGGAAAAGCTTAAATCGATTGACAATTGATTGATTTGATGTTGATCAAGAATATATTGATTTATATCTGAAGCTTGCTTCAAGCAGGCAGAAGCTATGTTTACGCACTGCCTAGAAAAAGTTATAGATATTCAACATCGGAGTGCGAATGTACGCAAACCAGGCAATGCTTGATAAATCTTCGCCATCACCACCGTGTACTTGTTGGCTATAATACACGAATCAATTCGCTTACTGTGCAGCTGAGCATCGACAATGCTAGAGGTTTATATATTATCATTATATATATTATTATTAACGTCGATCAGATTTTTATGCAGAATCTTGAACGGGTTAAATAATTCATAATTCGATCTACCTTGATTAACCCTTTGCAATCCTATACCGACTATGCGCCGACATTGTGCCTCCTACACCAACATCTATATCCATTTTAAATAAGACTATTTAAAGTTATTAGTAAAGGGATATAAAAAAGATTAAGTTTCAATTTGAGGAAAAATCTTGTTCTTACGTGATGTACTTATGTCATCAGACTCTAAATTGTAGAGCAATTATTTAGAGGCACATTTGCAAGCGGTTATTTACATATTTCAAATAGATTTTCTATACAAATCGAACATACATGCTCTCGCGCATGACTCTCCAAAATTATTTAATAATAAAACACAAGTGTTGGAAAAATTTTACCGACGATACATTATTGCCTTGCAATACGATTTTTAAAAAAAGAAAAAACTTATATTTAAAAATCAATTTATAGCTTTATTCCATCCAACATTGTAAACAGCTTTGCAATAAATTAGAAAAAAATTCATAAAAAAAAGCAAAAAAAAAAAAAAAAAAAATCACCTGCAATATTTTTGAAGCCAAATTTAGAGCAATAATATAAATAAATAACTACGACAACAAACAATGGGGTGAAAATAACACGATCGTAATTTTTGATACATTTTGTATGTCTACCATACATTAAACGGAAATTCCGCTTATACACAATACGTGCATATACAAATATATATATATATATATATATATATATATACATAATTTCACATGCAACGTTCGCTCCCCGTAAAGTAACAAATGAATTTTTATGTTGAATTTCCGCTAACCTTAACGCAAAACTAGAAAAATTGACAACCCGTACACACGGAATTTTATTTATTTAGGCAAAAGTAATAAAAGTTTATACATACAGGTCTCCCTCGTCTAACTCTTTCAATACAACAGAACACGAAACTTGCGAATAGTTTAATACGGTTTTTTGATATGGAAACCGTTCCAAAAAAACCGTATATGTGTTTCGATCGATTTTCCATACCCTACACCACATGCGGTACCAGGATTTAACTGGTTTGGACGGATGTATAGACAACACTCATAAGGACTTAAAACGCATCCACCTTTTAGTATACGGCCCAGTTTTTCTGTCTGTCCGTCCGACTCGTTTTCCTTTATTAAACCTAAAGGTCGAATGGTATTGATAATTGCTCTGGTCGGGCCACTTTTTCAACTACTTCTTAGATAACATCTAATTTTAAAAAGTCATTAAACGATCAATTGCATTAGACGAACTGACGTGGGGTATTTAGTGGTTGGCCGAGTCTCACTACAGCGTTTTCACTTGTTTTTTGCGTTTGCGTTTTCAATTCATTTTATCATTAATAAGATTTGTTTTAACCAATTTCGAGGAAAAAATAGATTAACTGTAGATCTCGATGAGCTTTAATTTTACCATCGTCATTACTATTTGTTAAATATATTTAAACTTTTTCTAATTCATCATAGATAATTTTGTTAATATCGAATTTTCATTTTTGTAAAAATGTGATTCTCATTTATTTTCTATTTGTATGCATGTGTGGAGTATAATTTAATCTATCATAATATTTTCCACCTTAAGACATGGTTTCGTTGGTCACATGATACAAATTGCCTTGATTTGTGTTACTTCAAAGCCTCGTATAACAGGGTTTCGTTAAGGACCGGTCCATATTGTTTTGATTTGATAACACGACAGTTTTAATTATTTTATTCTGTGTTGTAGCTTAAGACCGTCTCGATACGGTGCGGTTATATATTATAAGAGGAATGCCTGTATATAGGTATTGTATGTATACAGGTTTGCTAAGCGAATTGAAGGAAAGAAGGGAAGAATTCCAAAATGCAAAAGAATTTCAAAGGGAATGCTTTCCTTGGTTTAAAACGAATAGTTGAATAACTACCTCTCATATCTTAGGTAACATAAATACTATCTCTTAAGAGTAAATAATTTCTAGGACATAAGAATCGATCCGAGAATATGAGCTTAACTTTCGTCTAAAATATGATCCAAGCTGTATGTTTTTAAAGAATTAGGTAAAAAACTCCATGGATGACACAGACATCCTTTAGGCCTTGACAAAAGAAGCCAAGCGTTTCGTAAGCGCCTCAAATAACTTGCAGATTGATTTTCAATTTTGGCTCGCCTTACGTGGTGGACAAATCGTTTTGGAAAAAAATATATATAAATTTTATAATACTTGCAATGAATGAACAAACAACCAAACAGTTCTTCGAAGAACACTGGATTGTTACGGAATAACACGGACAATATAGCATGCGATTGGTAAAATATAAAAAGTTGTTATTATTTTAAAGAAAAAACGTCAAGAAAAGAAAAAAAAATATTATTTATTAAAAATTGCAAATTCACCATAATTCATGGTAAAAATATTTATGTTTATTTTACACACAAACAAACGCACGCTCATACATTTTTTATTAACTTTATAAATGAAACCAAACCGTCCATAAAAAGTCACATAAAATGCACCTAGAAAAAAACAGCAACAAGAACAACAACAACAACAACAACAAAATATAAAAAATTGTCATATCAACGCATATGGTTGTGTATATGGAAAATAAATTGAATATTTCTGTTAAAAACAAGGATAAATATCACAAGCCGTAATCGTAAACACTTTTATAGCCGCTTTTGTCCATAGAGGGATGGTCGAAATAAACGATTATTTAGGAAAAGATTTTTATAGAAGTGTATATTTGATGATCATCATAAATAGGGATATTTATTGCACATACTTTCAGCTGAGCATTGATGCAGATGTAACATCTGCATTTGACTGCGGTGTTCAAAAATTAATGCGAACTTCCAGTGGAATTTCTATCTATATGTATTCATACATACTCGAATGCTAAATATATTAGCTAATTTTATATTCAAAGCTTTTAGAGCGCATAAAACCGCCCCTATAGAAAGTTAGACAATTTTGACAATAAAATACGATCTAGTTTAACCAAGACTTTTATTAAAGCGGAAGATGGAAATGATGTAAATTGTCTCCTTGGCACGCACAAGAAACTGTTATGAGATATTCAAGTCCACTGCTAAGTTGTGCGACTCAAGGCTTCTTTATAGCCATTGCAGGCTGGAGGTGTTCTCACTGTTTCCTTTCATTCGTAACATCAAGGACAAGAAAAACATCATTTCCCCTGTGAACTAAAGATATTATATACTTTATCCCCATAACATCCTACGAGTATTGTTCCCCATTCGTCTGTTCAGCTGTTATGTGAAAGTCCAGATTCATAACAACCTGGTAACTACATCAATAGTCAGTAGGTTTATAAAAAAATTTTAGAGCAGAACAAATTGTTACTCATAAGTATGCCCGCAATAAACGAACAACTTTTCCTTTTAATGTAAATATTATTACAACACTTATTAGGGCAACGACTTTCCCAGGTAGGAAAAAATTGCGAAAATGATTCCGTCCATCAATCGATATCTCCGCTCCATTGAAAAAGTAATTGCCCTGAAGCGAACATAACTTTCTGTTTTAACTTTGCTCTCTTTGGTTTAAAAAGCTAACGGTCTGAGGCACTATAATATTTAAATATGGGTACTCGTCGTTAGCACAGCTTACAAGCGCATCTAGTCACACGGTCCGCTTTTAGGACTACGGTAGGTTTAGAAAAAGCTGATACTTAATATTAGGCTCCATCTTTTTTTTTTTTTATTTGGGGGCAATCAGTTAGCGGCTGTCCTCTATTGGTGTAACACGGTGACCGTCAAAAAGAAGTGGGGACAGGGAAAGAAGTAATACGGAAGAGAAAAATTGACCGTTGATTTCATAGTCGCGACTCTCATCAACTCGGCTACTTGGTGCGAAGAAAGAGCCTTGCAGTCAATGCCCTTCTTGCTGGTTTTCCATTACATAATTCGAAAGTACCGATCGTCTTTTCCGATATCAAAAAACGTCTATTTGCCTTTTTTTATGTGGAACTACGAACAATTTTCCTGTTGTCAAAAAACAGCTCTATGCTGCTGTGAATAGCTCCGCATTTCGACGATATGTTGAGAGTCAATTGTTGGGGTCGATGTTGGGTAAGTTTTCTCCTCATAGCGTCGTCGTAACTGCTTTGTTTTCTTGCCTCTTGAACCCGCTGCTGTGCAGACTACATTAAATTCGTGTGACTGCATGTAACCCGCAGAAGAACGTAAAACAGACGATCCTTTTATTACACTGATGGATTCGGAATTATTTTCTAATGTCTATTATCTGTTCATATATTATTCTTCTCAACCTATGTCACAAGCTGGCAATTTTTTGGCCGATGGACCCTATTGCAAAAAGTATTCGATTTTACCACGTGTACAACCATTGCCTGCATGAAGCCCTATTTCGACAGTTGCCATAATAAATTGATATGTAAAATTTAGAACGAATGAACCAATTTTTAGTACTCCCCTCTTTTTAGCAGTCTCTCTCATATCGCCGCTTCTATGAAGAGCAAGGCTTTCTTCAAAGGATGGGCATGAAAAGGAATCCTTTATTTCGCAAGTTTTGCGATGTAAGTTTATTCAGAATTCTTATACTTTGATATAAAAATCACATGTGGCAACTTTTTTTAAATCTGTGGCAAGCTTTTATAATGTGCGCGTAATTTTAAGAATTTTGATATTTTATCACAAGAAATGAACGAAAATCTGTAATAGGCAGGATTTTAATAGGTGACTTTGGCCGACGATAACGTTTTCACTTTTTTAAATATAGAAATATTAATGGCATACGTTGTGCAATACTGCCTTTGTGTGTGTGTAAAAAGTATTCACTGACAAATGAAGGCAGAACAAATGCCATTGCATTATATTTTGTATAAAATGTGTGAAAACAATAAACTTGCAAGGAATATGTTTATATATACACCATGCCTTTGTACTTTATTTACGTCCAAATGATTGCATTCGCTTAGTTTTTATACCTTATACCACTTATGGAAAAGATTACAATAAGTTCATGCATGTAATATCCGGGTGAACTTAGATGTAGGCCCATCTTTCATTATACCGATCGATTTATAATAATTCTCTGATTCGATTTTTTGTCTGTTTGTCTGTCTGTATGCTTGATGCAAAGTATTCTAAACGATTTTCCCCGAAGAAGCAAATGATTTGAAAATGGATTGCATCGAACGGTGTTTACGCCAACTTCCTACAACGAGTCTTATTACTAAAAAATCGTCTTACGAAAGAAAAAATTTGCAATTTTTAAATTGATGTAATGTGATACCCAAATTAGTTCGTTTCTTGAATCCCATCCCATACAGACTAACCCGCGGAAAATAAATCTTTATAGAGTCGAAAAGGAGAAAAGAGAGAAAATTAGTTTATGATAGCAATTCGAAGTAAAAATTAGCTGCAGAATATTTGGACCACACACGTCTAATTTTTGGACGATACCCCATAGGAGGATTCCCATGAAGAGTAATCCTTCTTATTGAAATAAAGTTGAGCTGTTGAAATGGGAGGGAAATCGACCTTCGACCTTCGAAGTTAATTTTGGTAAATTTAGATGACGACAGTTCTCGTTCGGGGCTACGTCCCATAAAAAGGCTCCCATGATTAATATGCGTTTAGAAGGAAACAAGCGATAAATTTTTGGTATTGTGTGGCGAACATAAGTGAATTGAATTAGTTGGGTAATGTGACGTATATAGAACTCGGTGTTGCCCGACTACAAATGGTTGTACTTGTTTTTACCTAATGCAATATTTGCGGCGCGCAACAGAAATAACAGTAATAAATATAACATAAGCATGATATGTGCTTACGAAAGACGTTCTGTTTTAGTTTGCCTTCATTTCCTAACTTACATATATACACAGCTGAACACAACTCTACATAATTTTGTGTATGCATGCAAATAAGTGCAATCGCTGTACCTGTCACTCTTTATTTCGCCTTTCAAGTTTCGCGTAAAACATTTCCTATATTCTATTGTTATATATATATATATATATATACGTAAGTGCAAGCCATCTTTGGACTAATGATATATTAACCTAATCAAGTCACAGAAAAACTATTGTTTGTGTCGTTTGTGTTGTGAATGATCACATTAAGCTAATCTAAGCTCTGATGCATTAAATCATTTGTTGAATTTTAAGAAACTATTCTAAAAAGCAATAAAAAAAACGATATTAAAATTTTAATAGAGATGGTGGTTCTTAATTATATCAAACTACGGTCTATTTGACTTATTCGTTTTTTACCCTTAAAATATTTAACAAAATAATATGAAGAATGCATGTTATACGATAATAAATGTTGTAATGTTTTTTACCCGAAAGCTAACTTGCAAATATTAATAATAAAATATTCATTGAATATTAAGTACGTAATAGGAAGACTTCATGCTATAAGAAGTTTTTCTTTGAAAAGATGAATATTTATATCCATTACTATAGGATAGTATACTAATTGTCCAATTGCACTTGTGATATATAGAATTAAGTAAAAAGCGCGTATCAATTTACTTAAGCCGGTTTCTTTCTCATCGATAGGTCCACAATTTCCACAAAATTTCTTGCAAATGTGCTGGTGAAAGTTTTCCACATTATACGGTTAGACTCGCGCTCTCGATTATACCAATAAGTTCGGTCCATTTACTTTCTGAATGGATTTATCTACACTTTTCCGGCTATACGTCCATTGTCCGATGATGTGTTTTGCTGTTCAACCTATAGATATACTCCGAAGACATTTGGCAAACTGTTTTGGTTTCTCACGCCGTCCAAACTAATGAATATCCTGTTAGGTTTTCGGATTGCTTAAGGCAGCCATTACTCGTTCAATGTGATTTGTTACATTAACAAGGCAGACGATATCAAATACTTCATCTCCGTAAACTCTTCGATCTGATTTAGATCAAAATATCGAATGGAACTGTCGATATCTTGCTGTCAAACAAAGCTAGTGTGCTGACCATAGTTACAATGTACTGTTTTTGTTAGAAACCTCAGAAAAGGTCTTCTCAATTTTAAAACCGAAGTAGCCGCTTACGAAAGCCAATCCGCAAACTTTGAAATTATTTAGCTTCTACTAGCAAATCACCTAAACATCACCTAATTGTGCTTATATCTCTAAAATATCCCTAAAAAATCCCATCATTACAGCCAATGATATCTTCGACGTGTGCGTTAGTATAGCTTAGATTTTCCTCACCGTATTCTTTCTCGTTTATCGTGGGATTGGATTTAAAAGTTTACACAATCGCTGCAAATGACAATCGAAACCTTTCATTAGTTCGGAATATTCCACAATTGTTTTGTCTTCTCCATCCAATTTCGAAAGTTTTCGAAAGGTGGTACTAAAGCATGACTTAAACGTAATCCCCTCTTCGAATGAAGTCTAATTCTTGTAAGGTCGACCTTGCTCGACCATTTAGCTGGACTCATATTTGAAATTAAAATTCAATTTTAATTCTTAATGCAAATCCATTTTAGAAAACTTGTATTTTAAATCGTTTTAAAAATTTTATAATTTTTATATATATTTTTAAAAAAGTTTATTTGGTTTTTTTTTTTCTTGCTATTTTTCTATTTTTAAATTGTAAAAATATTCGTTTCAAATAATTTTGCAAACTTATCGGTCTGCGTAATTTGTTTCTATCGGTCTAACACTCGCAGGCTATACAATGTTTAGCTTTAAAAATGCAAAAATTAAACTTTAGTTAAATTTTACCATAATTGAGATTATAAATTTATAATATTTTGTTGAGAAAGTGCCAATCAAACGAGTTCAGTTACCAACCATATTGTGCATGCTTGCCTTTCTCACACCTCTAAAGCAAAATTTTTTTATTTAATAGTTTATACATATTTAATCAATGTACATAGGGGCTTATCTTTGCTTTCCTAACGGAAATGCATTTGCAGACATTGCATGTTGTGGCTTTCCTTCCTAGCTAGCTATTCACTATAATTATAACTTAAAGTATTCTCTTTGGCATAAAAAATGCATACAAGTTGTCTTCCTAAGACTCTATAGAAGAACAAAAAAAAAATTAAATAATTACTGTAATTTTACAACTGTTGACTGGAAATTTCTCCTTGTGCTATGGCTCTTTTCTTGAATCCTTCTTCCTCTCTGCATGCACATGCACTTATAAGTGCTCTCAGTTTGTTATTCATGAAAATTACCGATAATTTTTATTATATTATTATTCTGTATGTGTATGCATTACATATACATATTCGCTAAAGTTCAAGTCGTCTTTATATCAAAAGCTTTCCGATTTATACCATAGATGGTATTTTGATAATAGGCGGTAGTAAATCAAGGAAAACATATATTTGTCTACTTAGAAAGAGAAAAAGCAAAAAATTATCAAAAACCTATTATTTTGCATTTAAATTTTGAAAGGAGTTTGTGACAAACATGCTCGATGTGAAAACTGAATGATATGTTGGTCTATTAATTGGATGGAACAAATAATTTATTTAACTTTGTAAAATTGTACGAAATATTAAAACTGAAGTTTAAAACACTATAACTCAATAAAAAAGTGGGATGATATATAGATGACACATGATTGATGTAGGTAGCATCGACCGTAAGTTTAAAAATCTTAGTTGTGGTTTTAATTGTTCTACTTTTGTAACTTTCAGAAGTATTAGTGGTAAATAAAGAAATACCATTTGATAGTAATGCCATTTAAAAGATTTTATTACATTTTAGAAACTTTCCCCCAAGTCTTCATATCAAGAAAAGAACAGATTATATCTTAGCAGACCTAGTTAAAGCTTAGAAGAAATATTGATGTTCGAGTCTTAAATATTTCTTCAATTTTCTGATTTTATTTCAATAGGTACAATTAAATACCCTTTATATACGCTTAACTCTTTTTTTACACGGTAGATGGATGCCTTAGAAATCTGTGTAAAAAAAGCAGTGTAAGAAATACTTGCGACATATGGTAAGTTTGGTGATATATTCCACAACTTTAAAAAATCGTTCAAAATGAAAAAACTCTAAATATTTTCCTGAAAAACCGTGCAAAAAAAGTAATCATGCAATCCACATTATATATTTATGAAGCAGTTCATTACCATAACAAAAAAAAAATTAAAATTAGTGGGAGTGAAAATTCAGCCAATACGTACAACATTTAAAAATTAAAAGTGAAATTGGTATAATAATAACGTGTACATGTCTTATGGACTGGGCAGAACTCATCCACAACTCTGACAGATATGTCAGATTTGTGGCATAACTGTCACGTTTAAAGAGAAATTCTTTGGTTGGTTATTTGTTGTTACAAAGTCTGTTATCAGCATCTGCTTTTTTGGTTTCTCAAGTTGTTCATATATATGTAATTCTTGATATCCAGCTGCACGAAGGTTAAGGTTACATTAAAATTGTAATGCATGTTCCATTTCCGAATCATGAGTAAGAAAATGTTGGTACACATTTTTAGCAAATCTCAAGCTCACGCAAGTTAAATCAGTCGTTAAAGGCTGCATAGCTTTTTTCACCATCGATTTTTGTGGACCAGTCTTCAGGAGTTCAACGCTTATGAATTAATTTATTTTTGTCCTAGTCCTCACACTTCCAAAAATAATGAATGTAATTGTGGCTCCAATAGGGCAATAGAAAGGTACAAATAAACCGAAGTGAAAACATATTGGATGAAATCAGACGAACTTTTTGCTCATATCATACCAACTGCTGCATATAAGATGCCATTGATTTGTACATAATTTAAAATTTTTTTGTTTGCAATCGTTATGATTTCTTAAATATTTAATATCAATTTAGTTTTAAATTTTTTTAAATTAAATATTATAAACACCTTTTACATTCATTTTACATGCAACGTAGACCAATTTATATTTCAATTTTGCCTCCAAATCCTCTTATAACAGTTGCACTAATTAATTCAATAAATAGAATTTATAATTAGGCAACGAGCAAATCTGTATTTGAATATCAGATAAGATATGAAAAAAAATTTTGTTCAATTTTCGATTCATTTAATTCTTCATGAAAATTATGATATAATTTAAAGCTTCTTATATATGTTTTAATATCTCTATTGCAAAAAGTGCTCATCAAAAATAAAATATGTTTTTTTTTTCATACTTTTATGATATTGCGTGAACAGTTTACATTGATTTTACCCTCTAACAAAGACAAAGTTAAGTATCATAATCGCATATCTATCAATAATTGCGAAGGGGAAGTAAAAAAAAAAGAGTTTTTTTTTTTGCGTAGTCTTTTTCAGAAATGATACAAAATGTCCAAAAGTTCTCTGATATCTCTACGGCTTTTTTATTGAACTGATTTCCAAACTGTTCAGATCCTTAAAGTATGCTTTAGTATGCGGCAATGACCTTCTCATTTGATAGAAATCTCATTCCGTGGTATGTGAACACATAACAGCAGACTGCGGGGAGCCATAAACATTACGCAAAACCGCAGCATATTGTCAGCTTCAACGACTGAAGTGAACAACTGCAGTTCCAGGGTTCTATGCCATGTCTTCTGTGCTATCAGGAGCTCGTAACCCATTACAAATTTCTCAACAGTAGTAGTGTAACTATCGATTGTATAAGTTGTTGACAAGTAAAGCTTAGTCGAGCATTAAAGAAATACCGATTTCAATACGTGATAGGTTGATCTATGTATATTCTGAATATGCTGCTTTACCAAGCAGTCACTCTTTTCAATCTGATAAGTCCGATGAACGCTTTTATTCCTTTGATCAATCCGTAGATAGACTCAAAAGACGAGTATTTTGTGTGGATTCGGCTATCAAAAGTCAGAGGTTAGAAGAGCTAACAATTGGCATTGTTTTGAATTGTGTAAATATGACATATATATATATATACTGTACAATTGTTTGCTTAGGCAAACTAAAATTTACGAAACTTTCAGTATAACTAAAGAATTTGTAAAAGAAGGAAAGAAAAGTTCGCCGACATCATTCATTTAAAGCAGCAGATCGAATATCTTTATCTTCGATACTTATCGAATAATTCAGAAGTTATTGTTTGCAATCGCCATCAAACAAGTCATAACACAAAATTAACGCTCCATTGAAAACTTTAAACTTATATGTTCAAGAAATTATTTCTCTAATTTTTTGGAAAGTTTTGTCCGTTTTTTTTTTTTTTTTTTTTTTTCGTTCATATATATTTAAAAAAAATTTAATTAAAAAAACCAAAATATTTACATTTTTCTTAAAAAAAAAAAAAAAAAAAAAAAAAATTTTTTATTTTTTTTGCAATATTCTCTTTTCATTAAAATTTCATCGCATTCATAAACCGAATATCTCGCATCCCTTTGAAAACTCCATTAAAGAAAGTATGAAATCTCAGTTATTTGCATTCATTTCTTCATTACATGTTGAGCTAAGGAATAAACTTTTATCGCCGAAATGTTTCTACGCAATTTTTTGCCTTGTCTCGTTGCCAAGTGCCTGATTGTATCGTACGAAATATTTTTTCCACTTCGTTTTCCTCTTTTTTTTCGCCTTTTTTTCTTTTTTCAATTTTTTATTTTCGACTTGAGCGCAAAGAAAAAATGTTTATTACTTTTCGTACGATGGGAACATGAATAACAAGAATCAATTGTGAATCGGTATTTCATTTTCAACGGTATGTTGTGAAAATGAATTCCTTTACAGTACGATTTTTTTTTTTCTTCCTTCCTTTTTTATCAATTGTTTTTCGCCCGTTCGCTGTGTGTGTGTGTGTGCTTAAGAATAAGATGAAAACTTAATTAAAAATTCTGCAAGAGAACGTAACATGGCTGAAAATGACTGAAAAATTGATACGGCACCCGACAAATATCAATATCGTATTATGTATCCGCAAGGGTATGTAAATTGATCTACATTTTCATTTAATAAAAGAATTTCTTTTTTTTTTTTTTTTTTTTTTTTTTTAAATATTTTGATTTCCCCATGCACTTAGTGTCCATTATTCGCGTATGCGACTGAGGAGTTACCAGAAAACACTACATATTTAAAGGGTAGGAAACTTTCAGTTTCACTATAAACAAGTCCATGATATGTTATAGTAGCGGCTTTTCTTTTTCCCTTTAGAGAGTACAAGTATCCTCTTTTCGACTTTTCGTGTACGAACACAGAATATTTTGAAACACTTTGTGCACTTTTTCATCGCTTTAGTGACTTGCTGAGGTGACTTGAATAATCAATGGTCGAACTATTATTAAGGGCTAGCAGTTTTTTAACTTAACGTATATCTTCAAATTAAATTTTATGCTTTGTTTGTTTGTGTGAGTGCGTGTGTTTGCAGAATATTATTTGAAATCAAAGTTCGTGATGATTTAATTACAATTTTTAGCAGATTTTGTCGTCTCGATTACGAACAGAAAATTTTCTCATAGTATACTCGGTCTATAAGGTCTGCATGCTTGAACAACACGAGAAACATTTACTCCTGCTGTTAAGTGCTGATTTTCGCATATATAGCAAGTTATGATAATGACATTAACATCCAGTCATACGAGTACGTTTTGCTGTTAGATTAGATTACTTTAAATCATCTACGTTAGAGTTTTACTCCATTATGTCATGATTTATGTCAAACCTTGTTGCGAGCCTTTATTTTTGCCACACTAGCGATGCCTAAATTTTACTAAAATGTTGAGCACAGACATTAACACTAGAACCATAAAGAGTCGGCTCACTGCTTTTGATGTCGAGTAATTGTCAATGTTGTTCTTTGCAATTTCGAACAATTTATAAGGAATAGTGGATTCGTTGAGCTATGGTATCGGCTGCCATCGAGCAACATATTGAAGAAGTAAGCAAAGGCAAGAAATTATTTAGCATGACGGACAGATAGACTAACTACTCTCGTTATTCCACAAATCTTGGAAAAAATAAAAGCAAATGATGATTTTTCGATGCTTTTACACGTCGACGCCATGAAATAAAAGGCTTTTATGGAAACGCAATTAGCGAACAAACTGCAGGGAACGATTGAAATTGTCAGACTAAAGTACATTATCAAAATCGATGAAAATAACATATTTCTTTAATTAGCTTAACGGGACCGACAATAAAGAAAATGTATGACACAACCACATAGGGCTCTGGAAAGATAAAAAATCTTTTAGAAAAAAAAAACCTGCAACGGACATATTAAAAAAGTTAATTGGCAATGAGAGACCGCCTACACAAGTGGCAAGAGAAAATTGATTTTACATTTTTTTACATGGTAATGTGATTATACGTGCAACGCATTGAAGGTCAGAAAAAGTTGGAGGAGGAGAGAAACAAATATAGAAAAAAAAAGATATTGGTAAACAAGTAAAAAACTAGATTGAGCCACGGTCTGCCATTAAATATTCTACCTCTCTCAACAGCACGACTTTTGAAAGCACGGTGTTTTATGGGACGTGATCCGATCGAAACTTAAATTTTCATTAACGTTCGTACTTGGGCCAAAACAAATCATTGTAGCGAATTTCGTCAAGATAGCTCAGAAACTGCGGCCTTCAGATTGAGTACAGAAAGACACAGAAAACGGACAGACGGACAGACAAATGACTTTCAATCGATCAGCATAATAAAAGGTGGGTCTGTCTCAACTCCTTTTTATACATCGTCACAAACTTTATATATATTGTACTGCACAGTATATAAAAAGCATTGGAAATTTTCAATAAAAAATAATATTTTTATTTCAATTTATTAATTATTTTTTAAATTTAAATATCTAATTTTTATTTATTTCTTTTCATTTGTTTAAGTTCCTAAATTCTCTGAGCTATTTTGTAGTAGGTATTCGTACATGCGGAGCTTTATATTTCTTCCAAATATTGTTCAAAGCAACACACAAGCTTATTAATATTGATCATATTGAGAATCTATTTTATAGTTTATATTTTAAATTTATAATAATTTGGTGAGCTTTCTGTTTGGCTTATTTCATTGTTCACTTTTCAACCTTTTCTTGGAATTTCCATTATTATCCATACGCCGTTTACATCACGAATAGTTCGATGAATTTGCAATACAGAGATAATTTCATAAATCGTAATGAATCAAAAACAATTCGTGTTGGTTTTCAGTTAAATTCAAATTTAATTAGAAAACACTTTTTCGAAATATTTGCCAAAATTATCTTCACTGTGCCACTTATTGGGTAGCCGCGATAATGATGGACCGTAGATGGCTTAAGAGAAAAATAGGTAAAGAGAAGGTTTTCTATTTAATTATTTATTTATTTATTTATTGGCTACAAAATACACTCAGTTCAATTAAGCCATTCGTTTCCGATTCGCTAAAGGCTTAAACGATGAAATTATCATCGAATAACCATCAAATCAAAAGTACAGCAAAGCTCTAAATAATCGATTTTTTTCAATATTTTTAGCCTTAAAGTGCTAGACAAAACATGCATAGCTAAGAATATTAAAGGTAAAGTAAGCTTAAGACGTAAACAATTAAAACAATTTCAAAAAAATCCTAACATTTCAGTATATGTGTTTGTGTATCTGAATAATTTCAAAAGGCACTCAGTCAGCTCGAAATGTAGTCGTAAATAGGAACTGCTTTCAAAGATTTTGTCGAGCCTAATATTCTTATGATTCGAAAAAGCAGAGGTTTTTACCGAGGTTCGACTAAATTAGAAAACCACATAATATAATGAAGAATTTGTGATTCAAGATTATATTCATTTCGTAGAAGCGATCGCAACAATCAGAAACGATTCTCGATTACTTTTAAATTCTGAATCGAACTAGACATATCTATCCGTTCGCCTGGGTGTGTGGCCACGTCTTTTTTTAAATAAATCCCCTCACGATGAGAATTTTTGCTCATTACTCGCAAATGACAACATCTCTCCGAGAGTAATGAAGCAGACAAGAATCCTAGAAAAAGAAAAGCAGCGCTCGTGAGCTTAAACCTCAGCACAGTAGAGCCTCAGTACTCAGTCGGTAAAAGCGTAATATTTAACTTTTGGACATGCACCCACTAAGCCACCGCCACTTCCTGTCTCTCTCCATTTCCTCACATCCTTCCGGCTATCGCACTCTAACATATGTATGGGATATCACCTAACTGATGGGTCATATTAAAAACAAAAAAACAAAAAAAAATATGACATACGCAACGCAATATGAGTTCCGTATACACTCTACAGTACCAAAAGGTACAGTGTATAAGATAATTCGAGCAAAACTCGAGCACGCCAATCCGATATTATAGAGTATCGAGTATCTTTTCGAGTTCCTTTTGTTTGTTCTTTAAACAAAATTGATGGGTAAAAAAGATTCGGCCATGATTGAGTGTAAATATCTTAGGCATGTTTAGAATTTTTATTTATTTTAAATAGAAAATAGAATCTATTGGGGCGTATGAGTATCAGAAACGTTTATAGATTTATACCATTCATCGTCTCTTTGCAATAAAAATGAAATCATTCAGAGCAATTTTCTGTTACAAATTGATATCTTACTGCAGATAAAATATTTATTACACAATTTAAAACTCATCACAAAAACTTATTAAAAACTATAATAAGTTTTTTATTTTTTTTTTAGTTTTTTTTTGTTTTTTTTTTTTGTATTATTTTTTTGAAATACTTTTCTTGTTATTTTAGAGAAATTTTTTCGTTCAAGTAAAAAGCAACAAAGAAGTAAAAAAGTGATATTCACTTTTAGATGATTGATAGAACAAATAAATTAATTTATTAATTAAGGGCGTGGCATTTGCTTCAAAAGTTATTCCTGCAAACATAACACAAAAATTTCTAGGCTTTGACTTAAGTTGGCAGATTAAACTTGCGAACATAGACGAATCATTTCTCCTTTTTATTTCGATATTGGGAATCGGTAGCCATTCAGCAATGACGTAATGCTTAGTTGCATGCAGGGACATGAATAACCCAATGCAGAATGGCAAGAGCATAGGAGAGATGCGGCGTTTAATAGGCATATAAGGGACGGCGTTACGTAAGGATTTATGAAATTAGTATGCACTATGCTTCGGCGGTGAATGTCGAAGGAAAAAGGAGAAAAATATTTTTTATCCGCCAATATGATGGCATTGTCAGTTATTTTTTCTTTTCGTGAACTTTTCTTTGAGAATTTTTCTTGTTTTTGGTTTTGGGTTTTTGTTCTTTTTGCAAGTACAAGTTTTCTTAGCGCAAATGCCATAAGATGACTTGCATTGGAAAACGGAAAATGAACTTCAACATACAAAAGTTTTCTAATTCCGTTACTCATACTTGGCCTTTTTGTAGTTGACTTGGTTAGTCAGTTTGTTGACTGGCTGGCTGATTGTATGTCTGGTTAGTTCGTTTGGTTGCCGGTCGACTGTTTTTGTTGCTTGCCATTCCTACTGCGAACATACATTTGTACACGCAACAACAGAACAACAACTGCCTTAAAATGATAGCTATATATATATATATATAAATATTCTTTTTTTTTGTTTGATGGCCACCGACTCATAAATAATTTGCTTTCAAAGAACACTCACGAAAGAAGGAGTAGTTGTATACTATAGCTAAGTTGGTGATTGCAAAAGAATTCTTCATTTCATATTTTCACGCGCTTTCTGCCATTTCTTTAGGGAACAAGCATGCAAGCATAAGTATAAAGAATGCCAGGCTTTTGCTGAAAATGCAATCACATCTTCATAACCAGTCATAAGCATTTTGTTAAATTCTTTTCTAAGAGAAAAAGTCTAAAGGAAATTTTAGAATTATAGTTTTTAGTTTTATACCAATGACTGTATAAGTTTTCTTTTTCTCACATCTACTTATTCTACTTCTAGTCCACCTACACGCATACATTCTCGTCTATATCGTGTCTTTTCTTCGATTGCGGTTCTATCTAAACCCAAGTTTTTCACACGTTTATTTCAACGAAACTGATTTATGACTTCATTTTCCGCTAACGCTTTTTTTTTTTTTTTTGGTTTTTGCCTTTTTCCTATTTCCCTTAATACTTTCATAATCTCTCACTCGCGCTTGTGCTTACAAACACACTTGTACGTATATTATTGCAAATAAGTACAGGAGAAAATTGTCTCATATATTGAATGGACTTGGCATGTTTTCGAAGAAAGTACTCAAATTTGTATGTAAAATAAAACAGATACAATTGTGAATGAATTGCGAATGTTCAAAAGGGCGGAATAAGATTTAAACAAACTGCGAATAAGTTTGAAGAGAGAAGCAGAAGAAAACTATTTGATCTTCAACTCAACTACGCAGCTTAATATCTAATTTGTCTCCGTTTCATATAACAAAAAAAATTACAAATCGATTTTTTTTCCAAATGACTACGAATGCTCAATGCAAGCGCGGAATGCTTGTTATTGCTTCGTATTGGCGTGAACATGTTTTCGTATACGTGGAATAAGTTTCGAATGTAAATCACCGAAAATTAATTAACAAAAATGTTTTAACTCTTAACTAATCGTGATCACGTCGGAGTACGCTTCCAAAGATTCTCGTTCCAATACTTGTGTCGAATTGATTTGTTAATAGAAGGAATTTTTTTTTTTTTTTTTTTTTTTTTTACTACCATCACTACAAAGTTTGCAATTTCTCATAATCTCATCATTATGCTCATAGTAATTTTTCTCCGCATAGCCGAGTAAACAGAAGTCGCAATTGCCAAGTCGATGTTCACGGATTCAAATCTCACTGCTTTAGATCACTCTTGGTCGTAGCTAAATGGAAAGGTCAGCCGGCAAAACCAGACATCGACTGGCAGCTGATTCTTATCTTTGTTCTTACAATCTTCTGACCATCATCGTGCCAGGCAAAGAAAAATGAAAGCCTTGCTTCTTCTTTTCTTTTCTTTTATATTTATATATAGTAATAAACTTTAGCGCAGTTCATAGTTCGTAAAGAAGCTATCACAGATAACAGATTATAACGCATTTCTTCTTTTGCGAAGGTATCCGCAGTTCCTGAACGCATCTCTGTTCCAAGTATCTGGGTCGATTGGATCCTTTCTGCTCAAGATAAAGGATTCCTTTCTGACTGCAAGCCCACGGGGCACATCAAGGGAGGATTCGTTATAAAAACGAACGCATGGATTAGGATTAAAAAACTTGGGTATGATTATATAAAATATTGAGTACTAAGAAGGGTTTATACATAGGGTTTATACATAGGGTTTATACATAGGGTTTTATATGTAGGGTTTTTAAATAACTGTTTATTTAATAATTTCGAAAGGGTTCGAAAGTAAAATCAGTTTTAACGAAATCTTGGAACTTATTGGGTATTCTTATATGGGGAATTGGAAGATGGATATAAATCTTGACCACAGCAATGAAGATAAGTTTAATCAAAAGTTTTTGACGTTCTTCAAGATGTATCAGAACTAGAGAAGTATTGCGTTTGAAAGTGGATGCAACCCCATTTGTACACCGTAGTCTTTCAATGCTTGCAGCGGCCGTCACTAGCAACTATATACTTTACTTGTTTTGTGATCATTGTTAAGGTTTCGTTTAGTTTGGATTTTTTTTATTGTTACACCCTACACAAATAGTGGTATAAGGATATATTAAGTTCGTGCGGATGGGCTTAAGATAGACCCATCTGTTATTATACTAATCGGTTCAAAAAGTGATTTTGAAGCTTTTTTGCCCTATTGTCTGTGTGTCTGTCTATCTGTCTTTTTTCTTTTGGGCAACGTACACGTCGCAATTGCTGAGATATTATGATGAAATTACGTACACCGACGGCTGCTGGACAAAAAAACGAATGCTACTGAAAATGGTCCGAATCAGACCCTGTGGGCTAAACAAAGCCGTGTGTGCTATTTAAGGGCGCGTCTCGCCATAATTTTTTAATCTGTAATTTTTTTGATTTCGCTGCAAATCCTAACTTAGCGAAGACGTATTTGAAGAAAACACACCCCTCAAAATTGTGGACTAGTCGTCAGCAACAATGTTCAATTTTTCTGCTGATTTTAATGAAAATATATTTTAAACTTTTGAAGTTTGAAAATTTTCCACGTTAACGTATCAGTTAAGGTTAAAGATTGGTCAATGCCTCGAAAGGAAAATGTAATCAATTTATTCACAAGAATAAAAATGATAAAAATAAAAGCAATAAATCAGATTTTTTAATAATATGTAAGTTGTTTTTTTTTTTTTTTTTTTTATTTTTTAAATTTTAGGCATTTTTTACCGCGCTTTAAAATTTTTTTTTTGCCAAATTCAAATTAACAATAAAAAAAAAAAAAAAAAAAAAAAACTTTTTCATTTTGCCTGACAGTAAAGGTAAAAATGTAATGAAAATGAATGCAATTGTACCGGCGTACAATTGTAACAATTGTCATGAATTTTTATTGCAAGCCAACAATAGCATATGGATTGCGTGCTTAAATGGGTGCGTCGTATTGTGTGCGAGGAAGAAATGTTGTGTAAAAGTTTTTATTGCCTACGTTTTTTTATTAAACATATAAAATTAAAGTGGATTAAAGAAATTTTATTTTGAACAAATTATTTTGGTGTCACGCCCTATAACTATATACGTAAGTATAAATTTTATGGATATTTATCTAAACCTATTTTGTTGACACTTATTTTCATGACGATTAAAAATAAATAAAAAAAAAAAAACTTGTAAGAACAAATATAAAAAAATTAAATAATAATGAGAAATGAGTTAAGCAACCGACATCTCTCTTTAAAATCGAACATGCGACACAAATGATGCCCCCAAATAGTTATTCTTTTTTCATTCTCCAGTGTGTTAGTGTGTCACCAAATATTAATGCTGCATTGTAAGATGCTTGCATTAAATATTAAAGACGACTTTCAGGCTGATTGGATTGTCTTTAGTGTGATTGCTCAAAATTATTTTCATTCGTTCGCCATTGTGGACACATTGGGCGGTAATAAACGTGAAGAAAGAGAAAGGAATAGAAAATAGCCGCACCGTAGTAAGTACGTGATCTGTCGGTAAATGTTATGCCTTTACTGCCTGAGCATTCCTGGCATGCTTTATCGCACTGACATTTGAATTCGCGACCACTGAGTTGTTAGTCGCGACTTCTATCATCTCTATTGCCCATATGTGGGAGCTAATCAAATGCGTTTATTAAGGTTCTATGGAAATATTTAAACTAAGTTCTAGTTAACTAAATCAGTTGTTGGGTGTTCAGATGAAGACAACTAGATTGACTCGGGGTTTTGATACCTTATCCCATCTCGTGTCATGTGCCTATTTTGAATATATGAACATTTTGAATAATTTTTGAACCCACATGTATGTATGTACATATGTGGTGATATAGTTTGTTCTTTGATTGAGCAAAAACTATGAGCATAAATCGTTTATAGGGGCTTATAAAGGAGATACTTGAGTCATATCTTTAAGTAAATTTAAACGTTTTTTTTTTTTCTACTTCGAACGAAAATGTTGTTAATATTTTGCCGTTGCTTTACACCTTGGCGGGGAACTTTTGATCATCCTGCTCCCATCCTGGAAAACAATAGCAGTTGCACGAAGAAGCATAGCATTAATGTTCTCCGGAAGAACCATTAAACTGTGTTTAAGGACCATTTCCGTTTACGTGGGCAGACTTAGACAGTCTTAATACGCTTATTGTTATTATTACTTTCCCTCATTTCGCGTTATTTATTTATTTTTTTTTTTCTTTTCCTCATGGGATTAGCATTATATAGTTGGCGTTATTTGTTTTTCCAATTTTCCCATATATACACATATTTAGCGATTTTTTACGCTTTAGTGTTGACAAACTTGCACGAAATATGTGCGGGTATCTCTGTTTACGTATTTAGTGGGATAGACCAGAGATTTAAGTATTGTGTTTTGTAGTTGTGCATAAAATTCTGCGATTAATTTAAAACGACTGTGTTTGCTGATATTGTCTAAGTGAAGGGCGGCGATGATGATGTGATGGTGGTGTCTGACGTTGATGACGACGACGACGACGACGACGACGAAGACAGCTTTACCAACAAGAGCAATCTTGCTTGGATAACGACGGGATTTTTGTTTATGGCTGGTTGGCAGCAATTGTTATCATCTGCTGCAAAAGCGGAGAAAGAGGTTTCGATTTTTATTCTTTATTTTTATTTTTATTTTTTTTTATGAGAGTACCGCTTGCAAGAGTTTCTTTCACTCTTTGCCGCCATCTAACAAGCAGCTAGCAAGTGAAGTACTTTGCTTGGGAAATGTTTCTTATTGCATTTCCTGTTGTTGCTGTTATTATTTTTGTTATACGTTATAAGCTTCTGACTGTAAAACTCAAGCACATAATGCATTTGCATTTCTCTTCTACGCTATATATATATATATATATATATATGTATATGTATATTTGTTGTTATTTAGTGATGTTTCAGAAGATGGATTTATTTTCTGTTTTTTTTTTTTTTACTTGCAATCACTTGCAACACTTGTAAGAAACGAGTAGTCTGGTTGTAATGGTTTCTTTTATGTATAAACATATATGCTTATATGGAAAAAATGAATAATAAAAAATAAAACATAGCAAATGGTTGCCATCTTTACATGCTTGCGCATATATATGTATATCTATATATGTGTATACACTTATTGTACGTTATTGTACTTTCGTGCACTTGAGAATTATTATATCAATAAAAGCTTTCACTCTCTGTCTCTTTTCTTCCAAGTTCATTGAGATAAACAAGTTGTGTGTTCCTCATGCGGTAATGTGTTGATATGAAATGTCATTACGACATACGAGACAATATCAGTAAACAATAGCATCGTACATATAACATATATAAGTAACATGAACAATGTATAACAACATAATGGTTGAATAGCATAACTGTAACGTAAATGTATGTTATATGCATGACGGAAAACTCCTTGATTTTTCTGCAGATACTTTCCAAATAATTCCGTGCTTAACAGTCGCTATTATAATCCATTGAAACGCCTAACAAAGCACAACGATGCAACGAATGATATTCTCTGGTGCTAACTTGAGGTCCTTTAAGCTCAGCTTGCGTGTACTAAAATTGTACATACGGCAGACTGGCAAGCCAACTGCTTTGGTATATCCCTCAAGGGCGTAAGATAGACTGCGCACAAACTTATTACTTCGTACGGCTCTTAATTAATACGGTCGCAATAAATTTCACTTAAAGTAGTTTGTTCTCTATGACAATAAGCTTAGGCTTTCTAAATCTCTTCTAACCGTTAAAATAAAACACAAAAAAAAAGATTGCGAAGATCTGCAAGTTGTGTTTGTGGTCGAAAATCCCTTTCACTATGCAAACTCAAACTCTGGATAAAATCTTAGCGATTATCAATAACCTCTTAAGTATTGCGAAATACTAATTATTCAATAGATCTCTGTGCTCGAAAGAGGCCTTCCAATCCACTTTTTATTGCACGGGGATTGTCAACTTGAAAATTGGAAATGCCGCAGATATCCCCTCAAATAGAATATCAAATCTGTTCCGATCAAGCAGATGCTGTTAAGAAAACTTGTTAGGATGATGTACAGATGTCACCACTATTTACGAATTCATATGAATTTTAGATAGTGCAAATCTTTAACCTAGATTTCCACCCTCCACCCTCTACAAATCGTAAGGATTCATCCTATTTCTGTGTGTTATCCTACGAGTTTATTGAGTGATGTGAAAATAATTTCTTTTCATTCAACGTAATTGAAATAATATCTCTGCTAAGGCAAAACTATCTTCTTAAATTCTATTCAGCGCAAACGGCTCTCCAAACACATGCACAACACGTCCAGAATATCGTAATATCAAAACCAACAAAAAAAATTAGCTTTACTGCAAAGCCCTTCACTTAAGTTCGTACACATTGGATAATGCATCTAATTCAAACACAAACAAATATAAATACTTTGAATAAGCGCTTCTTCAAAAAAACGAAACTAAATCGTTCATATTTATAATATGATGAATACATCACTCGGCTTGTAACTGTTAGTTATTTAAACTTTTCATTATGATGCGCTTCCTTGACTTAAAACTTTTTAGTTTTTGACTGCAAGATTGTCTAGAAATAGGTTGCTAGGCTTTTCGTCGAATTTTGATACCCTATAAGGCTAACAACTTTGGTCCATTATAACTAAAAAAGGTGAGCTGAAGTAATAAATGATATCCAATCAAAATTGTGCAATTTTGCCGAATTTCGTTTTTATCGACCTTGGAATAAATGTTCAACCTATCATTGTGAGAAATATTAAAAATTTGACGCAGAGTAGGGTAAAAATACCTGTTGTCCCTTTCTTTTTAGTTTATTTTGCCATCGTCCACGAAGATAGCAGGCCTAAGCTGGTATGGCCATCATTTTGTAGCTTGATGATTATTTTAGAGAGTTTGTTAAGCAAAAGAATTTGTTTTCCTCCTTGTTTTTTTTTTTTTTCTTCCACCGAAGAGGGAAGAGGAACTTGAGTTATCCATAGGTAAGCGTTAGGCTTAAAGAGACACAGAGACAAAGATAGAGAGAGAGGGGAAGAGAGAAAGAGAGAAAGAGAGAAAGAAAGAGAGAGAGAGAGAGAGAGAGAGATAAGAAATGCTTATGACGTTGCTTTGATAGGGACCATGAGCAATAGAGGAAAACACTTTTTGTGCATCAAATGCAGTTAATAAGCTTAAAATGGTTTTTCTACTATGAGGTTTTTTCGGTATTATGCTACACATGAGCGCCACAAACATTAGAAACAGCAAGCACAACGGAAACATAGAAACTGAAGTTTCATTTTAAACTAACACTAAACTACAGTTGCGTGGCATTCTCTGTTGTCTATTTTACGGTTTATTAGGGTCATAAGCTTTGTAGAGTTTTTTTTTTTTTTTTTTTTTTTTTTTTTGTTGATATTTTTTCATAATCTTCGAGCTTACGTACTTTGGCAAATTACGTGCTTTACTTTATGCTAATACATTTTTAAGAGTGTATGCGTTGAAAAGATAAGCTTTGTTTTTTTTTTACTGAATTTTTTTCTTTATTTTGTAAATTTTACGCGTGAAAATCATTTGCAAACATTTTCATACATTAGGTTAAGCCTAAATGTAGACAATATGGTGAAGGAATTTGCACTAGACTCTGGCAAATATGCTAACAAAACTTTGCTTATGCACATATTAAGCCCTAAAGTAGGCAATGATTTTTGGAAAATATTTTACTATGTATCAAGTTACTAATGGATTAAAAGTTTGTAATGCATAAGTTTTAGTTATTGCTTAAAAGCTTGTCCGCCTTTTCTATCCGATTTTTTATTTCAGTATTCTTCTTATAATGTGTGTAATAGCTTTAATTTAATCTTTGAATATATACATATATATATATATATATATATATATGTACGTGTCATTTTATCTACAACAGTTTTTTTCTTTTATTATTTCGTTCTTCGAATTTATTCGAAAAGCATTTACAAACCTAAATACGGCTGATGGAGGGCGAAACAAACAGAGAAAAAACGTTAAAAGGAAATCAACAATGAAAACGTTTATTGAGTAAAATCCTTGACAGTGAATGATTAATGATTCATTCATTTAAGAAAACAATTTTCTCAAACACTACACTTCACTTTCATGGTATAGTTTCATGTGATTTGTTATGTGATTGCAATGCTACCCAACCATTTTATCTGCCAAAAAAAGCTTCGAAAATGGTAATAAACGACAATCCTTTTGCTTTTGTGGCCTCTCCCACCCCTCCGTCGTCATCGTCAATCATTACCTCAAAACTCATCCATTACTTTGCTGTATTTTGGCATAATACAATTCCTAGAGTAACAACGAATGCCTTAAATGAATGAGTTTGAGTTGTTAGTTGCGAGCGAGTGTGAATGATGCCACAGTCATGATGATGATAATAATAATAATAACGATGATGATGATAATAATGATGATGGCGATGATTTCTGTTTAGCTTAGCAAAATAGCAGAACACCAACAATGTATATAATTTAAAATTTTCACGTTAAATGTCTCTATATATACAGCCAGAGATGTATAAATAGCACAAATTGAAATGATGTTATTTATAAAAACTTTCTCTCTCTCTTTCTCTCTCTCTCTTTCTCTCTCTCTCTTCCTCTCCCTCAACAATCATACATATAAGCATATGAAGAGTTTTATCCTTAATTGACAGCGTAGTTAGTTTAGCGCTACTACGTAGGAAATATTCCACTGGATAATTTATCATTATTTTTTTGTTGTCTCTCGCTTTATCGATCTATCATATGCGTACATGGCATGGTCTGGAATTGGACGGAACAGGTGCACAAACGAACATAAACTTCAAATCAGTTACTTTTCTTTTTTGATGGTTCCGTGCGTTCAGTTAATTAAGAACGTTAGAGTTAAAAACTGTGGTTTAATAGAGATTGGCTTGTAATGTAATTATTCATAAAAACCAATTATTTATTTAAATCTTGAAAGCATAAATTAGTTCTTTCCTGTTTTCTTTACGGAGTTTGATTTTTTTGAAGCAAATTGGTCTTTCCACCTATCAGGCATTTTTCAAAGTCCGTCTTAAAAAAGGGTATCTTCAAGGTATATCCATAAGTATGGGAGAATCGTTCGAACAAACAATAAGTCATTTATTGGCAGCCGTCTTAATCGGAAGAAATAATATCCGCTAAAAACAACGTGGAAGATGAAACACTCGTGGTTGGAACTGCAAAAGTTCACGATATCGTAACTTTTGACATAATCCGCCCAATTTTTGTTGGTAGTAATTCTTAGCGATAGGTTCAATTCGTTGGAACAAAACATAATACTCCACACTCCGCTGACCAGCAGGTTTTCAAGGTTCGCCTAGTCGGCGCCACAATTATGGGCGAGATTTTTTATCTCTTTGGAAATCGAATGTTTTAGTAGAAAGGCACCCAAAGATTGGGTATCGTAGAAGTGAGAAACTGTGGTAGAACTTGGCGCGTTATGTGCGCACTATAAAGAAAGCGTAAATTAGAAAATTTCTAATGTTCAGACATCAGCAGCGCTGTGGCTCTTTGTGACTTTATGCCAGTAATGGCATTGGGATTTTATTGAAATCTAACGGCCAGCGCGAATGGACGTAAGTGACAGTAAACTTTTGGCTCAAAAGTGCTTAAAAGCACTTACAACTATGCTACGAAATAATGAGTGACTCACAAAAAAGTAAGAAAATTACTATTTAACAAAAATGGTTTTATAATTTATAAACTTCTTTGCGCGATAATATCTATTATATTAAATATTTGATATTCACACGTTTGGATTATTATACACACGCTACATCACTTGTAGCACAAGGACACTTTTGGTTTCTGCAAACGTGGACCAATTTGAGAGAGACGTACGCTTAATTTAAAAAGTGTATCTACCGCCTGTCCTTCTGTCCGTCTTTTTTCATTGTCTTCAGCTGACACGACCAATTTATGAAATATTTTGCTGAAATTTGCTACATTGAGGTGTTTCAGCCCAATTTCGAACGCTGTTAAAAATGGTTGCGAATAGACCACCCCTTCGATTATTTCCCATAGAATGCATTATTTTAAGTAGTCACTGTATGAATATCTGTAGGGTGATTTAAGGTACTTAAGAAGGTCCATCACTTAATATAGTGCTTTCACTTCCTTTTACATTATGTGAGTGAACATTCTTATATCAAATGCTGAAACATTTTAATGTTTTTTTTAATGTATTTTAAAATGCATTTTAAATTAAATATACATTTTTTGCATATTTATAAAATTTTTTTATTATTTGTTATTTTTTTTTTTTTTGGTTATTCTCACAACAAAGTATGCGCTATTTATCTGTCCATGGCTGCACGTATATGTATATTGCGTGTGTATGTGTGCGTATTATGCAAGCATTTCGTATGTATTCTGTAATGTGCTTAGTTTAGCTTAGTTTCGATTACGAAAGCATTTCATTAAAGAAGTTTTTGCCAACGTTCCGAAAATATTTACAATTTTTGCTGTTATTGTTTGTTAGTTTTATTTTAGTTTTGCTTATGCATTTACCTACTCATCTACGCTCACAAATGTATACAGATGTCTGCTCGAACCCAAAGTACAGAAACTCTGTTATATATCCCCTCAGTTTGTTTGCTATTGACTTGATAGTAAATTTTTTTTTTTTTTTTTTTTTTTTGTTGAAGTTAAAGAGAACGTGCAGCAGTGTGGTAAGTAACTGGAAGGAAACTTTCAAACATTTATTTTCTTTTTTTTTTCTTTTTTTTAATTGAAAAACTAAAGTATTTTAATGCCAAATTAGCCAGAAGATAGCGGTGTCCTCCCCCTTCCATTTTCCCTCTTTTTCTCTATTATTTCTTCGTCTTCGTTTTAGTGTAGGTGCTGGCTTTTTCTAGTAAAAAGTTTGTGCACGTAATCAACTGTAATAAGGAGTTGTTTTTGAAAAGAAATTAATTAGAATTCTTTCGTTTTTTTTTTGTTTTTTTTTTTACTATTTTATTTACAAAAATAAATTTGAATGAAGACTTTGTTGTTTTACGCACCTAACATTGTAGTAACTTTTTGTAAAAACTGCTCAAAGTATGCAATGTTTAAGTAAAACGTTTAGCACTTGAAAATATGTTCGCAATTTCATTTTGGCTACAAATTCCTGGAAATATGCTGTGAAATATCAAACATTTTTGTTTTATGTTTTTAAATACCGTCTAAAATTTATTAGAAACTTGTTAGGAATTACTCTTGCTCTTGAAGCATTTTATTTCTCATTCAATTTCTCATATACGAAAAGTAGTAGCGTTACATAAACTTGTAAGCGGCTGATTTATTATAAATATAACAATACTGGCTCGTAACTTTCTTGTCTTTCTTTAATTCATACATACTTGCAAAATAAATTTTCGTGGAATTTATAGCTTCTCCGAACAGTTCATCCTGTCAATACTTCTCAACAATTATGATGTGCAAACTTCGCGATATATTTTTGAGCACAGCAATGCAATGGAGTCAAGCTAAAGACGACTTGTCTTCTAAAGACTTGTCTTTTAATATGACTTACTAACTTCATTATACTTCCTCTGAAAGAATTTTAATCAAACTCTTTTCTCTACCATGTCTATTTCGACATTTCTTAGAATTCATTTTGCAGCGAAGCAAAGTTGTTTCCTGAGATTGCTTTCCCGTGCTTTAACATGGACAGCTTAGGTCATCGCACACGTCACTACTTTTTCAGGCATCTCTCAAAGTTTCCTTTTTTTTTTAAGAGTTTGGACAGCGCCGCTACATATCAATCCGTGTGTCATGCACAGTTATAACTGCTCAAGCCATCAAAAACCTGAATAGAAATTTGAAAATAAATACATAAATTCTTACGTTAGTTTTAATCTACCGGTCAAATTATCGTTGAAAGTCACTCGTTATTCATAAAAATTATCCTGATCATCTTATATATATATACGACCTTAGAACGAAATAGGATTGTGACAGCAAGTGTACTTATTGGCAGACGGTGAAAGGTCTGCAGTTTCTTAACTCCTTCATAATAGCGGTAATCTCAGTTTCACCCTACATGGCACATAATGGCACAGACGGACGGACGACTGTAGCCTTTGCATTGTGAGGGATGTCCGAGTTAGCCAGTATCTTTTTCCAAATATATAATTAAGTGTGAGTTTATCGTCTTTGACGTTTGTTACAAAAAAAATGCATATACGACATACATACGATAATAGACTAATAGCAAAAATAAGCTGACAAATGCCTTACATTTCCGTTTTCCTTCCGAAAAGGACGTTATCGTTGATGTCCTTGGGTATTAAGGGCATGAAGTAACCTCAAAGAACGCGTTGCCTATGAGGTTTCGTGTCTTTAAAAGAAAAGAACAGATGTTTGGGCGATTGGAATACTCTGACTGTTTTAAGGCTTCCTTAACAGAATTTATATTGAATAGGTCCAAAGTAACGGCATTCTTCTCCCAGTAGCTACGACCGCCCGGGAATCTGAACCCGCGAGCCACTACTTGGTAATTGTGACTCACATCTACTCGGCCATGCTGAAGTTTTTGGGGCTTCTCACCGCCGTGCAGTACATGCAGGCAATATAAATGAAAACATCATTGCGAAGAAATATAAAAGAGAATTTGGTTTTTCCATTTAGTATCACTATAGAATAAAGTGTGGACACACAAACAGCTGGGATTGATAAGTTAACCTTGAAATTAAAAATTACAATTAAAAAAGTTGATCAAAACAAACCACAACATAAATATAGTAAGACTTGAAACAAAAGCAAATAAAAAAAAAGAAACAAAGTAAATAAATAAATAGATAAAAAGGTAAACAAAGGAAAGAAGTGAAAAACCAGCAAGACACTGTGCAGCAAAGTGTTGTCACACATTAAATGCGTAAATAGAGATAACGAGTGCAAAACAAACACACACGTGTCCGAAGTAAAATATATAACAAAAACAAAAGAAAAATATTATAGACGAGAACGTTGTTGGTTAAGAGGATATACCGCACCGTCCGTACAACGAAAAACATAAGCCATTATAACATTACCACAAACACTTTATGATGTCAACGAATCAAGTATTATATATATAGGTATAGCCAAAAACATCAGGTCCTGCAAGGCACACATTAGAACCATCGTATACTACCTTTTTGACTGTGTGCAGAGTATAACTCGAAAGACAAAGTTTCCCGAACAACAACAGAGGTAAATAATAGTTGATAGTTGCTCTAACTACGAAAGCTAAGATATACGCACACATTCACTTAAAAAGTGGTTGCAGTAAACGATAATAGCATCTCTTTTGACGTCAACTCTATTAGATTTTACCACAACTACTTTGTGCTTCAATTACAACACCAAAAACGAAAAAAACAAAAAAAAACAAAAAAATCGAGAAAAACAGAACACAGCACCAAAAAACACAAGAAAAAAAAAAGAAGAAAGTAGAAAATATTGTATGATATATACATATTTTTGGGAAACAGTTTGTACTTAAAGAAAACAAAAATTTCTACTTTTGCTTGCAATACATGGAGACAAATGTCGTTTTAGCGAATGTTTGTTTGTTTGTTTGTTTGTTTGTTTGTTTGTGCTCTGCTACTATTTTATAGGTAATAAAAATCGATTGATTTTGATTGCGATCTTTTTTGTGAAATGTATGTATGCATAGAGTATGTACGGAGTACACATGCACTGCACCTAACTAAACATTGCATACTTTTTCGAGTAATAATAACACACTAAACGTACGCCAGGGCTTTCGATAAAGATTTATAAACCACCCCAAACTAAATGTATGTTTGTGAGTATGAGCCTCCTCCCCAATAGATGCAGATTTAAGCACATTTACGGTATTGCATATATAGATAGGAAAACACATTTGTATAAACGTGACGAAATTTATGTTACTGACATTAGTGGTGTTATTTTAATAGATTGTCTGCAAGTGATTCATACATATAAATACATACACATACTTATCTGCAAACGATATCGAACAAGCATATATATAATGGGGGAAATGATGCAAGAAAGAAAGATGCAATCGATTTATTGAGGTAGAGTCGAGTCAAATTCTATGAACGTGATTTTAAAATAATTTAAAAGCAAAAATAAAACGACTCTAGCTAATAATGAATATAAAGTTTATATTCTCCTTCGAATGGATTTAATGCAATCAAATGTGTATGATTTGTCTGTTGTGAACGAAAAAAATCGCATAACGTCCGTACATATAAGAAAATAAAAGAGGCTTGACATCTTAATCGAAAATATTTCTTAACTAAATTGAAATTAATAAAATAAATTGAATGGAAAACGAGCGGGAACACGTCACCGCATAGCATTAAACACCTTATACCACTTTGCTTAATATCTTTATTCAAACAACGAGTTTTCAAAATAAGTTGCTACTTGGGAATTGATTGAAAAGATGGTTCAATATGAAGCGTTTCCAATAGTGTTCGTTCTTGGCCCGAAACATGTCATTGTCCAAAAGTTCATTGAGACCGACAGCCAAACTTAAATCGTCTCAGAATGATTCCGTATAAAAAAAGATGTGTCCATCGCAAGTCAGCACAAACTTTATACACCCTAATACCACGCCCACCAACTGATGTAGAAACATTCATCTTGCGGGCTTTAACGTTGTTCGTAATCTGTTTCAAAGCCTTTTCATTTCTTCTGTATTAACTAACAAAAGACGAGATAATGCCAATCAATGCTGAAAGAGTCAAATATTAATAAAAAACGAAAAAGAAAATACAAAAAAAAAAATATTGATTTTTGTCCTATCAATTTTATGTGTCTGCCACGCGCGAAATTTTAATTTGTTTGATGCCTATATCAAACGGATTGTTAAGAAAGATTATCCATCACTGTGTGGCGACCGCTACAGATAATATAAAGAAAAGATCGCCTTACCACACAGCGTATTACTCTGTTTTTGTAAATAACTTTTTTGCGAAATCTTCATAGGACTACAGCACATCGATGAATACTCCTCAACAAGACCATGAAAAAAAATGTCTACAAAATTCGACCGCATGCAGGAACACAATTCCTTTCAAGTGTGATCCTATCAATCCATCAATTTCATAACATTGACTTGATGACTTTTTTATATCCAGGTTTATCAAGACTTGCGTTGTCCTTTTAGCAAACTCATCATGGGCGCGGCGGCCACATCTGGACCAGGCGAGATATGCGTATATTGGACGATTATTGACGATTGCATATGATTTTTACGTAGGGCCAAGCTTCACGAGAAGTGTGTCCAAATTCCATGACATGTCGATCGTTAGCTCATTACACGCGAAGCTCAAAATTTTCCACTTTTTTTTACAAAAGCATAAGTAGCAGTACACAGCGCGTATACGCTGTTCGGCAATATCTTTGATATCTCAGCTATCTCTTGCACCTTCAGTTCTCGATTACCGAGAATGATTTTAGCATTTTGTAGATGTTTTATAATGTAATCACCCGTTTTTGGTGTCCGTTGTCAGTACGATCTCGCCTAAAATCAATGTGGACAGAGAAGTATTACCATAACATTTTGAAGCTAATGCGTAGCAATGCTGCCTTAAATGTTGTTTTCTCTTAAAAAAAAAAAAAAAAAAGAAGCGAAATGTTTTATAGACATACGAAGCTCGCCGTCACAAAAATGGAGCGCTTTGTTTGTTAAAAGAAGAACGACTTTAAAAATCGCACTATTGTCGACTGCTCCAGTCAACTGCCGTTATACAGACAATAAAAAAGATGGAAGTTTCTGTTTCCAAAATCGCAATCATTCCATGGCTGGCTGATGATGTCCCCTATCGTTTTGACTGTTTTCATTTGAATACCGCAATCGATGGAATAAAAGCTGTCCGGTAATGTGAACCAACCTTCCGACGTGAAACGAGCCAATTTTATTCCCATTGATTGCTTCAGACAGATTGCAAAATTTTGTTAAGAAAATGTTATTAGGAATTACTCAAAAATGTTAAATAAGTTGAAATGAATAATCCGCAGAGGGATTCTAAATTCATAGACGAAAGAATCATTGTCTGGCATACTCACAAAGGTAGTCTGACAAATTCCAAATTTGTATATAAGAGCAACATAGCAGGTTGTTGATGCATTCTCCAGACAATTCGCTGTTGCCAGCTGTAAAGTAATATTTGCTGAAAAGCATTTGACAATGACAATCTCGTTTCATCGTTTTGCTGGGAGAATGCATACGCTAACGAAATGCGACAGCTTGCGCATAAAAAGACAGTAAATCTTTTTTCTAGGCCTCGCTTCAAATTGAATATTCATTCAGGATTTTGTATTTAAAAGTTTTTTTTTGCTTTTCCTATACCAGCTTACTCATGCACTCTGAGTAGATATTATCTCTAACATAGCAAATTAAAATTATGCATGAATGTAAGTATTTGTGGTTTATTAATATACAAAAGCTTCCCCTAGGCATGCAGAAGTTATTTATAATAAGTTTATAATTAAAAAGTACAATCTTTTAATGCCACTTTATTTTATCATATAGAGACATGCACGCACACACACATTTATTCTCTTATATATGTACCATATATACATGCAATGCACGCATAAACATAATCATATCCTGTGCATGATTGCGAATTTTTACATATTGAATGTGTAGTCGGGAATCAACTGTACTACGTAATATCGGAGCGAAAAGAGAGGGAATAAAAGTACAGGAGAATCTATCGGTATGTTACATAGCAGCAAACCGAAAGACATGTATTCCTATTTTTCTGTATACGCATGCAGCCATAATTGTTAACAAATATTTAAATTAAACCGAGAATTTCCTCTTGTTAGTACGCAAGCATCATTATCAACGATGCCGGCTTCATTATCGAATAAGCAAAAGTAATAACGACATTGGCGGTTGCCACTTCACTTCACTCTCTGCTCGCATTAATTATTTAAGTAGTCAATATAGAGAAAGAATCTTCCCTTTCTTCTCCCTTCCTGCCTCATCACTTTTCCTGGTTGTTTATGCCTTAAATTCCATATAAATAGTTACAACATTCTTTTCCAGCCAAAAACTTACATTTTAAAGTAAAAAAAAAAAAAAAAAAAAAAAAAATAAAGAAAAATATAAAAAATACAAAAAAAATTTTCGCCAGAATATTTTAATTATTAATTACCAACAGAATTTTCAGCGAATGCAAAACAAAAAGATAATTATACCGAATTAAAAATAAATGATTATAAAATATTTATGAATGACGAAAAATGGGAAAAATGGAAAAAATAAAAAATGAAAAAATTATTTTAATAATAATGAATTACTTTACATCTTCGTAACATTTTTCGATAAATTCCGTTACGTTGGGGTGAATCTGTCTCGTGGCACACATTATACCTTCAGAAGTTTATAATCTGCGTTCGTAATTGAAGTCTCATGTTAAATGAGATTGAACGGAGCCAGCAAACCATTTAAAAGCATATTTTAAGCGATGATAGATGTCTTCAAAGAAGCAAAGGGCTGACGAACTCAATGTCCAGGTCCTGCAAATCATCTCGAATTTCTTTTATGCTTCAGGCATTTTAATATTTCCCATTTAGCTCTCTATTGGGATTGTTGATAAACGGTTTGATTATAATGTATTATTGAAATAAATCTGCTGAACTCCTAATACATGGTTAATTTATTTATAATTTTCATAAGTGCATGTGAAAGTGGTAGTAGCTGAAACCGTTTGGAACGTTGTTGTAATGCGACAGCTAGTCTTACATCAGCTTTAGCTAGATCATCACTTGGCCCATAACAAAATTAGTAGAGCAGACTTACTTACTTATCCAGCAAGTAGACTTGTTGCAAAATCATCAACTGCATTAAGGCATCAGTTTGCACGTGGTAAAGGAGATAAGAGGATGTTATTCACCTAAGCGAAATTTAAATTTTCTTGTATAATTTTTGTCAAAGGATACGATCTTTGCTTCGACGAGAGTAGTATCTTTAAACTTTCTTAATGATGAAAGTGATAATGATGATTGACACAATTCGATACTGAAAAACTTTCATGACTTCATTCTTCCAGGTTGCATAGTGCATTTCCTAGTACATCCAATATCAATCACAATTTTCAATTACTTTCTTGACTTGGCGGGGGGAGGACAGTGCCTGTCTAAGGGCCTTGCTGTATACGAAATTTCTACTTGCAGGTCATTTCACTAAGGAATCGCCGGGAACCGGAATCTTTGTGCAGAAAATGCAGGTTTATTCTAGTTATTGATAATTTGTGCATTTCACGCCAAGGAAAGTGTTCTTTTTTTGACACAAACCGACTACCGAAACGTTTTCATGAAAACTGAAGCGGTTTTCCGCAAATTCAGGTTCCATCGATGCAAGCAAGTGGCGATTGTAAGCTTGAGCAAGCCGCACGGGCTGGCACTCTCCAGATGAGTGCATCCAACATCTCGCGAACCGATGTTGTCGTATGGATGTGATGCAGAATACGGTGCAGAAAGGGCTTTCTATCGTATAGTTCGGACAAAGTAAAAATGCTGCCGGCTGCACTATGTGTGGGTATTGCGGCTGGTCATTGCGGTTTCATGCTTTTTACCTAAATATTTATGATAAAAAGCATTAGTGATCAAACGATCCCTTCGAAGTATGTCAAGTTGATTACATTTCTGCAGGATACGCAATGACTTGTTTTATGAGTAGGGTATTAAAAGTTCGTATTGAACTCATGCTAAACTGAAATTTTATAACACAATTAATCGTATGCCTCAATTATCGTTTTGCATTTAGGGCAAAACGTACGTAGAAAGTTTACTTTTTACTATAACAACAACCAATAACTGCACGATAAATACAAAGGAAAAAAGTTTATTTTATGCGGAAAGAGGGGAACAAAAATAATCTTTCATAAAAAAAAAAATTAAAAGTGATAAACATCTTAATTACAAACAGCGAACAATAATAGATAAAGAAATTTATGTGTGCTTGCACACACATTTACCCTACCGTACCGTACGTACGTATGTACGATCGTACTAAAAACAATGAAAAACTTGTTCCTTCCCTTTTGTTTTATATAAAATGAAATTTCTTAAAGAAAATTTCTGCTATTTACATAAACAAAGATATTCTTGGTACACATATTCATGCACATATAAGTTACAAAATTACAGGCGTCTACTTGTCTCGAAGATGAAAAACCAAGTTAATGTATACATATAAGTACATTACGTACGTGTGATCGTATCTATGTGGTTGCGTATATATATATGTGTGTATTTGAATCGTTAAATGCCAAAGTTTAATTATATTTGTTAACCGCAGCCCTTTAACAGTATAGTAAGTGTATGCAAAGGAGAAAAGAAAAAAGTTCATTTGCCCAAATATGTTATCAACTTAACTCTCTCCCTCTCTATCAATTACGAGTTTCTCGCGCTTACTCTCGCTCTCCATTTCTCGCTCCCCCTCGCTCACGCATTTTTTATCCAAAGCAACGCAATGCAATATAACTAAAGTGTAGTAAATTTGTAACTATATATAAGTACATATGTATATTTGTATATAAGTATGTATGTATGTATGTATGTTGTGTGTTGTAGTTATGCATGCATTTATAAACAGTCATACATGTGTACTTACACTTAACCATATATATATATATATATATATATATATGTTATGTTATGTGTGTTCTAACATAATTATACTTAAACAAAAATTTTGTTTTGCAGTCTCAGTTTATGTGCATGTGCGCTTAAAAGTCACATATGTGTATTCATATTAAGGCATATAATTATCAAACCGCCAACGTATCCACCGTAACAAATGCTTATATATCCCTAGACATATGTATGTGGAAAGAGTATGAAACCGTTAAGCTATTGTATTTAAGCTTACAAACCTATTTCTCCCTCTCTCTCTCTCTCTCTCTCTCGCTCTTGTATTTTCTCGTTCTCTTTCTTTTTCTTGCTGCGTGTTCTGTAGTCTCCCGTTTACTGCTCCATCAACGCGCACCACATAAACCGCTTTATCAACTTAAGTAAATATAAAATCCTTTGCTACAAAAGCAGTCTAAAAATCCAGTGTCTCTATATCAACACTACAGAAGAAAAGATGGTCGCAGTAAAATCTACAGTCGACTTTAGTGTTTCCATCGAATATAATAAAAAAATGCCAAAAAAAAACAAAAAAAACAGAAAATGGAAGAAATTAAAAAAAATGTGGAGACAGTGCAGTTTTCTAGATCAATGAAAACGTGCAGATCTGAGATTTGCAAAGTTTGTCGACAGTATTTTCCGATTTAAGACCAACGTAGGCACTAGGAAACTATGCCTCTCCTATGTTATAGTAAATGCGGAGATTAGGTGATATCATGTAACGTTTTGTAGCCAGTTTTACAACCTCCTTTATTATCTATTTAAATAGTTGGATAATAAGTTGTAAGAGCTGAGTCAAACGACTTTAAGAATCTAGTTTGCCTCTGCTTCAATTGAAGTAAATAGTCTTACATAAATATGTATAAATGAGTAAACGAATCGTGCAACGGCAACAAAATGGCAATTAATTTTAAATTGTGACTGCGCGTACATGTGCGTCTGTCTATGTATGCAAAACAACAACACCAACAACTATATTAAAAAACATTTATTTTTGAAAATACCACAAAAACCACAACAGAACCATTACCACCCTTCGCATATATATATATATATATACATATATATATATATACATATATATATATATATATACCGCCATTAAAACCTTTACCAGCGGCAGCTTGTATTCACAATCTATACATCCTCTCTTGTATGTGTACGTATGCTACTTTTGCAAACATTAGCATATGATGATGCGCTTTGTGTGTAAGCTTTAACTAAAACTATAATTCGTATTTGGCATTTATCATCCGTCCCTTTCTCGCCCATTTGACTTTTTCTCTCTACTCCTCTCCTGATTTCACTCTTTGTCCTTTAATCATGCAAGAGTAACTTAAACTTGATTTTCATTCATGTTTGTTACTCTTTCATGAAAACTGAAATTGGTTATTGCGGTGGATAGCGGGAGGCTAGGGATCCAATGTTAAAGTTGGTTATTGTACGATGCTTTTAAAATAGTCTCGAAAATTCATTATACCTTGTGGTTGAATTTTAGTTTGACATTAAAAACCCATACGCTGTTATAAGCCACGAACTTACAACAAAAAATAAAAAAAATAAAAAAAAATAAAAATAAGAAAAACAAAAAACAACCTGTGTATAAAATAAATGGGATCTTGGACGCCTTTAATAAATATCCATTAGTCCGGCAATATTTTGCCAATGACGGTAGCATCAGTATCACTTTACCGATCATATACTTTCATGCTAAACATTTAAAGAGGTCTGATGGTTACTCAATGTATCCAATGATGTACAGCGGTTCTCCCAGACTTATAAGCTTCTTACTTTTGAACTGACGGTTTCGGTGAATTTCAAGACTTACTATGCAAAGAATTATCTCTTGCTTTGCAGTTAGCAGTTTTAAAAATCCCAAAAATGTAGAAATAGGACAAAAGTACAGGAAGGACGGATGCACCCAAAACGATTTAAAAATCGTCGTGGAGCGTGGATTTCCGATACTTTTTCCCTTTTGCACTTCTTCGTGCGAAAAAAGTGAAAATTTTTTAAATGCTTAGACTCTCATAACAGGTCACGCAATAAATTCGTAGGGTGGCATGCAGATGTAACATACCTATTGAGGAATCCATATCATTACTAAATAGCTTGACAACATTTCGCTCATTTGGCTTAGTGACGCTACACGCGGAATTCAGATTTTTTCATGGTTTTACGAAAGTAGTTAAGTAGCGTCACTAACACAACCGTAATGTCATGAAATTTTATTAGATTTCGTTTGTAGATTGATACTTTGAAAAATGTGTATGGACTCGCCAATGGTAGCGACATGTCACACTTTTTACGTCGCCTATCCTAAAAACCCCTTACAAATACGTTATTTAAGGTAACATATATGTGCATATATTATGTGTATATTCATGCGATGTTAGATAGGTTAGCGGCTGTTTCTCGCTTCTATGTCGCACACCGTTTGCGGCAAAAGGGCATATTTAGTTTACACGGACGTATGAAACACCCAAACAAAGTAGAGATTGATCAACCTGTTGAGATAGATCACCGGCCGATTGAAACGGTGATCACAGCTTATCTGTCCGTCCGTCCATCTTGTGTTCTTTTGTTCAACTAATCTCAATTTTTGACGTACTTTAGTGAAGTTTGGTATATGGAAGTGTTCTGGCCCGACGGCAAACGCTATTGAAAACGGTTCGGATCAAATAATTTTCTCGACCAATCCCTATATAAGGACTTATTTTAACTAGTCGTTATACGAATAATAAAATGGTGTACGGTATTTAATATTGGCCTGTGCCCTACTAGCGCACAGCGTTTTTACTTGTTGAAAAGTGATTACCAAGTCAGTTATCCAACTAACCAGCACCCTCTAACTCACTTAACATCTTTAGTGTAAGTTGCACAAATGCTTTTAGCTAACATTCCTTTATATAATTTGCAATATAAATAAAAAATGAAAAAGTTGTTTGCTTTCACTCTTCGCCCGCTATCATCGGTTGAGGTGTTATTTATTATAAAAGCCATTGGGAAGAGTGTACTGCAGGAAAAATAGTATACATACAAACATACATACATACATACACATACACCCACAAACGCATTAAACAACAATAAGAACGAGGTAAAAAACAGCCGCTAATGTGGAAAAGTTTTAATAACCTGAACTGTGTGAACTATCGCATTAGGTGGAAAAATTAGTAGTTGAATCACTTCTTTTGTTGCTTTAGTTAGTTAGTTGCTGTTGTTTTTTTTTTTTTTTTTTTTTAAATACTTAGCAACATTTTTTAATAGAATTTCTTATAAAATAATGAAATATTAATATTTGTTTATAACTCTCAAGATTGGAAAAGTTGTTATTTGCTAGAAGTTGACGATATATCAAATTAAATTAGGTATCGATTTTTTTTTCATTTGTGGATGTTTCGCCGGGCATATGCTTGACCGGTTCATCTTATTCTAAAGTACTTTCTAAAATATGAACTCTCAATCAGCCAATCATTCACGCAATTTTATAGCACGTTCGATTGGCGGTGACCTTTGAAAAAAGTCTGTGCCAGGTAAACATAAACTTCCAACTCAGGCTGCCACCGGGAAGTTGAAGCATTATTGACATTTGTTGTATTGGAAAAATTCTGGTTTCTTAGGAAACGAACTTATACAAGTTTTTATTTCCTTCAGCAATAGTTTTTGAGAGAGAATATGATTAGGCCTAGCAGTCACCCTCCTATCCGTTCCTATCCAGAAAGAGGCAGATATGAATTTACAAACGCATGCCGATCAAAAGTACAGTACTCCATGGTAGACTTTTTCCGTGTTATATAAATCTGTGTTCTACGAGTCACATAGATTACGCAAAATACATGAGAGATTACGCATAGATTACGCAAATACATTGCCCAAAGCGGTTAACTTATTTATTATGCTTAAAATAACTCGCCTCAATAATCCCATTTAAGGCCATACATGACTATAATATTCATGGCCGTGGAATAAGAAATGTTTTCCCTTCACAAGAACGAGAGAGAGAGAGAGAAAGAGAGAGAGAGAGAGAGAGAGAGAGAGCGAAGAAAGGAGGAAAATGTGCAAACCTTTATCATTACACATTTTCTGTCTCATTGTCTTACCGAGTTTTAGCGAGCCTGCTTCAGCGTTTTATACAAACATGCAAATCGCATGATTTCGCAGATTTTTCGCCGAATTTTTAGGCGTGATATAGCGACTATAATACACATGCCCCTGCGACTTCCCGTTCAATAGAATCTGGCACGTCAAGCATGTATAGGTAGATCGTTTACTTGAAGTGTACTCTTGAGCCATAAGAAATAGGGACTTTTATGTACCTTACTTGGCATTAGTGTAAATACCGGGAACTTTCAGATGCACCAACTTATGGAAAGGGTTGCACACCTGTTTGCCTTAAGCTTCTGAATTAGTGTCGAAGTTTGACCTGTCGTCTGTTTTTGAAGAAATCTAATTTCTTAGCAATTAAAATCTTAAGCGCCCCAAGTTTTCTATATAGTCACATAAACGTGTTTGCCATAAAATTTATTTTCCACCTTTCAGTTCATTTAAATAAAAGTTGGTTTTAAAAATATTTCATTATTTATTTGTTTCATTATTCGGCTAATAAAGAGAAAGCACTTAGGGAACACAAAAAACGTATAGTTGAATATATTGTACGTTCGTACACATTTATACTAATGTATATAATTACTATAGGGAAAGTAGTTTAATTTATATTATGATGGGTGGAGTGTAAACCTTTTGATTTGGATGATTGAATCACAAAAGAAGAGTAATTGATAATAACCGTTAGTGTTTTTATAAGGAACGTAAAAAGGGTTGAAATCATTCATAGGTAAAGTGATAGCACGCCAAGTTTATAGGGATATAGAGACGCGACACGTGCTATATATCAATTTCTTTAAGTAAAATTGTTGATGCGATTAATTTACTTACCAATTTAAAAAAAAAGGCGACCCTTAGGCCAAATCGCCGTTTGTGAAACGTTAAACGATTGTTCAATTTGTGTTGGTTAATATGTGGACGAAGAACCCAACCGAGATTCCATCCTCTGCCTCGTAAGGTAAAGATAAGAAATTTGTTCAAGTCCAACTATCGAGGCGTACTTTATATTATAATTAACTATTATAGGGGTCATCAAATAGAAGAGAATAGAGAAATAGTTGTCCAACCGAAACAGAATGTAGGGATATATGCATTCAGCTTGTCCATCTCAATCACAGAATTCACCATCACTGAAGCCACCAAGCACTATTATTATTAGTTTTGTATCTGTATTCACAGGTTGTGGAGCATATTGTACCATAACTAAATCGAACGTATTATCACTTCTGTATAGTGCACCTGGAATTGGCAAAACCAGAGGCACGTTATTAAGCGTTTGTCGAGGATATTATTTTTTAAAAATAAGGGCTTTCTGGTAAAGATTATATTTAATCGACATATTTTTGCAATTAAAAATGAAGTTAGAAGCACTTTTTTTATATATTTAAAATATTTCTACGGTCACAACCTACTTTGGCTATGTATTCTGTGCTCACCTAATAACCGTTGAATTAAAATATGTTGTAACCGTTAAAAGCCAAGTATGCTCGCGTTATAACTATTCCTATATAAAGCTCAAATTGTTCAATAAAATTAAAAAGTTCAATGAAGTGTGCAGGAAAATTTTGCTATAACTATAAGTCATAGTAGCAATAGCAATAGTAGTGGCAGCAGCAGCAGCAGCAGCAGCAGCAGTAACAATAAAAAAGAAAAGAATCGCTTTAGTATACATGAAAAATCGATAAAAACCTTTCAGTAAGTTGCAACAATAAAGCTCGTAAATATATAACAAAAGATTTTAAAAAGCTTAAAATATAAAATAAAGTGAAATGAAAAAAAAAAAAAACAAATCTGTACAAATCTGGAAATGCAATGAAATGCATGGTTGAGTTCTTTTTCTAAAGAAAAGTACGTTTCGTCAATAACTCATTAATCTAAAGTGACTTTAACCCTTTTTAACCAAACAAAATAATGCGAACGGTAGGGCGAGTGCAAAACACAATCAATGAAACATCATCATTGCACTAAGCGAAGGGGAGAAAAATAATAAACCGACCTGTGTATATATATATGTATGGCAGAAGAAAATAAAAAACTCAAAGAAAAAATTCTAAACATTTCAAAGCTCGTTTCCCCTCAACAGCACTTTATTTCGTTTTGATGTTACGGAGCAGTAGAGGCCTAATATTTATTCCAGTGAACTATTGAAGTTGAACCGGATGTTCCTAAAAGTTTGGCAGAAAATAAGAATTCACATGAAAATGCAAACTAACACCCAAACTGAGTTCATTACGGATTAGTTTTTGCCAAAGCACAAACGGTCTAAAGCCTTAAACCGTTAAATCCAAAGGTATGAGGATCAGGTAATCAAAGCATTTTACTTAAAGATTCGGCCTTGTGCTGAGATCTGGAGATATCGATTTTTTTTTTTTTTTTTTTTTTTGTCAATATTTTACAAATTTTTTGCTTAAACGCCGTTCACTGTTACAAATTAAACCACAAAAATTAAGTCAAAGTTTCTGAGCGTAAGAGTAATGTATATTTTATTGCCGATGTAATTCCTTCTCATGCCTGAAATTATGCAATTTTCATAGCTTGGCAACATTGGAAACATTCAATTGGGAACTGCTGGCCCATACGGCTTACTCAGCAGACACGAGTCTTTAGGATTGACACTTGTGTGCAACGATGAGAGGCGCGCTTGTTGAATAGCACCTCACCGCTTACGCAATAGTACACCAGAAGTTCGACGACTGGTTTGCTTGCAATATATCAATAGTTTTTTTTGGTGTGACATTCACACATTGTTCGATGTCCAATAAAACCGGTTTCTTGGCGCACATAACCAGCAAAATGCGTTCAGGCGTTCGCCGTACCTAAGTATGGAAAGAAAAAGAGCTAATCGATGCGCTATGAGGCCCAGTGTTCGGTCCCCGTTTTGGTCCCACACTTAGATTACCAATAACATACGTATTGTTGACTAATCGTAGTATTACATAATGTACGCTTAAAAAAGGTGGGCATCAGAGACTATGTTTACACGGGTGTAGGGAAGAGAGTAGTACGAAAGACGTTTGACTGATTTGCTCCATGCTTGAGATACATGTAATGCTGAAGTTATAAAATTAAATTACTTAAGAGTCTAATAGTAGAATGGGCAGCAGGTGTGAAAAGAATCGGTTCAACCCGCCGATAATATTTTCTTGATTTTGTTTTTCGATAATCTTGTTTCGAGACACGAACTACTTTTTAATTAAGTGTGTAGCAAAGCAAGACGTTTTCATAGCATTCTTGATTAAGGCAATACTTTGATCATTACCTAATTGTCAGCTCATTACGTGGTGAAATACATGCATTCGTTGGGGTACAGATGAAATGTAAAAATAAAAGAAATTTGTCAAAAAGAACAACAACAACGGCAACAACAACAACAACAGCAATGGCAACATTCTCACAGATAATTTAAATAAAGCGCACAAGCGTAAAAATGCTCGACAGCAATGTTGTCAAATACTAATTTTTCGATGAAATTTATTTATGTGTTTTAGTTTTTTTGGGTTTTCTTTTTCAATTCTTTTTTTTTTTCTTTTTTTTTTTGGCACATGCCATAAAGCATTGTGCTAATAAAATTCATTTCTCTATTTGGTACATTGTGGCCAATCTATTTTTCGGAAACCTCTTCCATTTGTTCCTTCTTCTTTTTTTTTTTGGTTTCTTTTTCTTCTAGCTGTTCACAACAGAAACTGATACAAATGCTGTATAAATTGTTGACGATATGCATGTGGTTTTGTTATAAAAATATTTATCATTTATTATTATTATTATTATTTTATTTATTTTTTATTTTTTTATTTTTTTTTTTTTTTGTTTCTCTTTGTGCACTTTTTTTTTTTTTTTCTTGGCACAATCAAAAACATTTATAAGCAATACAAAGGCATATGAAAGCAGAGAGACAGAAGACAGAAAGATCTAATTCAAAAGAAGACTCTTAATAAAATTTTGTTTTTTAATAGAAAATATTTACTTTGTTGCTGCCACAATTGCTATATTTATCATATATTGTGCGTTTGTGTGCATATGTTTGTCTGTTGAACCATTAAGAAGCATTATTATACGCTAAAGAGATATTATTGCTAGCTACTGTTGCCTGCCTGGTTGATACGACAATGTATCGTTTACTGTTGGCGTTTACTGCTTCTAAGGCGGCTGCTGTTGTGTTATTTTTCCTATTTTCGCTATGTAGGCAATGATGATGGCAACATCTGCCATCAAAGTATCTTAAGACAGATGGCACACCATGTAATAATTTTCAATTTACCAGAACAATGTTTTGTACATATCGTATGTAGAGGCGTGTGCAAGAGTATGTTTAGATTTTTCGTTTTACTTATTTAATATAAAATTGTTTCTGCTTCAAATTTAGCAATTTGGATAACATGGCTATACATGAATATCCCGCGCACTTCTTCTCCATACATTTACGTAACTATAAATTATATTTTGGCAAATGTTTTCATTGAGTAAGAGAAACAAAAAAAAAAAAAAAATTGAAATAAAATAAAATAAATTCATAATTTAATAAAGCTTAATAGAAAATAATTTTTGGCTCTCCATCTCCAATGTTTTTTCTAAAGTCTGGGCGTATAAACATAAAATTTTCCTTTCATTTCCTGCATTATTTATTAGAAAAAATATTTATTATCCTTAAGATTTATTAAATATATCTATCTATGCGTACATGTGTAGACACACCTATATATATATATATATTATAAAAAAATAAGTTTGAATGAATGCACCTACAGTCGATTTACTTGTGCCGGTTACCTTTGGTTTGGTTTTAATATTTCTATTATTGTACGTAACATATATGTGCAGCTCTTCCGTTTCCCCTTTTTTCTCTTCTTTTTTTTTTGTATAGGCTGCCGTACAATGTCTAAAAGAAAAGAACTCAAGAGATGGATCACTAGATTGTTATCAGCACTTTACCTAGAAGATAAAAATCAATCAAATTGATTATAATTTTCTTAACGGTTTGAATGTTTCACTCATTGTAATGCTTTAACTGTAACTTATTGGCTTTAAATTCAATATTGAAAAGGGATTTTTAACAATCCTCTGCAGTTACAAAAATGATCCCGCATTACTTTCTAAGAAACAATTTTGTTTTTTCTTTTTATGAGTGAATTATAATTCACTTTACTCTTTCACGCTTTACGTGTCGTTTCCATTAAACTTTTGTCGCTCCTTGCTCGCATCACATTTGATGTTCATTAGCTATAAAAATATGAGATAGAAAAAGCGTTCATCCTAAGAAACTAGTCATAGGCACGTTATTCAAAGTATTGACAAGCTATATATTGTTTCCATATCTCTGGCAATTTGTAGCTACCCATGGAAACAAAACACCATCTAGCAGTGTAGTCATGAAAACGAAAAGCCTTCAGATGGGGCTGTGCCTGGTGAATCGGGCGAATAGCATACCATTGCTTTTAAAATTTTCGATTTCCTCCTGGCAGGCCACACGTGATTACTTAGCATGCTAACAGATGACGTATCATCACTTCTGGTCTTCGGATCAATCTCTTCAATTCGTGTCGATAGGGTTTATGATGCTAGAGCATGATTATCGCCCGAGTTAAGCAAGAAAACCACTCTTTGGCACAAAATACTTCCCGTCCCTAATACTGGTGAATATAGGTTACAATTAAGACGATCGTATGATGCGGTTATAGTTTTTTAACAGCTCTCGACGAAGCTAAGGCCATCCATTTGTGCGATTCCCATTTCATTACGCAGCAGTCAGTGACTCCGTGGACTAACTTTGTGTGAAAGAGGCTCGTATTAGTTCGAGAAAATGCCAACTTTCAGATGACATCTCTTCAAACTTCACATCATTTCGGTAGTTTGTATATGAATTCCTTTCAATCCTTCCAATGATGCTACTTTTTTTCAAAATATTGGAAAAAAATCGGAATTTCACGTGTTTATTAAAACGCAGGTCAAGCTAAGCATTGGCTTGAACAGTGCTATAGATTGCCCGCCGTCTAAGACAAGAGTTTGCCGGTAGTTTGCCGACTTCAGCCTAGCTCGCACAGGCACATGCACCGACGACGGT
>NW_023998416.1:12619357-12675934 GCF_014805625.2 Glossina fuscipes
TACAAAAAAGAAGAAAAAGCAAAAATCTTAGTCAATTTTTTATAAAAAACGTGTTACTTAATTCTTATATTGGATGACTATGAATATCAGCAAAAAACATTTACACACTTTCCGCTGCTAACTTTTCTGGTTTACACAAATGCCGGTTTGTGCAAATTAAGCAAATAGTTTTGTCGCCTATCTATGATTGTTTTTTTCTCCTACTTCTCGGCTAACAAATTAAAAGTCATCGTTAGTCTGCGTGCGTATTATTTTTGCCTTGTTTTTCCGTCATTTCATTATATTAAATGGCTTACGTATGTACAGATATATATATATATATATATAAACGAAGAGTTTTATTTCTTTTTTTTTTTTTGTGCTTTCTTCTCGTAAGAGTTCATAGTTTATTAGAAAAATAAAACACAAAAGAAAAATATGAGTAAAAAAAAAGTGAAATAAATCTTTTAGTTGTAAATCAAAATTTCTACCGACAGACTTGATGGCGTCTTTTCCAAGAAAACAAAAAAAAAAAAGGAATTGTATTGTATCCGTCACTAACCAATATTTAACCTTGTTTGGAATGATCCACTTAAGACAACAATGTTTATTATATAGTTATTTGGGTTAGAAAAGTTTTTCACTTTTATTAAGAAAATTTCTTAAAAATTTGCTAAAGCAAAAAATGTATTTTTTGTTTATATTTTTGATTGTGCTGAGGATGAGTTTTTAGTGAAACAATGCAGCTGTTTAAGACTCAATCTGTAAAATTTTTTGGCCGTTTAATGCAAATTCTGGGATGAAGTGAATTCTTTAGGCCTGAGGAGGCAATGTATAGATAAAGTGCATTTCATCTAATGTCACAAGAAAGTTGAAGTTCTTGAGAGCAATGTGTACTCAATTGTTTTGCATTTTCATTCAAACTGTGGGTCATAAGAACGCCAGATACAGGGCAAGTCGTTGATATCAAGGGAAACGTCCTAATTTTTTTTACATAATTTTTAACGTATATATATTCATATTAATTCTCGGGGTGTTTGCAAAGAAGTCAGGCAAGGCCAACCATTACATTATACCTTACCACTTTTCTCTTAATTGATCGCACGCCAGGCGTTCATGGTTATCATGAAAGCCTTCATATTGGACCATCAACGTGGTCTAAATTTAAAAATCAAAACCACACATTATAGTTTGCCAATATGGAAGAATTTTCTTTCGTGAGATCCTCTATGAATGATGCGGTCCGAAAAACCGATGCTTGGTTTACTAAAGACAAATTTTCTTTAAAAATTATAACCTATTGGCATATGCAGGCTTATTGTTCATTAGAGCCGTTATATGGTTCGGGATACAAAAAATGAACGAAAGTATTGAAAATTAGGCCTCTTTACCATGACATTAATTCAGCTGCCATGGGGACAGTGATATGGTAAGGGGTTCAAGAAACTACCCTGCCCGACTCAAAGTTGTCCCACTAGTTGAGAATATCGAAATTTTATTACCAAAGGATTTCTGTCACGAAATTCTAAAAATCAAAACATTTTTTCTTATAAGGACTTGTTAAAATAAGACGTTACGCGGAGAGCGGTCCTAAAAGTGGTCTGATGCGAATCATTCCCAATAGTGTTTCAAAACACATCAGTGTTTCACGTACGTCAGAGAAGCTTAGTCGATCCGCATAAAAGATGGGTGGAAGCCCTTCTGCGTGTTACACCCATTCGCACAAACTTAATATGCCCCGTATCATATGCGGTATAGGATATAAATATCCTGGACTCTTAGATAAATCTATGCCCGGCCCTTTACAAAGCTCCACTAAGTTATGCGATAAATGTCTTGCTCGGTTAAATTCGAATTTAATTTAGACCGTTTTTCATAAGTGCAGTAAATGCTTCCAAATAATACACATTTACGTTAGACGTGAATACGACAGAAAATTGTGACCATGATACGCCAGAAGAGACTTGTATTAAATAATAATACAAAAAAAAAAAACGCTTATTGTCGTTCAACAGCCATAAATATTATTGTCGGGTAGGGTCTTAAGTCTGTTTATCAAAGAAAATTATTTAAATATAACAAGTGTAAGCTGTGCATGTCGTTGTGTAGATGCGCGGACGGATTAATTATTTTTGTAATAAATTGAAATAAATTCTATACGCTGTGCAAGCATATAATCTACCATGACGATTTGAAAAGAAAAACCGGATCTAATCCTAATACCACATGCCACAGAAATTTTATTGAAATAACTTCGGCATCATTGTATATTTTTTCCATGATATTCCGTTTAATTCATTCGACCACAAATCCATTGTTTTACAATTGGCTTTATTCATTCGCACTCCGTCTTCTCTCTTTTCTATCGCTTTCTTCCACGTTTTCGCACACTCTCTCTCTCTCTCTCTCTCTATCTCTATCTCTCTCTTTCTCTGCGCTGTTATATTATCAACACGAATATATGTCGAACATTAGTAACATTTGCGACCATTTAAGCAAAAAATTGCAAAAGAATTGAATGCCAAAGAATTATTAACCATCATTTACCCTTACTGTATACATTCCTGTTTTATTAACTCATCTGACTAATATACGTTCTATATATATGTACATGCATGTAACATGCATTTCCCGCAAGCATGCAAAGATCAACTTGTTTATAAAATGAATATGAGAAATTGTTAAATGCAACGGAAGTGTAAAAATTTTCACTAAAGTTTTGCGTATAACAAACTAACGAAATTCAAAGAAAAAAACTGCAATAATAATGAAAAGAGAAAAACTAAAATAAATAAATAAATAAATAAAAAGCCATACATCACTTCTCTCAGCGCAAAGAAATATATACTCAATGCCTTCAATAACTCCGGCTATGTATGTATGTATGTATGTATATAATACTTGAATTATGTCTACGTACGTATCGTATAAGTGCATATATGCGCGCGTCATACAACAATATATCTTCGGTGTGTGAATATAATGTGTTATCATAAAATTTTTACAGCCATTATATTATATTTTATTTAGCTTTCTTATACAATGTAAACGAGAAAAAGAAATAGTGAAGTAGCGAAGTAGTGAAGCAGTGAAGTAGTATGCGAAAGAGATTTGAGTAAAAATATATTTTATTTCTTTGTTTCCCTCTTATAATCGAGCTCGTATCGCATCTTTTCTTTCCTCCTTTCCGGCCCTCCTCGATGTAACTAATCCTCGGACAAGTGAAGCAGCATAGAAATGCATGCATGTGTGCGTGTGTGTGTGTGCTTGTGTATCTAAATCCTTTAGGAGTCATAAGTCTTTATCAGAAAAAAATAAAAAGAAAAATATTGAACTTTAGGTTAAAATCAAATCTTTTATAAACTCATACATATGGCCGGAGTATATAAAAAACTGAAATGAAAATCCCGCCAGTATATACATATGTACATATACATATGTATGCAATAAGAGAATATTGTAAAATTGCCGGAAATTGATTTTATGCAGCTATTTATTTCATAAATATGTACGAATTGAAAAAAAAACAAAAAAAAAAACAAAAAAAAAAGGAAACGCAAAAAACTTTGTGCTTTTATAAATCCCTTGCGAAAATCAATATTGGAAATTATGGACACGTTAACAACTGCTCGAAATTCAAGTAACAACAAAATTTCTTGCACATTCTCATCAATGGCCATTTTCCATTTTCTTCTTCTTCTTCTTCTTTTTTTTTTGTTTTTTTTTTTCTCATTTGCCTCATTTTGAACGCTCAGAGAATTGTGTTTCTTAGAAAATTTAAGATTCTCTAGTAGTTTTTATGACTTTTTATGAATTTTTTTCAATAATTTTATCAACCTTCATCTTTTGTATTTATCATTCTAATCTCACTTTAGCAATAGTTTGCCTCTGTATTCAAACAACAGTAGTAGTAGTAGTAGTAGTAGTAGTAGTAGTAGTAGTAGTACTAGAAGAACAAGAACAACAAAAAAAAAAAAAAAAAACAACAAACTAAAAACCTCAGAATTTCAACCTCACCCTTCAACGGCTTCCCGGTCGTTTTAATAGTGATGTTAAAATGTTAACGTCTTAAATTTCTTGTTTGTTTTTCTTCTTCAAAAAGGATTAAAGCTCGAGCAACGCAACGAATACTTGCTGCTCTTTTCCTCACTCTCCCTCTCTCTCTCTCTCTCTCTCTCTGCATGCTTCCTTTTGTCTTTACTTTAACGTTTCACAAAGTTAATTGATTATAATAGTTTTCTTAAACTTTGCTAAGTTTTAAGACAGCTAGTCTTACTTAATAGTTCACTTATTTTCTTGAAAATGTTTTACTATCTGCTTGGTATTCATCCTAACGTACGGAATGTATTTTTCAGTAAAAAGTTTAAATAAACCTTTTTCCTCTTTTTTTTTTATATTTGTCTACCATAAAAAAGTATATTCGAAAATGCGGAGAACATATTCTCTTAATGAAATTTGCCATTAACACGAAAAGTGTAAACATTACTGATTTTTATACACATAGTCTCCTCCTTCAAGGTTGACGTATTATTAAAAAGATTTCATTTGTACAAACGTTATCGTAAGGTCTTAACCTTAAACCCGCTGCGCTTTAAGTAAAATTTCTGAGTCTTGCTTGTCCAAATTTAAAGCTTGCATTTCTCTACGCTGTCAGGGACTCGTTCACAGGGGTATTCGTGAGCTAACACAAGAAAATTTATGGTTTCGTGGAACCAATCCGTCGACAAGGCGAATGGGCAAACAATTGTGCATCAATCTCTTCCACATAACTACATATGAGAAACATCGAGAATCATTTCCTTTGACTTCCATTCAAATTGACACTTCTAACCTTCCCAGATCTCATCCGAACACAAATGGTTTTAGATGGGATAAAGTAAATCGTCGCTGGTCATTGTCTGCTTAATGGTTGGTATCATTTTACCATTGGTACCAGTGGTATGACACTATTCCAACTTAATCTAGCAGCGGCTGCCTTAGTCGGAAGATAAGTTAAGTCAAAATGAGGGACGAGTTTTATTCCTCACAAACTTGTCGATATTTTAATTTAGTATTGCCTGGGCACAGTATCACATGCACAGAAACTAATTCATTTAAATAAATGCGCTTCAAGTGGAAGGATATTTTGAACACATTGTATGCCAAGAAAGGGTGAATTAAAATTTCAACAAAACCAACTGAGGAACAGATTCCAAATAAATTTTCTAAAAATCATAATAAAAGAACATCGATCGCTAATTCTAGGAAGCTCGCAAAAACTGGAAACGATAATCGCGATTTGCAATATCTAAGGCAATAGGGGCTAATATGGCTTTACTACTGCCACTGCAGCTTATGCACCTTCTTCCATGCACCTTCTGCATCTACTGGTGTGTTAAGAAATTGTTTTCCTGGTTAAATAACGACAAGTTTTGAATTTGCTTTTGCTTCATTTGATCTTCGTTGTTGCTTGTGGTTGCGTACTTTTCTCTACTAATTATCTAATTAAACAGGGCCTGCCACAGAAATACAAAATATTTCTAAATTAATATTTTCTTGCTTTGATTTTCTAAATAGAAATGTTCACCTTCAAACGTGCTTATTATACATGGTTAGCTTTGTGATTTTTTCTTCTGTTTCAAAGGTTTGCAGCACGATTGGCGAGCACCGGAAGTTTCGACTCAAGCCTATATAATTCCACCACAGTTGATGAGTATTCTTTTATGACGTGTCAAAAGCCACTTAACTTGAACGCCAACATTTTTAAATTGAATTGTTTTTCTTCATCTTCTATTTGTGTGGTTACGGTACGTGTGGAAAATATATTTCTGCTTAGGAAGAAGGAAGACCGCCTATGGCATTAAAATTGAATTCTTTTCCCATGAATTTTTTTACATTCTTTACTTTTTGAGTTTTTCCACATTTTTTTCATTTTTTTTATTCCTCTTCTGATCATCGGCATTTATACATGGATTTGTAATTTGTTTCGTGTGTTAAATTGTCTGACTTCCATTCAACGATGTGTTAGAATTGATTTTCAATTTTCGTGATGATTTATGCCACAGACACCATTTGCTGCCGCTGCTGCTAGCTTGAGGAGACGAAACTAATAAAAAATTCAAAATATTTCTTACTCCGGAGTAAAGTTTTACATTTTCATTCATTGTGTAAAAATTCAAAACGTATTACACTTTGCCGTTTTGGTCTTTTTTTATATATATATATATATATTAATTCAAAGTGCAATCATTTCACATTTCCAAAATTTAAAAGAAGAAAAAGATAGAGAGCAAGGCAAGTAAACAAATCATGGCGAAGTGAAATCCCTCAATAATTTCTTATCATTACATTGCTTATTTTCTCTATGAAATTGCTTTTCTTTCAGGAGCTTTTGCTTGTACAGACAATATTTTTGTTTTTATTTTATTTTATTTTTTACTTTCTCTGTATTTCGCGTCTCCTACTTTTTGTACCTTATTTAGTACATTCATTTATTCGATTTTTATTTTTTCGCCCGGTTGATACGGTTAGCCTTTCTTGTCATAGAAAATTGCTATACGCAATTTTCCGCCATTCGAAAGCAATACTTTTGGATTATAGCAATAGCAGCAACCGAAAAAGAACAGTAGTAGTTGAAAAAAAAAAAAAAAAACAAGAATAAAGAAAATATGAAATTGACTTCCGTTTTCGTTTGAAGATGAAATAAAGATGCTCTCAATTAGAAATTACTTGAAAAAGATGCAATAAACCAAAAGAAGAAATTCTCTAATAGATAGAAAAGTACATTACGTCGGTCTCTTGTGGCAACAGTAAAACTTCTTTCACGCACAAACTGCGGCATTCCATATCTTCCTAGACAACATTACCGTAACCTTCTGTTGCGTTAACATTATGTTTCTTCTGAGGTTATAGGAATTTTCATCCCTAACACAAGAAGCGACACAGGACTGACATAAGTAATGGTAGGAAAGTATTCCAAATTATATGTGAGCTGTAATATTACGTCCTAGTCAAGCTGCAATAAATTCCGATTAGCTATCAGAAGTATGTTTAACACCCTGGCTTAGAAATTCTATCTACAAAGGGTATATATGGGTGAGCATTGTTTTGTGGGCTTTCGCTTGATTTCTATTTGTTGGGAATAACACTCAGAAGGAGTCACTTTCTCTTGTGATACACCACCTAGCTGCATAATCTTCTTTCAAACATAGCCCAGTTCTCTCTCTCTCTCTCTCTCTCTCTCTCTCTCTCCCTGTAAGTACTGGGAGTGGGATCTTGAATCGATATATCATGCTTGTTTGTGTGCTACAATCGGTTCCTTATCTCAAAAAACAAATATGAAAATTAAACCAATAATCAACCCGCGAAAGCTACGTGTATTTCCATGTGACTACGGCATTCTTTTTCTTACACTAACCTCAGGCGGCTATTATCAATATGTATATCTCAAAAAAACAAATGCGTTCTATAAGAAAAGTCAAGAAAAGCTTTGAAATTAATGCATTATCTTACAAAAGATCGTGTCAATGATTAGAGCCGAAGGTTGTCCTGTCGGTGATCCTACGAAGCTACTGAGTAAAGCGTTTTTTTTTCTCTGATAATATTAGTTTGGGGAAAAATAAATCCATTATTTTTATATGAACTTCAGAACTTTATATAACATGCTTCGGATTGTCCGATTTGGGTCAAATATGCACCGTTCTGTTGTACGATTTATTGCCATTTCAAAATGCCTCTCTCATAGAAGTCCTGGTCTCTATTTGCAAAAAACTCTAGTAGTCGATTTTCACAATCCTCCCTAGATTCCAATTTTTTATCATTAAAGAAATTTTGCAATGCAAGAAAAAGATGATAATCGCTTGGTGCCAAGTCCGGACTGTATGGCGGATGCATTAAAACTTCCCAACCAAGCTCCCGAAGTTTCTGGCGAGTCACTGTAGATGTGAGTGGCCTAGCGTTGTCCTGGTGGAACACGACACCTCTCCTGTTGGCCAATTCTGGCCGTTTCTGGTCAATCGCTATCTTCAAACGGTCCAGTTGTTGACAGTAGAGATCAGAATTTAGCGTTTGGCCATATGGAAGCAACTCATAATAAATAATCCCCTTCCAGTCCCACCAAATGCATAGCAAAACCTTCCTGGCCGTTAGTCCTGGTTTGACCACCGTTTGAGGTGCTTCACCGCTCTTTGACCACGATCGTTTTCGCACAGGGTTATCGTATGTGATCCATTTCTCATCTCCAGTCACCATCCGTTTAAGAAATGGGTCTATCTCATTCCGTTTGGCCAAGGCTTCGCAGATGGAAATTCGATCCATCATGTTTTTTTCTGTTAACTGGTGTGGCACGCAAACATCGAGCTTCTTTTTGAATCCAGCTTTGTGTAAATGGTTTAAAACTGTTTTATGGTCGATTTTTAGCTCCTGGGCGATGTTACGACTGCTAACATGCCGGTCAACTTCGATCATTTCTCCGATTTTCGACGACCGGCCCACCTGTGCGAGGTGCATCTTTAACATCAAAAATTCCTGAACGGAATCTACGAAACCAAAATTGCACATAATTGGCTGTTACAGTATCGGAACCATAAACACCATTCACAATTTTAGCCGCCTGGCTTGCATTTTCGCCTTTGTCAAAGAAAAACTGTAAAATGTACCGAATTTTCTCTTTGTTCACTTCCATTTTTAACACGCTGTAACTCACAACTGAATGCACCAAACAAAAAACAGCAAAAGAATTTTTTTTACTGCGAAATGTCACCTTTCCAACGAGCATAAATATGAAATTGTTTGATCGATACTTTACGAGAAATCTATCAGTGCAGCCACCTACCGAAAAAATAATGGATTTCTTTTTCCCCAAACTAATATTAATTTTAGCACAAAACTATGTCGCACTTGAGGCTTGAACCCGCGATTGTTGAAAAATGATTATAACAATCACAAAATTTGCCTTTGTAGAGATACCGAGAGTTCTTTTTTGCCATCCTCTATATTTTTCCGCAAATTATTATTATAGAAAAGAAAAAAGAATACGCAGAACGATAAATTTTCGTAACGGAGGAATTTGCAAAAGTTTCAAAGGAAATTCAAACAAATTTGAAACAGAAAATCTGCATACCATCCATCGTTTAGCTTCTCTTCTTATTTTTGCTTCTTTGCTCTTTTTTTTTTTTTGTGTAGTGTAGCAAAAATGCGAAATTTAATATGTATCGTTAAAGACAACTTGCGTGGTTTCATTATGAATGGATGCAATTTATGCATACATATATGGGAAATAAGTACCAATCATTGGTGCTGTGACAAGAGAAATAAAATAATCAGTCAATAATTCCGTTTCTTCTTTTTCATTACCACTAAGAAAATGTATGTTTTCTATAATAATTTATCGAATTGACTTTATTTGATGCAAAGCATCAAAGAAAAGACACTACATTGAGAGGTATGTCTTAACCGTTTTCATGTCATGGCGAGTGTCGATATCGTATTTCTTGCACCCACTCCTGTCCCGAGCTGAACTCTACATTTATTATATATTTTCATTAACTTACTCTTTAATGTAAAGAAATAATAATAATTACACGTATTTCATATCCCAGGATGATTTGTTACTGAGATAGCGTTTTTATGTCTTTTCGGCAAGTTAACTAGGGAATTAGTAGCCGGGGCAAAAGAAAAAACAAACAAGCCTACATACAGACAATTCTTCATAAAATAAATTTTCAAAACATCATCTGGCCGTCGTTGGGCTAAAGCAAGCAAGTATGGCAACCTTCATCAAAATATTTTAAAAATGGCGGCGTGTAGGTTGAACACAAGAAAACAAGACGAACACACGAATAGACAAGCTTAAATCTATTCAAAAGTGCATCTGAATCGACTGCTATAATAAAAGGCGGCCCTATCCACAGTCCTTCCGAATCTTGCATATATCCGCACAAATTCAAAATATCCTTGTACCGAAAGTAGTGCGGGGTATAATTAGGACTGCAAAGAGATAACACCTGGAATGGCACACAAGTGTTCAAAAAAGCCTCCGTCAGGCCACGCATGCTGCTATATTGCGCTGCGCACTGATAAAGATCACTACAGTTCTAAATAGTCGCATTTTATATAAGATATAGAAGTTTATCAACATAACTGAATCTAGGAAAAAATTAACAACACACCTTACAAGTTGCCGAAAAGAAGACATTCCTTGTAGCAGTATTGCAACAACCTTTAAAAAACAACGAGACGAACGCCAAAAAAATGTGGAAAAGTCTCTGCAGTGAGAAAATATTGCAAATCATGTTATGATATAAATATGTATATATATATATGTATATATATATGTATATATATAGAGCAATAGCCACAAAAAAGGCTAAACAAGTTATCATATTCTGTGGATCCTCGTTATGTGGAAAAAAATGCCAAATTTCCTAAATCTCTTGGCAAAAGAGGCTAAGGGGTAGTATTTTGGCATTCTAAATTGGTGTGAAAGCTTTAGACAGGCTAAGCAAATTTTTTAGAGCCCTTCTCATCTAAGCATTTCTAGGGACACTGAAGCTTTCTTTAGTAAAAAGGTTCAAATTTCAAAATTTCATGGTGAAGATTGGCTCATAATAGTAAATTGACAAAGAAATGTATCTTAACGAATTTGGACGACATAGATTGATTTTTCGGATACCACCGCGTATAAGTATTCTCATTAAACGTAAAACCTTATATGACAAAAAAAGGCTAATTGTTAATTTTGTTGTAATGAAAATATATTCATGATAGTAATCTGGATCTATGGATCTATTTTTTGACCCCACTCCATACGAGATAGCTCGTGAAAAGTAAGCCCTTAATTCGCAAAAAAATTGACAATAGGAAATTTCGATCACATAGGTCTATTTTTTTCGGGACCCCAACAAAACACAAACTCGCATAGGGAGAGAAACTCTAACCTTCCATTATGCGGGCTTTTATGAAACTTATGGCTTTGCATGAAAACACGTGTGTACTTCTGGTATATTGTTATCACAACGGTCGAATAACTGCACCCGCCAAAGTGGTGTAAGGTATGTAATGGTCTGCGTTGTCCTGCTATAATAATTCTTACTCGTTACAATTACCGTGTTTCAATGAAATTCATTAAAATGCATTAATGACATAATCCTATAATAAATAAAAGTTAAGTGTATTTTAAATAAATTTTCAATAATTACGTAAAACAATATAAATCTTTTGTATTATACCGGATTTGACACTGGCGTGGCACTCAACGTGTTAAGCAATATTTTTCTTACCGATAGCAGCTGAAATAATGTAGTTAGTGTTCGTTATAATTAAGCGAACGGACAAACGTATTATATTACATTGCACTGCATTGATGGAAACTAATGTTGTTTTAGTGTCTCAACATTGCTCCAGGGAGAGCAACCGCCAACGTAATGAAAGACGACTGAACTTTTAAAGTTATTTGAACGAGATTTGAAGTATGTTAACGCTAGGGCCATCTCGTGATGTATTTTTTTGAAAAAAAGGCAATTCATCTTTGAAGCAATGGTAACGTTAAGGCATTATTTCCATTATGAGCGAAAAGTCAAATTTTTTGAGAAGCCATGAAACCTTTGAACTATACAACTAATTGGAAAAACACATACTAGGTGCGGCTGTCCCTTAAGCGTATTTCCGACATGATAAGCACAATTATTCGGAACAATTTGATATCACTGTTATTAGAGTCTTTGGTATTTCTAATCGAACTGAAAATTATTTTACCCCGACTTTGAAATGCAATAAGATGTCGCAAAAGAGCATTCAACTACCAAATGAACCGGATCATCAAAGCTGATACGCGTTGAGCATTGTCCTTAGCGAAAGAATCTCTGCTATAAATAATTTTTATTCTTTTTTTTTCTCCTTAAGCCTTCATTTTCCGAACTAATGCAACATGGTATGCCACTTTATGCGAATACTTAGTGTATTTTAATAAATTATTAAAAAATTCCTCTCGTACAATTTGCTTTTAATTCTGTACATTCTTTTTTCCAGAGATTAGTTATTAAATTGATGCGATGCTAGCGTAAGTTTTATGTACAATGGATCGTCCTTTTTTTATTTCTATATGTATATACATTCTGTATGTACGTATTCATATATATAAACCTAAATATGTATATATACAAGTATGACTTTTTGTGGAATTATACGTTTTTTTTTGTTTTTTTTTTTTTGTATTTTTCGTTTTCCACTTGTACGTACATATACATATATATATATACAATTTATTTAACTTGTAATGAACTTTAAGCTTAGTTTTCCTCTTATGTATGCATTGCATATGTAGTTTTGCTATATTGGTAGTGGTGTTTGCTATATTGTTCCCGTTGTTGCCTATGTATGTGCAGGCGTCATAAATCTTTGCAAATTTCACAAGAACATCATGTAACCTTGGTAACTCTTGCTGAACTTCTTGTCTTTTCATTTTTCTGTTTTTTTTTTCTCTTTTGCATTTTTTTTTTTTTTTCTCAACTTCATTTTCATCCTTTTCTTATATTTGTAGCCGCATTGAAGAGTAAAGTGTACTAATTTCTCGGACATTTTGTAACAGATACAATCACGCATCAGACTATGTATATCCAAAGCGATTCGGAATTTTAAAGTGCAGAAATGAACGGAGAAGATTACCGTAAATATTTATCAAATCCATGCAGGATTTAAGCGAAAAATTTCGGACTCGATCAATCCATAAAAATGTCGAAAGTTGAAAGGATAATAATTTTCATTTGCATTTTGGTCTTTTAATTGTACGGTAGTTAAGATGGAGAAGATTTTCACACATAATTTACATACGACCGTATTTTAGCCAATATTATACACTTTTTGCATGTATTTCTGAAGATAGTCCTGAAGTCCTGAACAAATTTTTGCACATAAATTTTCCAAAAAGAAAAAAACAAAAAAAAAAACGGGGGGAAAAAAATATGTTCTTATACTCAAGATAAATAACTTAAGCAACATATGAAAATTACACAACAAAAGGTTTCCGTTTTATCGAGACTAACGTGAAGGCACACAAGGAACAAAAAAAAAAAAGTCAGATTATGCATACGTGCTAAAACTTGACTATAGGAATTGGGAAAAATTTTTCAACAAAATAATTTATGCCTTTGCTCTTTTTTTTCTTGGGCAGGGCAGAGCGTTGCCGTGCTGGTGCCCAGGACGCCGACAACAATAACTTTAGCAACTGAAACGAAAAATAGTTTTCATACCTGCATCATCTAGAACGAGTTAACTAATAAAGTTAAATCATCTTTGGCTTGATCTTGGCTAGAATTCTCTACACACACACACACACACATATATATATATATATATATAAATTCTCTCTTTTTCCAAATATCTACGCAGAAATATATAAGACTTAGCAGCTCCCCTGATGCGAGAAGGTATGTGTAAAAAGAAAGTTTCTTTTACATTGTTGTGTTACCTTACGGGTGATGAGTAATGGCTTTTCAACTATTTACTACTGCTGCTGCTACTTGTACTACTACTACTACTACTACTACCACTACCACTACTATTACTACTACTACTATTACTACTACTACTGCTACTACTACTACTAATACTACTACCGTTGCACAAACACAAATTCATTGCACAACTCAATAACTTTAAATTATATTTATCTATACTTTGTTTTATAGCGTTTCAACTCAAACTCTCACCTCACGTTGCTGCCGCTCTTCCTTGCCGTTTTACTATTTTTGTTTCTACATTTGGCGCTTACATTCTAACATAGTTTTACTCGTGCCATTATTTTTTATAATATCTTATAGTATGAAAAATTCGGCAACAAAATGAAAAACTAGAAGAAATGTAAAGTTGTAAAAATATTCCACCATATTTGCTGCTATCTTCAGTTATTCCCCCTTATATCAAGTGCGGTACAAGTGCATTTAATATTTTTCATATAATTTTTCTTTCTTTTCTTTCTCTCGCTTTCTTCCTATGCCATGTTAGTTCTTTCTTTATATATATATATATATATATATATACTTTTGTTCAATGTTCACTGTTCAGTTCAGTATAGTTCAGTTTCAATTGTGTTAAAAACGCTTATATAAATCTTTCTTTGAACACAATTTCATAAGAAAAAAAAAAAAGCAAAAAAAAAATGAATTTTTGTATACCATTTACCCATGTTGCGCATAAGTTGACATAAAACTTGAAATTATTACCGTTGTTAAACTAGTTGGTTTCGTAATGTGACGTCAAAAGGTTGTAAAGTCAACGAATTGAAATTAAAATACAGTTCTGTTTAACTACTTAACTGTAATAGGAAACAAATGGAAAATTCTAAATAAATCTGCAATAAATTAAAAGCGACAATAGCTCATTAATTACAATGAAACATTCAAGAAACCTATTGTTCTCCGTTCCTACTCCGTTCTACTTACGAAGCAAATCGTCTTAAAATCATTCACTTATAAAATCGCTCTTTTTTTTTTTTTTTTTTTTGTTATTATTATTATTATTTCGTGTCATTAGTATTGTGTTGCGTGTTTTTTTCTTGTGTTGTTTTTTTTTTTTTTTTTTTATCCACTATGAGTGGTTGCCAAACATTAAGGTAGATTTGCACTTTAATCTTTTAATTGATTTACATCCATTTGGTCTCCTGTCAAAAATTATGTAATGTACCTCGCAGGTCTTTACAAAATGAACAACTTTAATCTGATTTCAATTTTGATGAACGAAACAAGCCACGCAAAAATGATCTAAATAAACAGAACAATTGCCCAATTGAAAAACAAGCGAAACACGTTTCGTAAACAACACAACACTCAATAAGTTCGTAGCAGGCACCAACTTTCCATCAGTTCGCAAACTATAACACAGTAAAATCTCGTGTGCAGAGTGACCAAAACAACTGTAGCTTGTACATTAACAGTCGTCGTATCATTGGAAATTTAGTATTCTTTTTAATGTAATGTGTTGCTTATAGAAAAAAAGTCGAAAACACACTTCTTTTACTTCCGCATGAATATTAAACTTGAAGGCAGAGTAAATGCAATTTACTTGTCAAAATATGTCATAAATATATTTCACTCTTACGGTCTATAATGTTAGTGCATACAAGAATAACGTGGGTTATAGAGTAAACTGAAAAGATACAATCCCAGGAGACATGTCTAACAATGTTAAGAAATAGTATTAAGAATCTTGTTAAGCGTATAAAAGCGCGGAAGAAATTCGAGTTTCGAATTTGTAGCACTTAGCAAGCCTCCGTAAAGCCTAAAACGAATATATATTTTATTTCCTTTCGCTAAATCGTAATCTATTTGGCTAAAGTCAACATGAGACACAACAGCGTGAGACGTCAAACTAATACATAACTAGCGTACGATAAGTAAAAATATCTTGTTTAGGACTCGAGCAAAAGGGTCCCACTATAACGTCCTGTTGAAAGGTTCTAGTATATATATGGAACAATTTATTTATTGCGGGAAAGGTACATTCAATAATTGGCGCAGTTTACTTTCAACCATGCCGCGTTGCACAGTACATTTTGCGATCAGAAGCATGATATGTTAGTAGGCATATGAAAATTCGTTTAACTCTCAACGGGCACAGTCTACATTTCAATTGAGAATCTTCCGATTTTTCAACATATCAAAAAATGTAAAGGAAAAGTTAAGTTAATTTAAAAAAAGTTGCCTGCGGAATACTATAAAATGATTTACTTTTTTCACTTCTTCATTTTTATTGTGTTACGGTAAGGAATAACTTTTCAGTTCCTCCTTCAATCTTAAAATTCTTTCTTTCTATATCGTTGGTGGACAGGAAAAGCTCATTACATACATATGCTATAAGTGTTAAGGGATATTTTTTTTGTCAACCGCTGAACTTTTTAAACCGATTATGAACTGCTTTGATTAAAAACCTTTCAGTATTTTCTAAAAGAGCCAAAAAAAACGGTATTTTTTAAATGAACCAAGTGATTTTCATAAACTTTTTCTAACGTCAATTTTACAAACTTAATAAGAGGAACAGCTTCTAAAGGGAAAAGTATGTTGGCCTAAACTGAATGTCTGTGCGATGTTCTCTCTGGACTTGCAAATAAAACGCTACAAGTATTCGTCCGAGTTTACGAAATTTCTTATGCTGATTAAATGTACATTTTTTCACACTTCCTTTGATCGCCACCACCTAATTAATTTGATATATAATATACGTGCCATTCGAAAGTAATAGGTCAAGACAAGTTCTCGGTGTGCTTTATCAAAATCAGTATCAGACAAATAGCTTTGCTCTAGAATGATCGATGTTAAGGGTGCTCCATGCTCGTTTCATATCTTGACATCGTTGCGATTCTCAACACCAACTAAAAACTTAGGTTGAAGCGCGGATACAAGGACAAATTCGATATTTGGATACCAAAAAAAAAATTGAAATACCGTAAGAATTTCCAACAACGTTGCTCAAACGAAAAAAAATCAAATCATTTACGTAGAAGCGGAACATAAGGAACATGTAGTTTAATTTTACTTTAAAACGCCACGAACTTTTTACTTGGGGCGATTTGTAACAATTTATTCCTGATAAATATTCATCAGGATAAAAGTTTTCATTTTATTTACGTAATAAACATGAATTTATCTTAAAAATATATTTCCGTTTTTACATAATAACGTTTTAAAATAATAACGAATCCCTAGAGTATGCAATAAAATTTTTCATACTTTTTCTCCTTTTTGTTAAATAAAATTTTATACATTTTCATTTTACATCAAAGCATCACTAAGAGATTTTGAAAAGAAAAATGAAAAAAAGAGTAAATAAATAAATAAATAAAAAATAAAAATAATACCTAGCACTCGAAAAAAGTTTCTATCATTTTTAGTTTATGGTATTACCGGTTTCCTAGAAATGAAGCAACGACTATTATAACAAAAAATAAACATTTTCACTACATAAAATCTTATGCAAAAGTCTATTGTTTTATGTTAAACAATAATATCACTACCTTTTATTTTCATTTTATATATTATTTTTTTTTCAGCTTTTAGGTTATAATCCTTACCTATGCTGTGCATATACGGTTTCTGTTTATCTAAACATATTTCCGCTGTTTGTATGAGCTGGTATGAAATGGTTGAGTAAGAGGGCGGAAAAGAAAAGAAGAAAGAAAAAAAAAAAAAAAAAAAAAAAAAAACACAAGTATAGTGCATAATAGTAGATGAGGAGGTTTGCAAAATAGTGTAAATATTTTTGACTTAAGTTTTCCTTTGAGCTTTGCATGCACACGTTCCAGTAGTTATGTTTGCGTTTGTTTGCCGGTTTTGTTTTTTCGTATTTTCATGAAACGAAAAATAGGAAACATCTGCTAAAACGGCAAAAAGCGTAAAGTAGTTGAAAGCGGTTACCAGTTTTAGTTTTGCACGTGTTATAATAAAAGTTTATATTTCAGTTATTAATGTTGCACATAATATATGTAAGTTTATGTAAAAGGAAATGTACATTTCGGCAGTTGTGTATTTTGTACTCTTCCTATTTATTCATAGAGAAAACATTTTCTAAAACACAATTTTGTAGTCTCACTAATGCATTCAGTAACAAGTACCAGGTAGAAGATATATAAAATGTTAAACTGAAGAGAAAAAATGCAAAAGAAAATAATTTTTTAAAGACTTCAAGTCTTTATACTTTTATTCGCTACGAAATGCTAAAATCTTCAATTCCACTTTGAAAGCAATAAGTTTTTGCAAACTTGCTTGCTTTTCAAAAAAAAGGGGGGGAAAAAAAAAAATATATATATATATATATATATATATATATACAATTTAATAAAACCTTTTAATTTATTTCGAATTATAATGATACATAACTAATTAATTTAAAGAGCATTCATACACAAAGCAAGTCTATCATCCATTGCAATTGCTTTGAGTTAATGTTAAAATGTACAAAATATGCTTTATATTTGTTTTATTTTATTTGCCTACCAGTATGCAACATATTTATATTTTATTTAGGCTAATTAGATATATAAAAATTTATGCTTACAAAGTAAGTAGAAAATCATGGTTTTACATAGGCATAAAGAAGAGAATACCTTATTTACTCCCTCCATTTGACTAAGAAGTTCTTTTGAATTTATTCTTTCAAAACAAGAGAATGTGACATCATATTTGCTAATTGCGACAAGTTTTAAAGAGAAAAAATAAAGGTGGAAAAAGTCATTTTACGTAAGGCTAACGACCATATAGGATTTAGTTCCCTAGAAGAATTTGTTAAGCAGAACTAAACTGAGGAAACCCAGAGGTTCTTTGAAATATGTGACGGTATATAAGTATTGCTAGGCTCTCACAATAAGTCCAACATTCCCCCTATGGATGGAACGATGTTGCAATTCGAATGAGCTGTCAAGGAGATGTTGTTCTTGTCTGTGCTGAAATAAAGTCTTATAAGGTCGGCTAACACCAGTCACTTTTCGAATTACCTTAGATCAGTTTATGAATGTTATTACGAACAAGTAGATATAACAGAACTTTCTCAATTCTTATGAACGTAACAAATGCGAAATCAACTTTTAACTCTTGACGAAGACTTCCTTTTCTTCTTGTTTTTGCTTTTCTTTTCTTTCACTCTTCACATTTGTTTCCTCTAAGCAATTGTGTTAATTTCTTTAATAACGGTAACACATGAGTTTAATTTTGTTCTTGTTCTTCTTTGCTCTCTAAGTACTTGAAAATTTAATGAAATAAATACATTTCCATTAAAACTTTCCAACAAATTTTCTTGCATCTCGCCTTATACTCACATACCAGTAAGAGATGCATTTATGTGTGCTGATTGTAGGCAAGGGTGTGTTTCTCTTTTCCTGTGCTGTGGTATCATCAATTCACTCCTTTCGAACAAAAGTCATATTTGACTTTTGCACACTTGAAGTGAGTCTTAAGTATATGGTGACGTAGACGACACAACAATATGTTCTTCAAAAAAGTTTTCTTTTTATATCTATAGCTGGTTGGATACACATAGACGAAGATAGATGGATATGCTGAAGTGAATGATACGGTATATAAGTATACGTGCATATACATTTAATTAGACGAAATTTCATTTAGTATATTAAAAAGAATAAAAAATTAAATATTTGTTAAGGGGAAAACATAAGTATTTGATACGCTTCCTTTCAAGATTACCAAAGGATAGAAAATTGTGTTGCCACCATAAACAAAATTATGTTTTTTTAAAGCAATTAGAGCAATAGTCAGCTATGCGATTGTTTTGTGATGTTTGAAGGTCACTCTGGTTTTAGAACGGCACTATACTCCGCCTGCTGATAACTAGCAAATTCTGGTTGGCTTTTCTTAATATTTCCTGCGAGGATTTTGCTATGCGAAGCCGAACGTCGTCATACTAAAAATTAAGTTCCATACGTTTACGTTGCTAGAAGAATTGCCTAACTTGTTGTTTTTGCTATAGCCTGCACTGGACGCTCTAAAGCCTGCTAATCTTTCCAAATGGGCGGCGGTTATCTGGTTTCATGTTACATCTTAATGGCTTTCCTGATCGGAGCCATGGATTTTTTCTATTTTTCATTTGATATTATAGCCATGTTTGATCCAACGCCACGATTCAATTGCTTTCGAATTAAGCAGTGTGGCATTTTTTTTTTTTTTCTTTTTCATGAGATAACTTTTATTACTGCGCAAAGCTTAAGAATACTACTTTCATATGTGGAGGTCATAGTTTTGCTATTGGAGCTTTAAATGGGTACCGGTAATGAAGGCCTTATGGCGCGGTGCCCCCTAACGCAAGGTGTTAATTTGATAAGCGATGAATGTCGCGCCCAGGAAACAGGCCGCTCTACTGCTTGCAAGATCCCAGACTGAGAAAAAGTAGTCATGGATCAATTTCCTCAAAACCTTGGCCAATGTCGAAGCCTATCCAACACATCGTAATTTAATGTTCGCACGCCTTTGATAATAACCGCGATACGTGAACCATATCCAGCAATCAGGTATGAGTAAGTCTCCTTCCTGATGGTAGGTGCTTTAGTGTTTGGAAAAACAAAAATTTCCTCCCTTTGTAAAAAAAAAACAAGTACTTGATTCGATGCTCCTCTTAGGCCATTGAAGAGAAAAAACTCGTGGCCGAGGTATAGATGATAAACTTTAAGCCCTTCTTTGCCGATAATCGTTCTTTTCATCAAATAAGAACTGAGCTTCTGTCTCTTTGGCATTAAGGAACAGCGTTTCCTTTGCTGTGACAGTTTGCCAAATGCTGACGCCCAAATTAACAAAGTCTCTTAGGAAACTCGTAAAGAACATATCTCAGGTTAGAGCCACGGGGAAAGCTAAAGCGATTAAAATAATTTAAAATTGTTGTCATTCGCAACTGCCGAATAGTGATCAACATGAAGATCAGTCAGAGTTTTATGAAACTAGCTTGCAAATAACTAATAAGGAGATGAGAAGAGATGAGATAATTGACGTAGTCGATGCTCTCCTAAAATTTGTCATTAGTATATGTTATTGGCCTTTTTATTTTATATCCATAGGCACCAATAAATTTTTCTCGAAAATGTAACATTTCTCAAGTTCAGTGTATGAGCGTTCATATGTAACAACGCACTTCTGACACGTTTAACATATTTTGAAATGAATTTCAGCACCAACGCTACTGACCGAACTGTGGTTCCTTGGTTTCGTAGACATATTAATTCTTGTAATTATTTGAATAGCATTTTATTTTTTTTTTTTTTTTTTTTTTTTTTTTTTTTTATTGCTTCCAGTCTAACATATCTTTATTGTGGTTTAAAAGGAACCCATAAATTTTTGTAATAAATGAAAATTATGAAACGTGACTGTTTAGCTAGATTAAGATTGCACTTTGAGCGAGGTAACGTGTGAGGGGCGTTAAATGCAATCACACATTAAACTCCTTATGGATGACATACCCATATACAAGTAACAATTATATAAAATTGCTTTAAAACCGCATTTTACATTTTCATACGTAAAAAAAAAAAATAAATAAATAAATAAAAATAAATTATTACTTCTACTCGATGTATGTAGAAACGAAAATGTGAAATAATACAGTAAGGGAAGCCCACGACGGCGGGCAAAATGCAAAAAAACCATACAAGTGCATGATTCTAATGGCTTAATAGCAACCAATTTTTAAAGATTAAACACAAAATTTTTAATTAATAACTTTTATTAACGTAAAAAAAGAAAAGTGTGACACAAAATAAGTAAGAAAATTATATTCCGCGGCGAACGAATCTTTTATGGCCATTAAGAATATACACTCTTTATATGGTCTCTGAAGCTTCCTTCCAAGTGCTGCAAATATTTTGATAAAAGAATGAATATCGGGTAGGTGTAGGAAATGTGTGCAGCAGGCCCGTCCACAGGATAGAATTGCACTTCTTCTATAGCAAAAAACTATATTTTATTTTTACTTCTAAAAACAAAGTTGACTTGATGCTATGGTTGGTCGTATTATGGTCATATCCTTTAACCGTCTTGGTTCGACATCAGTAACAATCTTCATGCAAAAACTTCCAATCTGTGTGCCAATTTTCAAACCGATTGTTGTATTTTTGCGACCAGGAGAGTCACAAACCTGTAGACACGCGGACAGACGGACATCGCTTTAAGAATTTGGCACTGTTCAAGAACAAATGCGCTTTATAGGGATCTCTGAAGCTTCCTTCTGGCTGTTTCAAACGTTTTAACAAAATGCACATGCATATCAGCCGTCGGAGACGGGCATACAAAAAAAAAAACAATAAGACGTAGCGTACAACCGTCATTTACTTAATTTATAGGGAAATTTATTTTGTTATTTGCTTTACAATTATTGGGAATATGCTTGAAACTTCCAGAGACGTATTGAATATATATGTCCAAGCAACTTCGTGACGTAATCATGTTAAAGAATATATATTTGTACTAATACTCTTATACCTATGAGATGTCTGCCATTGTCCTGACATCAACATGCAATAATATGCATTATAAAACTATTAAATTTATTAAACATAAGACCGACATAAAAGTATGTGTATATGTGTACGCAAAAAACGTACATATTAACGGTGAAAAAGACCGAGTAAACGTCTCTGGTACAAGTGAAAGAAACCATGCAGCAATTTACATCATTTCACATTATTTTACTTGCATACATATCCGTATGACCGGTAACCTTATGGTTTTTATATTTTTTATTGCGCAAGGTATTCTTTGTTGATTGTAAATAATTACATAAATTATTTTACCTAAACATGAAATGCTAACTAACACGTCAGAAATTATAACCGAAACAAAATGAGAAAAAAAAAAAAATGAAACAAAAGAAAATTTAGTGTAACGCCTGAGCAGTAATGCTTGAGTAAGTTTTGTAAATTGACATTTTTATGTGTGTTATTAAATATTTTGTTAATCATGGTCCTAGGAGATCTTTTGCAAATTATTATTTAATATTTTCCAAACATTAACATTCACATGTATATTGAATTTTGAAAAATATGTTGCTTTAATGTCTCAAAGCACAGAGAATGTAACGCGCTGAAGCAATGAAACCCGTAAAGATTTTCATGAAATCCTCAGCAGATTTCGTTTCGGCCCTTAATACCTAAAGAATAAAGGACAGCAATAGAACTAGAGCTTTCAACTTAAACTCTTTGAGGGTAATTTATGCCGAATACATAAATATGTGAATCGTTTATTTTGAAAGTGCGACGAGTCATTTTTTTTTTTTTTTTGATACTGCGAGATACTTGAAGGCAGTAAGTTTAATAATATTGGTCTGCATTACGAGATATATTATTTGTATTTTATAATATTAGATAATGGAATTTAAGTATTCAATAACACAAAAGCCTTATGGTATTATTAAAATGGACTTTACTCACTATTTCTGCTACTTCAAAACCGCGATCGTTTGTTGAGAATGAATGCTTTTGCGTCCTGTAAAATTGTTCTTCTATTCTGCTACAATTTTATCGCAATCATACATATTAAGTTTATCATTATGAAAGTTTTGGAAGCTTGGATTCATTGCATACATAGTGCGCTTATAATATGTAATTGATAGTGTTATCTTCCGAGAAGGTAGTGCGCTTTGTAAATCAAAAGAAAATGCAAAATATTTTGCATCAGATATGATTTTATATATTACATGAGTTATGGTGCAAGGGTGTATTAAGTTTGTGCGGATGTATGCAACAACTAGGAGGACTCACATTTTATTATACTGTTCGATTCACAAAGTGATGCTGCCCTTTCAATTTGTTCTGTCCGTCTCGTTAAGTGTGTGCGGATTTATGCGAACACCCACTGGGACTTGGAATAGACCGATGTTTCATTATACTAATCGATTCAGGATGTAATGCTGTCCATCTACCCATTTGATATTCCGGTATTCATCCTATAGCTCGCAATTTTTCACACATATTAACGAAATTTATTGCATCGACGTATTTGTGTCCCGAGGACGTATGCCCTTGACACTGTATCGGATCGGATCATTTTTTCGACCGCTTCTCTTATAACAATTTATTTTTGAAATAGTTATATGCATGGAGTGTAGGTTCTTAGTGATGGGCCGTAGCCCACTTATGTGCGTTTACTTATTTTATTTATTCCAGTTTAGTTAAGAAATATTTCGTATCGCGATGTAACGAACCTCTTAACGTGACATTGTCTGTTCCTTTTCCCCTATGTAGATACGTTACGCCGCCTTCTCAATTGCAAAAAATTGAAAAAATTGAAAATTTTTCGAATCGAATCTAGTTTTCGACCACTTCCACCTAACACCTTAGTTATGCAAGTCGTTATGTGAACACTTGTAGTATGGTGTAAGGTATACAATGGTTGACCCTGACCCACTATAGTGTTTTCCTTATTTCTTATACAAATATGTATAAAAATACAAGCTCATTAAAATGAAAGGGTTTTTTCTAAGAATGCATCACATAAATATATTCTCTTTTGTGGAGATCTAAAAATATCTATCAATCACTTTACCTGAAACGTTTTTCTGACGTTACTGCCAAAAATATATTAATCTGGACACAATTAGTCGAGGAATGGTGAACGTTTCTGCTGAAATAATTTTCATGCTTTAGGCAAATAAATATTTGATTGACTTGTGTGTTCTTCCTGCCAAAAAAAAAAAAAAAAAGAATATTCATTTCCTTTTCATTTCTTCTTTTCTTGTAACATTTGCAAATGTGTGACTTAGTTTTTGTCTGCATTTTTGAGGTTTTTCTTGTCGACAGGAAATTATTTCGAAACACTCTTGAATATAAATAAGACTTTGACCAATGTATATACAATGACAACACTGATAAACTACTATACGTAATCTTTGAAACAAAAGGGTCCTTTATTAAGATTATGCCTGCAAAAAAAAAAAAAAAAAAAAAAAAAAAATTATATTTGCCGGATATTACTTATAATATATGGTAAGATGTAAGGAAAATAAAACGTAGATAATTTAAGCAAAAAAAAATAAAATAATTCCAGATAGCAGCACCAGTTGATCCTTATAGAATAAAAGGAAACATATAGAAATATCAGGTAGGAAACATATCATTGTTCTTCAGAATAACTTTCTCCCAGTGTCAACAAATCCATTTTAAGCTACAAGAAACACAAACTTTCTATACAAAGAACACAAATGTAAAATAAACAGGAATAAAGTGCAATATTACCTGTCTTGGTAATGGATATGACGGCGTGATTTTAGAAAATTTTTAAAACTGAACATCGAAGAACAGCAGGAAGGCACATGAAAATTTCAATGGACTGAATTATCAGTTGGACTGAATTGGCATTTGGAAAGCGAAATATAGAAAAGACTTAAAATTTTCTTTACTAATAGCAATTCAATAACGTATTTTAAGAGCTCACAAACATTTCTTCAAGCAATAGGTTATGATATTTGTTGCATGCATAATTTAAAAAAGATAATATGCGTAGCAGGTAGCGAAGGAATGCAATAATTGAAAATTAAATTGATTGAAAGATGCCCCCCTCCATCCCTCCACCGAAAATGTAAAATAAATGAGAAAATTTTATTCGGCTATGGTCGAATCTTCTACGGTTAACATAAGGTGAGCGTGGCTGATTTTCTGGTGAATACACGAAGGAATTTCTACCTACGGATCTATTTTAGTTTATAAGCAATTAAGAGAGACACCGAAGACAGATATGCCTTCAATTTATGTTGCATTGTAGGCGTGTGCTTCGACCCATTTAACTCACTTTCAATATGAACTTCCATTGAAGAAATGACGATAAGTTCACTTCTGCGAGTCACCAACAGAAGGCAAACGAAGGGGCAAAATGGACGAAGATACTTATATGGATCACTAGTTTAACACTGCCCACGATTGCTTATACTTTATGGTGTCTCTGAAACCCTCTACTGGGCATTATAAAGGTTCAGACGAAGAAATGAAATTTCGCCTTTAGAATTATAGGATGAGTGCCGTCTTTTTCCTTGTAGGCATGTCCTTCAATAGATTTGGTCTGGTTCGCATACTAACCTTCATGCAATATTTCTTTCAAATATGAAGCCCGACGACAGCTTCACCAGGAGAATGTCTACCGCAGACATTATACAGACACATCGAAAGAGAAGCTTAAATCAATTCATAGTTTGTTATCCGTCTAGAATATATGTAGATTATGCCGTCTCTGGAGCTTTTCTCTGGCTATTGCGAATGTTTTGACAAAACGAATACGTCCTTTATCCTTCCTGCAGTATGGGTAAAAATAGAAAAATATTAAATAATTCCGCAAGCAATATAATATCGAGTAGTGTGCTTACAATATGCAATTGCGTACGTACCAGATATTAAGCAATTTTGCATTTATTGAAATTTATTTTTTACAGTAAAAAATAAATTTGAACAAAATCTTTGCTAATAGTAAGAAATTTTACGCATTATTAAATTCTTATAATAGACAATTTCGCATATATTCCTTCAGATACACACAAATTTTCCTCTTATACATTCATAAGTAGACATCTAAGTATTTTGTTTACATAATAAACACAAACATATATTTATATATAACTATATATATGTCATATGTATGCATATATATATATATATATATATATACATATATATCCATATATTTATATATTTACACATATATATATATATATTTATAAATAATACATATATAATACGCATATAAGCATAAATTTTATACAATTTGTGCAAAATTCCCTAGAGCTGACACAAGTGTTCATCTAACTGAGCATAAAATATTTATTAGTGTTGTTAACATTTCCTTTCCCGTATGTATACATTTACAACACAAACAGACATATGCATACATCTATATGTACATATATGTATATATATGCACATATATATGTGTATATGCATGAGGACTTACTACTGCACAGCAAAGGTCTATGTAAAATTAAATGTGTACGTATGTGTGTTAGCCTGTGTATTTGTGTATGTCTATCTATGTTAGATTTTCTTAATCACAAAATTGACGCAAACATGAATACACAAATCCACACGAACATGTTGGTTGTACGTACATAAGAAATTTGAAAGTATAATACAATGTCTGGTTTGGCGTAAATACATTCATTCATTCCCTACGAAATACGAAATTTCAATGTTTTGAATATCTTCTCTTGTTTTGGTTTTGTTATTGTTCTCCAAGTGTAAATGTTGTTTGTTGCTGTAAGGCAAGTGGTACATTTTGCTGAATAATTAAGCGTACGTTTATTTAATAGAATTAAGGAAATACATGTTGGCCTGATACATCCATCCATTGTACCTTTTTGCAATTTGAGAGTACAACAACATTTTTCGAATTTTTACTTCGCTTACCTATCCTATCTGTTCCTCTTTTTTTTTGTTTTTTTTTGAAGAAATTCTTGTTTCTTCACTTTTTATTTATTTATTTTTCTTTTTGCTTCAGTTTCTAGCTATACTTCAAAATAAAAATACCCCTGTCGTTATTTTTGAAGAGGAGTTGAAAGAGTAACATTAATGGTTACCAACAATAATCTCAGACTGATTCCCGTATAACATGAATTTTTATGTTGCTTTGTTTTTGCTTTAACAAGCAAGCGTGCAAGCGAGCAAGCAAAAAATCGAAAGGACTTTATAACAAAATTCCCAAGATAACAACATCTAATTAAAGCGGAAAGATAATTTCAAGTCTTTCACAGTTTTTATGCATATATTTTTTAAGCTTAGCCAAAGAATAGTGTTGTTGATGAGGGACTGTAATTGAGTTGGAAGAGGAACAATTACAAGTGGATTTTTGCATCGATAAAAATTCTTTTTCGGTTTTTCGATTTCGTCTCAATTGTAATTTTTGTACACGTCATCGAACGTTGAGCGGTATATTCACATTGGCAAAACGTTTGCAATAACCGAAGGGGAAAATCAAGCCCTGCTGGAGGTGCATCTTCATTATATTAAAACGTTTGTAAAAACCAGAAGGAAGCTTCAGAGATCCTATAAAGCGCATTTGTTCTTGAACAGTACCAAATTCTTAAAGCGATGTCCGTCTGTCCGCGCGTCTGCATGTTTGTGGCTCTCCTGGTCGCAAAAATGCAACAATCCGCTTGAAATTGGACACAAAGATTGGAAGTTTTTGTTATTGAACTTGAACCAAATCAATTAGAAGACACGGCAATAGTGCCAATATAGCTTGAAGCCATCTCTTTTTTTAAAAATAAAAACAGTTTGGATTTCTGCTTGTTCTGCTTTATAGCCTTATAAAACACAACTATAAAAATTGCATTTATATTCTTTGGGTGGTCCTGCAGCACTTGTGAAAAAATCGAAGAAATCGGCTGCGGCTGTTCAATATGATCGATTATTGAAATTTCATTTATCAAAAACTTTCCAAGCATTCCACGCGTTCTAACATTTTGGTGGTGCTTATGAAAATTTGGACTTTGGACTGACAGCAAGGACTTTCGAATACGAAGGCAACCAACCACATGCTTCTATTAAGGTAAATGCTTACTGGGGTTTCGATTAGGGTCTTAACAGCGCCCTATTATGAAATGAAATGAAAATGCTAAATATGCCATTGGACAGTTTCTCTTCATGTCGTATGTTAACTATTTCATTGAAGCCTTTAGCGATTGTCTGTCTTAGTTTTCGAACTTCGTTTTTGTTCAAGCTTTTTCCAATTACTCTTATCCGACTGTCTTAAATCCAGAGTGCTAATCTACGTCTACAAAATCATTCGATCTCAACCCATCGGTCTTTTAATAGAGCAGTTCTCAAAATCAATTACGATCCCTTTAATATTAATACTACGTATTTCTAACTTTGTGGTTGAAAAATCATTTATCGTTTGTGCAGTTCGGTGTTGAAATGCATTATCTAGGGCTTTAAAATCCTGAACCACACTGATCATAACTTTGAACTCATAACTTTCTCTTATCGTTATTACATTAATTGCCCCTTAACCGAATTATGGATACGCTTATGCGATAACCGCTTTTGTACATGATAATTACGTAGCTGTGTACACAAGCCTACGGCTTTACAATTTTGAATACAACAAAAAAAAAAAAAAAGAATGTTTTCAAATAACTTTTTCTTTCGAAACAAATTCAGCTTAATCTAAAGGTAAAATTTACAAAAGAGATTAAGCCTAACAGATCATCGGTAAGCTACTTTGCTGCGATTGCCGGTATAATTAAAAAGTTCTTCGCGTCTACATAACTTTTTTAAAATTTTTAAGATGGAAAGATATTTATGCAGAGTTTTCCGTTCTTTCCTTTCATTACAGGGCTCCGCATACGCTGCTTCCTTTCACAAAGAAATAGTTAAAGAAATTTTACTTCACGCTCCGTCGAAACAGATGCAGATGCGCTGGGTTAACTAAACATAACACTTTACGTAACAAAGATAAAAAAAAAAAAGTAAATAATGCTGAAATAAAAATTTTAAATAGAAACACCGCTATAGTAATAAACCCATAAATTATTTAAGTGAAAATTGCAAAAATCATTAACTCATGAAGTCAAAAGTCCAGTATTCAATAAAATCGATAAAGTTTTGCAAATGTAGTGTAAAATTTTTTTTTGTAAAATTTACAATCAAAGCAATATTTTAACAAAAGAAACAAGAAAAACGACCGAACAAAACAAAAGAGAGCTGGGAGAGTATCCTCTAACAATACAACACAAAAAAAAAAATAAATAAATAAATAAAATAAAAAGCGCACAAATACTTAATATAGGTAAACCCTTATCTACCGGCTATAAAATATTTAACAACTTTCAACAACAAAAACAATAAACAGCAAACAAAACAGTTGCAGTCCCAGAGTTTCAGTTGTATCCTCACTTAAACAATATGAAAAGCAATAAATAAAAAAAAAAAAAAAAAAAACGAAAGGAAAGGAGAAATAACAATAATACCAGGTAAGTAAATATAATATAAAATGAAATAATAAAAATTAAAAACAAGAAAGCTGAACAAACTCCACGCATTTTACAAATATAATTAATTACTGACAGGGAAAAAAAAAAAAAAAAGTGTGTATATAAAAAGGAGCATTACTCACAGCGTTGCCTTGCATATCCTTTAGGGATCAGGGGTTAATAAATTTACTTGCATAATATTTTTTATACTTATATGCGCATATGAATGAAGTTTATATAAAATGAAATCCCGCAAAGTATACTTTAATTAATACTTAACATACTCATGAAATGTACGTATTTGAGTTGTTTTGTTTATATGCATACATAACATACCTATACCGCTAACTCCTCATGCACATCCTCGCACGAACATGTAAATATAAACCAATATGTGCAGACATATGCATGTGCACGAATTTAAACATTACATATGAATATTAATATTATGAGTTGGCTTTACAGCATACGATGATTAATGAGCGTTCAACTACAAACTCCGTAGCGAAATATATGTTAGTTTTAGAAGTGTATGCAAATGAAAAACCATGGCGTAGATAAATCAGGAAAGAAAAGTTGCAGCAAAAAGTTATTATGAAGGGATAACAACTAGGTGAATATTTCCATAGTTACATAACCATGTGTGTTTTTGCTTATACACATTAGGTGTTCATATTACGGCAAACAACTTTTACACTTAAACAATATATGGGAAAACTTAAGTTTATTGGTTGTCTACTACAGTAGGTCTACCCAACGTGGGTAGAATTGATGTTCAATCGATTTGTTTTCCATGACTTTTCCGTTTTGCAAGCCCCTTCCTTTATAACAATAAAATATTGATTGGCAAAGTGTAGGCGTGGGTGTATCAGTTGCGAAACGATAACTAAAATCAAAAAGTTCAAGCTCATATTGCTTCCTGACTCATCGTTCTATTGGGCAGATTTTTCGCTCAGATGGATTATTTTCTCTTTCCATACTTGAAAAAACGAGTATGTGGGAAAGGACTTCCCAACAATATAGTAGGCCACGGTTCAACACTAAACACTCTACATCACCCTTGCCTATGACGCATATGGAGTGGTCGAAAAAATGCTCCAATCCGAACCATTTTCACTAGAGTGGATCCTTTTGCAAAAACACGTTAGTGTACCAAATTGCATTAATATATCTCAGAAATTACGATCTATAGGTGATGTGCGAACGCAAGAAGCAACAGCGTAGCGACAGGCTTAGAACGACTCAGAAAGTGACCCTACAATAAAAGTTGGGTATATGTCAAGTCCTTCTGGCTACTGCCTACATCCGCACAAACCCAGTATACCTTTGTGCTATAAGTTATTTCGTGATTACGTTCGGCTGTGTTTACGCCTTTGATAAGCGCCATCTTTATCTTAAAAAGCAAATATAAATAAATTAATTTTTAATACTTTATAATATTGGCGGGGTGTAGTCACATGTAGTCGGAATTGTTATGATAGAAAAATGATAAAACATTCTTTATTGGAGGTGTTGTTCGTAACTAGCTATACATTTTTCTGTCGTTGGTTTGTCTGACGATTGTGGACGCAACGTAGTATTCAAAAAACTGTTGTGTATTTGAGGCAAATCAATCATCGAGCTATTTTTTAACAAGTAAAGTGCTGCTCAAGAAATGCGAGCTTCGATGCAATCAAGCGATAATCAGAAGGACTCGAAATTGTTGCATTAGCATGGGCTAGCAATTTGCAGTTAAGTGTTTCAAATTCGCCGCGAACCTGTTTTGTTATGTGGATGGATGGATGGATGAACGAATATCGTGTAAAAAATGCACTACCATTGTCCTGCTTTAATGTATCGCACATTTTTTGAGCAGCGCAGGCGTCGAATCGATTAATAGTTGTTGGTAGCGTTTGGCTCTAACCATTATCACTTTAACAGCTAATACAAGATCACGCATTTCTAGTCCCATTTGTTTTCCTGTCGAAGTGATTCAGTTTCGCAATCGATGCTTATATTACGACTGGATATACCTATGACTTTATAAGCCTGGGATTGCCAGTTAAGGTACGGTGCAAAAAAGTATGCAAAGAATATGTTGTCGGCGAGTATTCCTTGTTTAGCAACAAACTCGACATTTACTTGTTAGAAGAAATATATTTTCGTTGCTCCATGTAATGGTATCGAGACTGTCTATTATTTCCTGATACAAAAGTTAAAAAAAAAAAAACAACTTTAGGTATATATGTACTCGACAGGTAACGGTGATAGGTCCTTCTAGAAAAAGTATTTTTTTCTCCTGATATGTGTTAGTATTTGAACTGCTTATTTTTTCCAATGTTCAATATGTTAAAACAATACTATCTCAGACACGCATATACGCTACACACGCTTATATAACACGAGCACTTCCATGATGAAAAAAAAAAATATTAAAATTGATCTTTTCACTGATTCGCTTTTCAATTAGTATTAGATAAGATATAAAGTATAACATGAATAGACTTTGAAAATCTACAAAGGTGGGAAATACATGCTCAATCTAAAAATAATTGAAAAGATTTAAGTTACAGCATAATCTATAATACGATTAGGAAAAATTGCAATAAAACCTTTTTCATTTATTTAAAGAAAAGTTTTATAAAAACTTGGAAAGAAAAAAAACAAACTTATCGTTTGCTCTTGAATTAAATTCTTTGACGTAATTTCTAACATATAGAGAAACTCTTTGCGGTTTTCTCTAAGAAACTCTAAAACAATATTAAATTAAACAAAAAAAAAAAAAAAGAAAGAAATTGAATGTTTAGTTTTTCACTCTTTTTTTGAAATTTAATGAAATTTTAACAAAGGTAGTATATGATAAATTTTGTGGTTTTACAATAGTTGTTATATATGAAATAAAAAAAAGAGTTATTTTGTGTTTTTCAGAAGAAAAAATGAGAAAAAAATCAAAGCATATTTTAAGCAAATACTATTAAACATTATTTATAACATATTTTAGATTGTTTGGAAAACTTGCAAATTAAAACAAAAACCTATATGAGATATTATAGAATTACTTGTTATATGCTATCTTTGTATATATTATTTGTTGTTTGTAAAATTTAATTAAACTTTTCAACTTTTTACTCTGCTGGAGAAAAATACTAGGCAGAGAAAAATAATTTGCTTTAGGCTGACTACAAAAATTATATGTGCATAAACATGTAATTGAAGTATAAGAATTCAGAAGGGAAATTCATTGTTTATTTAATTGTTTGCAAAGTATTGTTTTAAATGTACATTTTTTTTTTTTTTTTTTTTTTTTTTTATCAAAAGTATTTTCAATTAAATTTTCTACTCCTTTCATAGAATTTGCGTATAGAAAAAGTAGTTTAGTAAATAATATTATTGGGAGAGGTAAAAGTCAAGTTTCAAAAGTTGCGAAAAATTTTTACTAAGGATTCCTGAAATTTAATAAACTTTTTCGAGGCGGAAATTTAATATCCTCGACTTAAAAAGGCAAGAAGTTGCTTTTTCGATGAGAGTAAGAGTAAGAACTTATTTGGTGTACAAATAAATTTTCTATATTTTTTTAATAAAATACAAATTTAATTAGAAAATTTTTATTACAAAAATTAATATACGAAATGATTGCTATCGGATGCCCTTGCAATAGAAATTTCGAGGTTTCGAGACGAAGTAATCATCGACCTATTTTTAGACGTCTTCGAATTTTGTACGCTGCTGATCTGTTAAATATCGATTGCATCGATCTTAACTGGTGGTACTCTGAAAGCGACAGGCCTGGAGAAGTGTCCAAGTTGGATTGCTTCACTGGTGACGGACGAATCTTTATTTATTTGCATTCTTATAGACCCGAATGCATACTTTTACGCCCTACCTCCCTTAAAGTATTAGGCATTAAAGGCACTCAGAAGGACATGATATTGAATCACGTTTTATTGTATGGATCAATTCAGAGTTACTTTTTAAATCACCTTCTGGATCGATCTAAGTTTGTCTGTCCGCAGTTTTTGAAATAATTTGGTTAAATTTGGCGCTCTAACATTCAGTCCGTTTTGAACTTTTTGTTTTGTTCTCGTATGATATAATAATTATAGGGTGGTGTAGGGTATTTAATGGCGATCCGTTCAATTAATCTAAAATCTTTTCAATTTTTATTAAAAGCGGCGGATGACTTGGCTTTTATTGTATTGTGGTCTTTTCAAGAGGATCATTTTTCCTCTTACATCACAAATCTGAGGTGATGCTTGCATTTTTATTAACTCACTGCAGCTAACATAAGGTTTGCTTCAAAAACTTTCAACCATTCTGATTCCCTTTATTTATTAATCGGAAAATTTCAGAAAAGCTAATGAAGGAAAATTAACAGCTCTGACTGCTTTAGACAAAGTTCAATTTGTCCTCTCCTAGCAGTGAAAAGTAATAAACTCTTTTTATATTTTGACGTTTAAAGACAAAAGTTATGCTGAAAGAGTTTTCATCAAAATTGTGCGAACTAATATAAGAAATTTATGAATAATACTCTTGAAAACCACTCTTCTCATTGATATTATTTATATATATATGTATATATATATATATATATATATATATATATTTTTACTAGAAATTAATTACCTTAAATAGCGTTAAAATATTATTGCATTGAGGGGGATGAGGACTTTTCTTCCCTTTTTCGTCAAAAAAATTAAAAGGCGGAAATCATGCGTTTGCACATACATTATGAAAACCAATGCATTATTATTATAATAATATTGGCTATTTATGTGGATGCTTAAATTTAATGATCAATCAACGTAACCTATTCGAAGGAATAAAACATCGCACATAATAATATTATAAATTGATAATAGCAACAACGATGACTATGGCAATAACAGTAACAGCAATAAAAATGAAACAATTGCACATACAATAAATGCATGTTCGGAATCTTACATTTATACATATATACGTTTATAGAGTATATAGAGATAGGGACACAGATGCATACATGCACGCACGTACATATGCTTACGCATTACAAGAGTTAAAACCGAATATAATTATTTGCTATAGACCACAGCTACAACTGAATACACAACCGGCTATCAAACCAATACACGTATATACATTTGCTTCATATGTATATGTGTATATCTATGTATGTATATATATATATATATATAATCATGTGTGCTACATATACATGTATATGTGTTTGTATATATAAACATTTGTGCTATATATATATATATGTATGTGTGCTTGTATATATGCTTTATATGCATGTATGCTACATATAAGTATATGTGAGGAATGAATGACATAGAGAGCTGGTGAACATGACAACTATTGTAAATTGACAATACAATGTTATATAATCGGTCTCTCATATACTATGTTCACTCATTCACCGTCAACAATAACGACAGTATGATAAAATGCAATTGTATATGACTCACGCATACATGCTATATGCCGACCCTTATACATATATGCACATAAATATGCATATGTATATAAAGCCATATAAATATGTATGAGAGTTTGTGTGTATTAAATGGCGGTCAGATGTTGTCATGTAATGACTGACACATCAAAATAACTTCATGTACACACTTTGTGGCCCCCACAAATTATATACGTTTTCACATATACGCATATACTTACGTGTGTGCATTCACATGTATAGTAATACATACATATGTATGTATATTTGGGCCTACATGCAGATGTGCGATGCACACATTAATTATAAAACAATGAGTTATTTGTTATATAATAGCGTTCTTTTTTTTTTTGCTCGTACAGTAATTATTCCTTCCCAGCAATAGCTTCCATGTGTGTATGCACGTTTGGTTTAAACTGATGTTATTATAATATGCTTCAGAGCTGCTCCTGCTAAAATGTTTATTATTGGTGAAAGATATTTCTTTTATTTTGTCTTTTATTATTTTAATAAATTTTATTTAATAATCAATTTAAGGCAAAAAAAAAAGAAAAAACAAAACTTAATAGAATTAAAACCGAAAATGATACAAAGTTAATACATAATCATAAAATCAAATCACGAAATTCGATGAAGAATTAATCGTTTGTCAGTTTTTAAAGCTTAGTCCAATTACAGTTTCCTTAGACCCAAGCCCTAATAAATAAAAAAAATATTCTTTCCTTCCAAAGCAAATTTCATTTTTATAGAAACCATAATACAGATCGGCTTTAAAAAGCAAAACTGAAGCAAACTAACGTAAAACAGTATCCCATGATGTTGCTTTTTATACCCTTGAGGTACTACTTGCGGTACAAGGTTATATTGAGCATGTGTGGATGTGTAGAGTCCACAGAATGACTTGAAATAAATCCCCCTACTATTAATAGAATCATTTTCTGAATCGTTCTGAGATTGTCTGTCCCTCTTATGGATCTCAATTTTTCGGATATTTTGATGCAATTTGTATATTGACGTGTTATGGGCCGAAGATGACCGCTATTGAAAATTGTTCCGAACAGAAAACTTTTTCGATCACTTACCTTATTTTGAATAGTAATTACATGAGTAACTGTAGTGTGGTGCAGAGTATTTACAATTGTTTTTATCTGATTTTCATCAAATTTAATTTTTTTTATTATTTAATTTTATATAAACTTTGCTCTCTCTACAGTCTACATACGTACTTCGTGCAACTAATAATTTACAAATACTACACCGTTCTTTTCTATTTCATTACCTATAATCACTCCCGATCATCAGCGTTCCATCGCATATAGAAGAAATATCTTTAAGTAGGTCGGCGGAAAAAAAACTCATTTGCATTTAAATTTTCTTTTAATAAAAATATGTAAAGAGTGCAGGTTATATTAACGTAAGCCTCGCACATGAAGCCGAGTTTTCCTGTCGAAGAAGTGTGAAGGGATATGTCGGTTTGATATTAGCAAACTCCGAATTGAACGGCTTAGCGCGATATGGCAAGTTCGCCATATGACTTTCAAAGATTCACACTGTCTTATCCGTTCACATAACTTGACACCCAGTTGCGATTCGTTCATACAGAACGTTAGACCATTTACGGTTTTATAAAAAGTAACAATATTTTCATATGTATGTATGTATGCACGCACTGACGTCAGGTCAAAGTCCGTTCCAATCCGAAACAATTGAAAAATTCGTTGATGAACCTTTAAAGGGCAATGGGTAGTACAAGGGTATATTAAGTTTGTGCGGATGTATGTAACATAAACCAATCTTTTCCTTTACGCACTCTCTGTCCGTCCACCTGTTCGTCTTTCTTCTTCAACCCCTAATTTTTGAGATAGTTTGATGAAATTTCATACACCGACGTGTTGTGGCCCAAGGACGAACGCTATTAGAAACGGTTGGGTTCGAAGCATTCTATAAAGCCTTATTTTGAAAGGTCGTTACATAGATAATTATACTAAGCGAAGTGGTTTTGGGAATTTAATGTACTATACCCTATGCATTAGCGTACGTTCACTTATTTAAAATGCGGATGCATTTATGGACATTACGATCTTTGATCAAATGTGACCGCGTCCTGAGATGAAAGATTTAAGAATGAAATTTGTTTTGTGAGACGAAGTTTCTAGAATTTAGTAGTTACTTGAAATCGATGCCAGGTCGAAGCTTGGAATCAAGGTTTTTTTTGTTTGTTTCACATCTTAAAATCAGACAAAGGATTTTTGGCTTTACGCTGTAACGTCTACAAGTTGAACTCGTCGCTACAACGCCGCGCATTTTTTTTTTTTGCTTTGAAAGTCTATTTCAGTTTTTCTGTTATTACACTTAATTACTTAACGACATTCTGTGTGTAGTCGCTTATTGTTTTTTATTTTTTTTTTTTTTTTGTTTACTGTTAAACATTTAAATTATGTAAAATGACAATAGACGTCTTTTTTAATTTATTTATTAAGCTTTTTTCTCTTAACTGTAAATACAGGGTATCGTGGTAAAGAGCTTATCGCGATAAGTTTTATGCAATGACATGACACAATTCAATTGTTTATATTGCCAACTAACGGCATGGGCACATCTCCTATACTCCCACATATATGATGCAGACTTAAACCTTTATATATATATATATATATATTTGTTCTCCAAACTGTACGCTTTTAAAATTTTAATTGCATAATTATTCATTGGTATATTGGGCATCATAAACGCAAGCTGAGCGAACGATGCCGGGCCTGCTATCACCTATAACTACTCACACCCTATACATGGCTGCTGCCGGACAATAACAATTGTTTTCATTATTGTAATTTTTTTTTATATTTTCTCCCGATATTTTCTTATATCCCAACACGAGTATAGATTTTCAATGAGTAGCAGTTTATTCGCTGAAACAACTGCGGTTGACAGTTGCTATAACATATATTCATATGTGTAATAAAAGGGCGCCTTTCTCCTCGATGCTGCGTACACATGCGAATGTCATGGCATCCAATGGTTACGTGTGCGGGGGTGTCCTCAACCGAGCAGAGTTCAATTCTATAGTATTGCCTCCTAGGTTATGTTTACCGCTTACGCTTCACCTTCTCTACCTCTCTCCGCCCTTTCGTTATGTTTGTTGTCAACAACAAAAAAAAAAAAAAAAAAAAAGCAAAAAAAAAAAAATTCAACTGCTTTTTCATAATGAATTTTAATATGTAGCGGTTTTAATGACCACTGCCATTACTGTTGTTGTGGTTGTTATTGCAAGTGTGGTTTTAATTATTCAAATGTATTTTTGTAAATATAAATGGTTGAGTTTTTAAGTGTAGGAATATTTATTCGTCTGTACCCAGGGCTCACAGCAAAGTAATTTTGTTATATGAGTATTTTCTGAAACAAAAAATATTTTGCTTTTTTAATTTCGTAACAGTTTTCGTACTTTTTCATTGCAAATATTGTTTGCAAACTTGGGCATTTATCATGAAAATATAATTTTAAGCATAATTTCGGAATTAAACAAAACATATGACAACAATGGTGTCGGTGTAGTTCGCTTCATAACTAAAGAGTATCATGGATAACGTTCTACGAATCCAAGTTTAAACTTTCAAAACGAAAAAAAAGTTGTTTATGACATACACACATATTCATATCAAATGTTTAAAAAAAATTTGCTTTCAATTTTTGCCACATAAGAAATCTGACATGCCCTGTTAGTTACTCGTATTATCGCCTTGTTATCAATTGACTAACATCTCTCTAGCAACGTTAAGAAAAGATAGTACACAATTCAAGTCAAAATAGGCATTATCTGCCTAAGGTTTATATAACTGCAGTATATCCAAAATTTCACAACCATATTCACTACAGCTAAAGGCCCATACCATAGAACTAATGATTAATGATCCTTTTGGCACTTGTCACACGCAACTTGGACAATTTTCGATTCTATCAGTCTTTATACGCTTTTTACCCCAAGTAGGTGCTGTGCGCACTACTACAATTAATAATCGAGTCTTTTATGTAAAGTTTATATTGAAATTTACATTTTATTGCGGAAAGAGTAAATAAACATGAACATGTTGCTATAGCATTATATAGCAAATAGTGAGAAAATTATTTTCATCATCCTAAAAAGTGCTATGGACAGACAAACGAATTTGACACCGGTCAAGGATATACAAACTTTATGGAATTTTTGAAACTTGCTTCTTCGCATTATAAATGTTTTGATAAAAAAATAAAATTATTATATATTAATAATTAGGTAGGCGTGGCATCGCTCAGAGAATATACGTGCAAATTTGTAACGCTTTATCTGCTGTAATTTCGAACTAACGAGCGAAAGAGTCACTTTTCCCTTTGGATAACAGCTGTTTCCAGTTAACCTTGATCAGCTTTGACCTATTTTCCAGAAAAATTTGCATGCAAGATTCTTCAATGTTTTTGCCGAATTTACAATGGACATTGCAGAGTTTAATCGGTGGACAGACGGATGTGCTTAGATCGATCCAGAATTCGATCCTGATTAAGAATATATATTCACTTTGTGGGGTCTTTGGAGATTCGTTTTGGGTATTGCAAACGCTTTGATAAAACCTTGACCGGTGACGGATGTAATGAGTGGAAAGAAATCGAAGAAGACGACTGCATACCATGCATAAGATGTACATAGACCAAATGAGAATCCACTAATGAAAACTCGCTACTGTGTTCAAGTTACGGGCCTCAATATTTGACATGTTTTGATGAACGTGGGCATGTTTTGTCTCAAGGAAGAACGCTATTGAAAATGGTTCGGATAGGTCCACTACTCACATATAACGGCTCATTTTGAAAAGTGCTCATATGATTGCCTGTAGGGCGGTGTAGAGTGTTCAATAATGATCAGTGGCTCACTATAGTGTTTTTATTTGGTTTGATAAAACGTCTTCACAAAAACATGAAAAGCATTGTTAGGCACTGCCGACATTCAGACGCTCTGTAGTATGGCTTAACAGAGCTAGTCTTACTCGAATACTAAAGGCATTGATTGGGAAAAACTTTACGAATATTTGCAATTATTTAATATATAAAATGACGCGTTTATTTGATAAGTACGCGTAATGTACCATAGCATAATACTTTCACTGAAGTGGCATGGTTGGCGTTGGCAATATCGTCACAATTTTTTGAGAAATCCTAAGCTGCAGTTCATTGACATGATAAAATTGGAAAATAATTTTTTTTACACAATCTGTTAAATTAAATTTTTATTTTAATTTTCTCTCTTACCGCTAAATTCAAAAATTCTGGATCACATTATCCCCAGGAAATTGTTACGAATTTCATACATGTGCCTGCATGCAATGCAAAAGGGATGTATACACTCAAGTGACAGTCTTACGTTTCGACAGCTTAACGCAAATTTCACCCCTTTTCTCATATTATTATTTCATTCAGAGCATCCAATTGCTCTAAAATCTTTTCTAACACGGAAAGGTTGTTTTACAAAACATTATTTTAACCGCAAATGACAAACAATATGAGTAAGTTAAACAGATATATGTAATATGTTATGTCTCTGCAACATTCACAAATGAAATTTGTTATTCTAGAAGATTATACAGCAAATTACCTGAACTCGGTTGTCAAGAATTTTAGTTTAGCGTATATGTAAAATGCACTTGAATACAACTCCAAATACAACTCGGAGTAGTTTTATGGGGAAAATGGAGAAAATGAAAATTTTCTAATGAAAAAATGGAGTGGAAAATAAAACATAAAAAAAAAAAATTAAAAAAAAATACTTAAACGTTAGAATATTATATATATATATATATATATATATGTTTGTCGTTTGTGCTGGCATTTGTACAAGTGCTATTAAGTTTCGACGTGGGAGCTCTTTTTCACCTAAATTGCAGTTTTTCCACCGCCATTCGTATGTGTACGGAGTCAGTAGATGATTGGTGTAATCAGTGTAGCTTAACCGCAAACATAACTCAGGTACATATGTGAGTGAACAATACGTAAAGCTCAACATTTCTTCTGCAAATTTTTGCTTTTTTTTTTTTCTATTTTCTTTTTTTCTTTTTTTGTTTTTACCTTTTTCGTATAACAGCAAAAGTTCTTTTTCAAGTAGTAATTATCGTTAAGTTGCGGTTTTCATAGCTCTTTTTTTTTTTTGGTTCATTTAGCGTTGAATGCAAAGAGCATAGAAAATGTTAAATGAAAAACTCTAAAACTCAGGCTTCCACGGTGCCAATCCTCCCTCCCCACCAACCCCCCATCCACCCACATCAATTTGCCGGGTAAACTACGTTGCAGATTATTATTCAAATTCAAATTCATTGAAGGTAAAATTGATGGTATTGTTTTGAATTGTTATGGTTTTGTGTGTTTCTTTTCCATTTTCAACGTGCGGGGAGAATTTGCCTCGAAATATTTTGAAATGCTTTCTTATTTCAAGGGGGTTTTCATGTGCGCAAATTTTCTCTAATTAGAAAATCAATTAACAGCTAAAATTGTTTGCTAACAACTGGCTTGGCTGTGCGTGTTTAATGAAATTGCTTAATGCATGGCTCTCTGTCTGTCATTCCCAAAATTGTTAAATTTGCTTGTTTTACCTTTACCACTAATCAAAATTCAATTTTATGCTCGCAATTCTAAAGCAGAGAGACTCACTCGTCAAGTCGTTCGACAGGTGTGGAGTTAGTTGAATATTTCATACAGTAATGTTTACTTAACGGTAAATTAACAATGCTTTTATTCGATTAACCTAAAGAGATGTGTTTACATTATTTGCAACAGGCATTGCCACTGACACTGATAACAGCCCTTTTTCGCTCCATTTAGCTAACGGTGCAACGGCACTGTCGAAAAGTTTTGTAATGCGCCTCTGTAGAACGAGTACATAATTAGGTATGATTTAACCGGATCCATGAAGTTAACAGGTATGATCTTACGTAGCTGCACCGCCTTGATGCCTTAACTCCACAATGCCTAATGACACATCGGGTGGTCCCGATGTTAGTTAGTCGAAAATAGAGATAACTATATGCCATCCCCCCACTCTGACGAAGATGACGACCATTTTTAGCAATAGATACCCGAGCACCGAAGCACAATAATCTCACGATCTTGCGTAAATCGCGGCAACCCCGAGAACCTCTCTATGGGCCTTTACCGTTGTCAGGTCGAGACTTGAAGATTATTGTGGAAAATCTTGAGATCCGTGCTGTCAGAAATAAAAAGAGAAAAGAAATAAAAAAAACCCTCTAGTCAGACTTTGCTTTGATCCATATAACCTGGAACTCCATAACGTTGACATTAATAAAATTTAGTAAAACAAAAATTAAAAACATAAAAATCAGAAATCAAAGTCACCAACGATCTGTGACGATTCCCGATTGTGCTCAAAGCTATTAACCGATTCCCATTCCTTGTAGTATTACGTGTCATTGTTTATTTTTCAACACAAATAGTTATCCAAAACGTTCGTGTTATCATTGAAAAAATCAATCAGTGTTTTCAGTCTAGGGGCTTTTTACACTTTTGATAGATGAGCAATAAGAAGCTATCAGATAGATCGGCGGTCTGCTATGTGAAGCATACTGTGAAAGTATACGGGTATGCTTGACTGACTCGTATATAAAATGAGTTCGACTTACCATTAGCTGCGAATACATCATCGCAATGCAAGTTGAGTATACGAACACACATGCATACACACAATTGAACATAATGAGCATAATTTTCTCTGACACAAGTTTCACAAATGTTACACTTTGACTGTACGTTTCGGTTTGCATTATTTTATAATGACTTCAGGTATGCACGCGTATGCGAATGTAACAAATCGAGAAGATTTTCAGCTTCTTTTCTCTCTTTTTCAAAAGGACGATGATAAAAACGTAGGAGTATGAATGATTACGCAACTCTTCTTATTTGTTATGTATTCTACGGTATTATAAAATGATTTTGACGTTGAAAGTTTTTCAACTGATTGAAAACTAATTGAATTTACAACGCGGAGTTTACAATTTCTTATTACTTCGAACCGGCAAGATTCTCTTAAAACGATTCAAAAGCAAACGAGGTATGCAAAATTTTACGAATTTGTATTATTATTAGCGCTACTGTTATAATTTTTATTTATATTATCTTTTTTTTTTTTAATACGAGTAAAAAGATTATTAGTTATCCTGGACCACCCTAATAATATTCATATAACACAATATGACTTTTTAAAATGAGACTTTGTATGAGAAGCTGTCGAAAGAGTGTTTCAATACGAATCATTTTCAATAGCGTTCGTCCTTGGGCCCATCATTGTACTGTAAATGTTATTTCTTTGTGGAAAGTCGACTGACACCTGTTTCAAAGTAATTATATTTATATTTTCGTCGACTACCTTAAAGAATGCTGAATATTTTGAAGGCTTTTTTTATTGTGGCAACTGTTTGTAAATAGGAATCTCGTAGGAGATTGCATTCAAAAATGCACTTAAATCGTTTTCGAAAAAAACGATTCATAGTTTCAAGTCGACCAGGCAAAGTCTTCCCATCCCCGATAGTTAAATGGTATCAGTTCATTATTTTTTTGAAGTTTCGTTCGTTCGAATGGGTGTAGAGAATAAGAGGATCTTGTTAAAATTGGTAATGTTATGACTTTTTCAACTTTTTATTGCCCCCTGTATTGGTGTTATTTCTGGTATATAATTATTTATGTTCTTTGAGTACTTTCGAGCTGTGTTCTTATCATTTTCATATTCTGCGATACACTTTTACTACGCAATATTTCCATTAACCTTGTATATTTCTAAAAAAGCCAAATTCTAAGCTGAGTCCATCATTTGGCTTCAACGATGATTTTAATCTGCTTGTTATGTGACAGCGTGTACGCTGTTCTCTGAAACAACATATATAATCCCTTTCCTCTTCCAAGCATTTTTCTCGGCAAAGTAAATCTCACGACTCATTTAGAAGATTTTTTCTCAATTTCACCGTACGAGTTCTGAATTCGCTTTGGGGGTATTCAAGATAAGTATTTGTGCAATTAATTATTATTATTATACTCATCACCGAGGGATGAGATGTATATTCAATTTGTCAGAGCGTTTACAACGCCTAGGAGGAAACTTCAGAGATCCCGATCAGCATCAAATTCTGAACCGATTCAATCATATCTGTCTATCCCTCTGTCTGTCTGTCTGTCTGTGTAATGCCTGTAGTAAGTATTCTTCTGATCGCAAAAATGCGGCAATCGGTTCCAAAAGTTAAATTTTGTTTCCATTTGTATTGAATTGAAAGTAAATTCAATTCGGGCACGCCCACAGTATAACGTAACCTGAGACCCTCTCCGTTTTCAAATAAAAAAAAAAATTTGGTTTTTTCCCCTTATTTGTAAACCATAACAGAAAAAACGATTGAAATTTCCATATATGGGTAGTCCTACAGTACCTGTATAAATATGCACAATATTGGCCTCGCCTAGTCAATATTAGAGAATATTGAAATTTATTTCTTTTTTCAAAATGTTTGCAGTACCCAGAAAGAAACTTCAGAGACTCTTACGTATTATTGGTTACTAAAAAATCTGAATCTTTGTAGACACACTTGTCAGCCCGTCCGTCCATCTGGCTATTACTCTGCAAGAATCTAGGAAATGCTTGCACGCAGTTGGATATCGAGAACGGCCCAAATCAATAATTGGCTTCGCCCTTATATTTTACTGAGGGCGAATCTTTACTTTTAATTTTAATAATTTTTATATATAATATTATTACTACTACGATATTTTTATTATATTATTAATATTAATATAGCGTTTTTCTTCCAGTTTAGTAGTCTCTTTTACTTATGTATCCAAATTGTACCTAAGAGAAATAATGTTAATATTCTCTAAAACGTTGTGTGGAAAAAAATTGAATGAATTTTTTTTTAAATATTTCGTTTATATTGCATGCATTCGTAAATTGTTACAAATCCTCTAAAATAAGAAGCGAAAAGTATATATAAAAAACTGTAATAACAACAACAAAATGAAACAATTGCGTGCAGAAGCTATTCAAAAAGCTTTTTTCTTTTATGTTTTGCAACCTCTGCATTATACTTAAAATGAATAATAACACATTATAATCCTTCAGCGCTTCACCACCACTATTTAGGTACATCAATGTGCAAAAGGACTAACATTTTTTACAATTATAAAATTAAATTGCATTCTAGTGCAACGCACAACGAATACAATGCCATGAAATCGCAAAAAAAAAAAAAAAAAGTAAAAATAATAATGAAAAAATGAAAAAAAAAAAACAAAAGAAAAAAAGTACAAAATATATTATATATATATATGTGTGTGTGTGTGTCTGTGTGTGTTGCTTAAGTAACATTTTATACTGGCAAAAAAATTAAATTTCTACATAAATTATACAATTATAAAACGCGTTAAAACCAAATGAATCTTGCCGAGACTAGGGCAGACTAAGTAACAAGGAATGAAAAGAAAAGGCTGAATAAGTGTACGCACATACATATAAATAAAATGAAAATGTTGGAAAGTTTAAAGAAATTTTCAACCATGTTTATGTGGCGTATAAGGCATTAAAAGGCATTATTTCTTCTTCCCCGCACTCTGTCCATTTCTCTTTCATTGTTCTTTTTCCATAAAATTGCACAGAATCAAGTGAAGAAATAAAGAAAAATAACAATAAATTGAAATAATTGTTACAATTAAAGTTTGTTTTTTACGTTTTAGTAGCACTAGAAAATGTTGGTTCATTTCTGAGTGTTGTAATTGAGTTTTTTTTTTTTTTTTTGTTTTTTTTTTTGCTTTTTTTGGTTTTTATGTATGCGTTCTCTCCCTGCTATACACAATTAAATAATAAAAGTTTCATTATTCTTACACTAATTATTATGGGGTGCAAAAACAACACGCCACTTTTTGACATGTGAAAAGTTTTGCCACATGTCAAACTTGTTTTGCTCGTTCAATTAACTCTTAACAAAAGCTTTTTTTTAAAAACATGCATCACTTTGTAAGGAATCTGAATATGCGTGAAATGGATAATTTTGAACAAGAATTATTCCAAATGCAAAAATATTCCTTTTTTTCATACCCTACCTACTACTACCCTTTGTGGTTCGAGGATATATGAAGTTTGTGCGAATGTATGCTACACCCAGAGAGGAAGTTCAGATAGACCCAACTTTTATTCCCATCGACCCATCAAGTCAAAGTAGCTTTCTAAATCGACCTAAGCCTGTCCGTTCGTCCGTCTGACGGTTTTCTTATATTCAACCTACTCGTCACAATTGTCCGGATATTTTCATAAAATGCTATTGAGCGGATATTTTTTTGAAAAGTCTTTATATAAATTAATGCATTAAGCGAGCGGGTGTAGGGTATTTAATGATCAGCCGTAGCCCACTACAGTGGTTTGATTTCATTTTTCCTTAAAGCAATAACCGCAAACTAACCTAAATTCTTTTAAAAATTTAAAAAGAAAACAGAAATTACCCAATAAAATTGTATACTGTGTGTGTGTCGCTTAAGATTTTAAATTTCGCATACTGAAATGAAAAAACATAAATAATAATAATGGAACAAAGGTGATAAAAAATAAAAAATAAATGTTCATCTAAATTATTGAATACTTTCAAGCTCGATATGTATAAAAAAACAAAAAAAATGTTTTAAATCCACGCAACCATATGAGAAACCATACGAAAATAATTTTAAATCTAATAATAAAATGATTATCGTTTGCAAATATTTTCATAAATTTTTTGGTTGGACCGGAAAAAGGAAATTGCAGAAATTTGTGCAAAATATTTTTTGCTCTCATTTACGTTCACTCAAATGTTCCATTACATTTTATGCGTTAAATACAAAGGGAAATGGTTTTCATAAAGTGAGCAAGAGCAGCAACATAAATTTACGCATATTTTCCACTTGCACAAATGTCTGGCTCTTCAAAAAAAAAAAAAAAAAAAAAAAAAAATTTAATTTAATTGCATGCATAAGAGGATAAGAAAAAGGAATGAAAATAATTTCTTACGCACAAGCCCCTTGTGAAAGCTAAAAGCGTTAAGTAATGATTATGTACTTACGTAGCTTGACTAGTACACTTATTTACATTTGCGCATAAATCATTTCAGTTTACAGAGAAAATTAGACGTGAAACATAATTTTACTTGCACATGCAATAGGTGGTGAGAAGCAAAAAGGACTAAGCAAAATCCTTAAATGCAACACTTTATTTTTCATATTATATTAGCACAGCAAAGGGCTATCGGGAACAGAAGTACGAAGACTCTGTTATACATTTCTTTCACATTATATATTCTACAAAGTTAAGACATCTTAATCAAGCTTTTTTGTTTACGTTGTTGTTTAGAACAAAGTCACAATTGAGATAAAAGCAATGACTGCTGCATAAAGTTTTCCACTTCTATTTTATATCATCTTTATATCATCTTGATATACTGATTTGTTCAAAAGTGAGCGGGTCTTAAAGGTAAAAAAGATCATATCGTTGGCATTTTGTAACAAGTCACTCAATCCAAAATTCGTAGGATGATATATAGACATCGATGAAATTGACTTTTGACATACTACGTTGGCAGTAGTGGTAGTGACGGTAGGCTACATATGTTTGTCAACTTACGCGATTATTGAGTGGTGTGTTGAGTTAGCACCCGTCAAGTTAGCATGTGTGGTTACTTTCAACTCCTTGTTGCTTAAAATTTGAAACTTTGAAAAATTGTTTTCGTACAGTCAATGAATGTTTATGAAGATTATGTCATATCATATATAATTAAAAGATATAAACCACAGCGAAAGTTGGGTGTTGTCAAAATTCGATCGCAGTATTTACCTTTAAATGAAAACAAAATTATGTGGAGCATGCAAATGAAACGGTTTTACTATCTCATCTGTCACGTAATATTATACGCTCAGCGACAGACTTTATGAACATGGTAGGAGTTGTTGTTTTGGAAATCAGTTTGTGTTGTTAATTTGATTGATTTCATTTAAAGCGTATTTTGAACTTTATCAAGTTCAAGTGGACAACACATCAACTGGCATTTTATCTGTTAAGATCTGCTTTTATTTACATTTTCATGCACAAATGACGGCTTAAGCTTACATGCTTTGTTCAATAACCAAGCGATTCGATTATGATAATCCGTTACTATTGCTCCCTAACTGTGAGTAGTTGTGTGAAAAATAAAATTAGATATTCCGACCTATTTAAAATTTTGACTGCAGCACTTGACGAGTCAGCTTTGATCAAAAAAAAAAAAATGTTTATAAGTGGCAGAGAAGTTTGTTTCGAAATTTTTTTTTTGTAGTTTTGTTGCTGAAAGCCACGCCGTAAACATGCCTTAATCACCGTATCTTGTCCCGTCTCTTTTTTTCTAAACTGAAAAAATCCATGAAAGGAAGGAGGTTTACCGCGATTGAGGCGATAAAGGCCGCATCACCAAAATAGCTTAAGACCACTCCACAAACGCTTATCGAAAGTGGTCCGGGGATTGAGAAAACACTGTTGCAATTGTATTATAGCTGAAGGACTTTACTTTGACGAGGACAAAATAGATATTGATGATTAAATGAATATTTTTCGAGAAATATAAAAGGTCTCCTTTCCCTTGAACACACCTCGTATAATATCTACAACGGCTCTTCTTATCGTTTTGAAAATATCATTCCAGCATATGAGATGTGCGAAAAGGGATTAATGTTTTGTTCAACGTTCACTCGTAGCCGATTACTTAAACTGTTGCCTACATATCGAGTGAAGAAACCGTTGCTTCCTTTTTTTCAAGCAGTGTATTCGACACACAATCTATGATTGACTTTGTAACGCACTCTGTCCTCTAATAAAATTATATATGTCGTGTCTTTTTCGGAAAAGCTCCTTTACATTGCCGACAAATAAGAAAAGCATGAAGCTTCATAAGCATTGAGCTTTCGACATCCTGCCAATCGCCTTATTGTGAGAGTGTTACTATGATGCATTTCACACCTGAAGTCTAGTACAAATAACTTATTATGCAGACTTGTTATTAAATATGAAAAGAAAAAATGTTGTTTGCTAAGTTTCAATAGAATTGAGTTACTCGAGATATAAATTCCGATGTATGTAATGCCATTACATTCGCTCACTGGGTTCACCAGAAATGGAATAGATATTCATGTAAAATATATGAGGAAGTAAAAAAATGTGAAATATACTTTTTATGGACAACTTTCTTTTTTATTTCATATCAATATGATATAAAAATATTGCTTACATATTTAATCGCTTATCGAAAAAAAACACATGAAGTTTTTTTCACTTTTCGCGAAATCATAGACACTGTGTATGGGCTGACATTAACACGACTAGCAGTCTTCGATGCGTTTTCTCATTCGTACAAATGCAATGACAAATTAATATACTCTTAACTGGCAAACACAGATCAATAATTCCCGGAAATGATACAAATGTTTTTAGGCAGAGTCATCCCAAGACAATCCTATGCCTATCAAAATTGCTTCTATTTCGATCATTTCTTTGTCAGATGAAGGAATTTTACCGACGCTTTTTTTTTAACTTTCAACGCAATCGACATTTCCGGGTTTCCTTTCTGATGGCAGAAAATATAATTCAAAGTCAACTTTGCCCTGAAGAAATCTCAATGCAACTCTTATCCTTATGGGCCGTTGGTTTCATTTCATATGGACGCCAATCATGCATGCTGCTAAGGAAGTAGTAGTATGTAGTTAAACCAGAGAGCATGTAAAAATGCTGAAAATTATTCTCGCTAGTGAAAAAGTTATCAATCGAAGTTAGACATTCTCAAAGGGCGGGCCAATCATCTCTTTGTCTAAAAACTCGACCATGATCAAAGCACTTTTCAAAGCGGTGCAGCGTTCCCCTACAGTGGAATCAAAAAGTACCAACATTTTATTGATCCACAATTCGCAGTGGCCTTCAGTGACTATCAACTGTTGGGAAATTATAGAAGGATGCTTCAGAAAAAAGATTTGAACTAAAGGCGGATTATTAGAGAAACGTTACACTGACTGCATCACTCTTGAGGAAGACTATTTCGATATATCAAGTTAAGTTTGATTAAAAAAAAAGTTTTGTTTTCTGACATCAACCCAGGAATTATTGGCCGGTGAATTGAAATTAATTAAAATTATATATATACTATATATGTGTGTAAAAAATATATTTCAAAATTTCATAATAAGCGTTTTTTTGTTTTTTTACTTTGAGTTTCTTCACATATTCGACATCAAATAATCATTAATTAATTTTTGTCATTTTATCTTTGACGAGCCATCAGCACTAAAACTGTTTTATGCATTTTACTTGTTAAATGCTTGTTTTTTTTTGTTTTTTTTTTTTGTATTCTTGCTATACGACTACGTATATGATATCATTTCTAATTAGCGATTCATTGTTCCAGCGCACATGTTGTGATGTAAAACATTCATTTTTTTCCTATATTAACTTTTTTTCTTATATATATATATATATATATATATATATATATATTTTTTTTATAATCTGCGGGATTTTTACGTTCACTCAATGGAGTTTAATATTTAATTTAATTTCTTTCTATGGCTTTTATTTGATTACTTACATGCAAATTATATATGATTATGCTGATTTTCACATTTGAAAACGTAGTTCGAGCGATCTACACATGCAAATTAAAAAATCGGAAGTACAAAAAAAAAAAAAAAAAAGAATAAACTAAATTAAAGCAAAATTGTTAAATTAATTTAAATATAAAATGTAATGGTTTTTATGATTTCTCGTCTTTGTGTAAACCACAGTGTTATTGTGATTGTCAGTACCGTCAGACAGTTATTTATTTACAGACAATGTTCCTATCATTTAATTAAATGCAAAATGTTTAATTAACACACAATTCAGGTACAATAGTTACAGTTGCAGTCGGGTTGATTTCCCAATTTGTATGCTTTACACATCTGTGCGATACACCTGTGGTACAAGGAAAAAATGCAACATGCAAAAGAGCTTTAGATAGATGCATTTTTTATTATATCGATCGATTCAGAATGTTTTTTAAAGTTTGTCTGTCCGTCTTACATTCTTGTGCTAAACTTATAGGTTGTAATTTTTACCCTAATTTAATGAAATTTGATACACACACATGTTATGACCTAAAGATTAGCGTTGTTGAAAATGCTTCTGATCGGGCCATCTTTTTAATCACTTCCCATATAAATCCGATTTTTCAAAAGTCGATATATGAAAAACTTTGTTAAACGATGTAATGTACGATATTTAATGGCGGACTATGTCCTACTCTAATGTTTTTACTTGCTATTAGCTCGCCTCTACATTTTTTTTCGTATGCCAGAACGCAATGAAAAAATGAAATAGATTTGCATAAGATTTGAATTCAACATATTTTATGGTTAGAAATATAAGTTTTTTGCTTATTTTGGGATTGGATTGCTATTGGGTAAACCGAATATATTGCTCGATAGAAATTTTACGAACAAAAGATTTTTGATTCGACAGCAAAAAAAATGCGTAAATTATCATCAGCACTAAACTGACTACCGGTTACAGCGAGCCGCTATCGACAGCTGTACCCTCGTCTCGTGGCTTATTTTATCCAGTTCGCTCATATTCTTGCGTTCATATTTTATAAAAAGATCCTAGTGACCTTTTGTGCTAAATTTCAGATTAGTACATTCTAGTGAATGTAAATTTCAGTTTTTTGCTCTTTGTGGGCTTGGTCGTAGGTGGATGCAAAAATTCTTAAAATTTTTTGCTGCTATAAAGGAAACACTCCGGCTACAGATTTAACAACTTGCCAGCAGTGAACTCGTTGAGGTATCTTCTTTGCTTTTGTTTTGAGTCATAACATTTCGAAAGAGACAAAAAAATAGTTAGATAAGACGTACCATTCATATGTACAACAATACCGACTAGAAAATGATAGGTTTTGTAAGGTGAATGCAGAAGGATTTGGGGTGCTAAAGTTTGTTGAAAGTAAACGATATCAAAAAAAGCAGCGAAATAGTATTACTTTTTATGTCACCCGACATATAATAAAATTGATTTGCCGCCGCACGATAGAAGCAATTAACTTGAAAGTGTTAGCGGATGCGACCTACCCCAACTTGGGCTCGACTCTTTCCTATTTCCACTTGGTTGCATCGTTTGGCCACACACTTATTAAGCAGAGCATCGCATAAGGCGATCCGCTTTTTTGCTTAGTTTCTTCATTTCAAATTCAAATTTATCATCAAACTATTTTCGACATTTGGAAGTTTTTGGACAAGTCACTAAATGGTTTCTTTCATTTTTCGTTACAAATGAATCTAATTATAAACCATTTATGTGCGTCATATCTTCTCACCACATAACATAAACCGTAGAATCTTATACAAGTGAAATTTTGCATATTGTGCTAAAGGAAAATCATCTTTGCATACATTTGAATTTACACGCCTCACTCTCAGTTAACAACACCAATGCAAACATAGACGCGAATGGACGCGTTTTATAAAATACAACATCGATGGCACTAAAGGACATTGTTATCTACCAAGCAACAATAAAATACCAAAGCTTAAGTAAAGTAAACGAACGCCTCTGTTGTATGCAATGAGATCGCATATAGCGATTCACAGGAGACCTTTTCTTCTTTCTTTTGTTGTTTTTTTTTTCCTTTTTATGCCTTATATCAAGAGAGGAATAAAGATATCAACAAACCAAAGAATGCATCAATTTTACTTAAGTTATATAAAATGATGACAGGTCAAAGTCTATTCTTTGAATTCTACTACTAGACTACTGGCGCGCGCTGAAGGTAACGCTGACGCGGACGTTGCTGCCGCACCAGATGTTGAATTAATAAAAGCAGACAACAACTGTATCCAACTTTGACTAGGCCGTCGCGCTGTAAAATAATATTAAAGAAATTAAAAGAAATGTGAAACTCACGAATGACAGCAGCGATGGAGGTATGAAAGAAGACAGTTTAAGTAGCTTTAAACTTAATGCAATGAACAACTTTTTCAATTTGCCAAAGGAGAAAAACGCGTTCGCGTTCACGTTCGCATTCGCGTTCGTTTATTTTAACCTATCCTGCATACGTATGCATACACTATAACTGAAAAAAAAAAAAGAAAAAATTAAATTTATAAAGAAAATCGAAAAATGAGAAAAAAAAAAAAAAAGAAAATAAACGAGAGAGAGAGAGAAGTAACGAGAAAATGACTGCAAGAAATATATTTTAATTTAAAAGAATTGTTAAAAGAAACAAACATAAATTTTTTACACAAAAATGTAGACAAATTTATTTTTTCTGACGTTTATGAGTTTCTTGTTAAAAGTGCATACTCACCTATGCATACATACGTCTACTACATGTAATACTTTCTTATAATAATAAGATTGCATATAAAACTGACACAAATACATGCATTTGTAAGTGATGATATTAAGGTGGGACTTGGTCTACGGTCCGTGGAAAAAAATATATAAAATGAATAGAAAAGAAAAAGATCCCTTGGATTTTTGTACGATTTGCTAAAGTGTCAGTGACATATATACTTATACACTCATATGCTTCCTATACATATATATATATATATATATGATAGCGTACTGGGATTTAAGACTAAAAAAGATTTTCTTCTCACAAAAATTGAAAATATGGAATAAACACAATCAGAACTGAAAATATGAAAGCGAAAATATAAGGAAATACTGACAAGAGGGAAAAACAAGGATGTACAGCGATATCTTCAAAATGTTCTTTTCGTTCTTTTGTTTCAAAATTTTACTTTGCCTGTCGTAGACAGGACAGCACTCTTGGTTAACCAAAACAGATTGTCAACGTGGCAAAATTGTATATGTGCAAAAAACCAAAGAAAAAAAAAAGAAGAAAAAAAAAACAAGAGGCAACTTCAAAAGAATGAGAGAAAGACACAAAATTTCCATAAAATATTATAAAATAAATTAAAGTGTATGTATGTGTAGATGTATGTATGTGTGTGTGTGTGTGTGTGTGTGTGTGTGTGTATATTCACAGATACCTTTACTTAGTCATCGAGCTGTTGTTATCGTTATTTTTGCTTTTGCGATTGCCGTAATGTAGTCTATTTTGGAGAGTTCCCCTCGGTAAGGTAGTGAGTGAGTGTATTTGCTAAATACACATCAGCACTCTGAAAAAAGCACGAATATGTACACATAACTGCATAAACAGAACAAGCACAGACACAGGATTGTTAAAAATATTAAAAAAAATAATTTTTTTTTTTTTTTTTTTTTTTGTTTTACACTCGTCTGTATAAATATGAAGCATATTAAAGCTAACAAGACGGTTGTGAAAGAAAGTCATGATCATTACACGTAAAACGATAAGCATCAGTTAAGCTACGTTTGTTGTTAATAATTAAAAGGATTGCGTCAGCGTTATAAGGCTTTGTTCTAATTTGCAAAGAAAACAGACGTGATTTTCTCATTAAACTCTCATTGTCATCACAAAACGTTTTTGATTGTTTCTCGAATATCGTGGAAAGGCAGCCAAGGCTAGGCACAATGTATTTCGGAAAGCGAAACTGTAGTCTTACCACAATATGTTAACGTTTTCATGATATTCTCAATTACTCATCACAGTAGGGACACTTCATCTTTTTGCAACGCACTGCGATGTTTACATGGAAGGTATCCACCGGAAAAATGTACTAAAAATAAAAATGTTGAAGAATTCATGAAAAAAAAAAAAGATTGCAAAGAGAAGCACTTCGTTCTTGTCAATTTTATAGAATATTATTGTCTTTTCAGTTACACTTAGTTTTCCATTCATTTTTATTAAAGTGCAGATGTCTCTCAGGGCTTCAGGTGGGTACCTGCCGCGAAAGCTTAACCCCGCGGTGCCCGATGGCAAACATAGTGGGAAAACGGACACTTATCGCCACTTAAGTGACTTGTACATATTTGAGTATATGGGCATGGCCCCTTCCCTCCCATCTTTCTCTCACCCTACCTTTCTGTAGGTAAGGCCCAAAGAAAACAACTAATCTCTTCCCATGACCTCGACCGACCACAAACCACCACATTTGACCGTTCCCGCTATTAGACGTAAGCTGGAAGATTGCTATGAAATATCCTCAAAACCATGGTGACGGAGAAAAAAACCCTTTAGTCATATATGAGAAGTGTTCAACTACAAGAAAGAAATGTAACAATGTATAAAAAAAATCCTGTTCTCATAGATAAGAAATATCACAAATCATAAAGATACGTTTGCATAATTGTGTTACAATCTTAACTGCGACTCAAGTTTATTGCGGAAAGCCTAAGGGCTGCTAATCTTAACTGCTCAGCAAAGAGCTGTCTTCTTGCATCTACCAACGCCGTGAGAGTCTTTGAAAATATTCGAAAATCGGAATAGTCGAATAGATTTAGGAAAGCATCTCAAAGGAATTTATATTGTAAAGGCTTCAAGTTTGAACAGTAGTCGGCCTGGTGGACTTACATGAAAGAAGTTTTGCACTTTCTATGTCACTATTTTTTATAAAAGCAAATCAAGTGGAGTGCAACCTGTATCAGATTTATTACCATATACTGAAAAACATGGCGGAGCCGTCAGAAACCGTAAGCATTATTATTTAAAGTAGCTTTGGTAACGTGATGCCGCATTTTAATCTTATTTTAAAACCAAATTAATATTGAAGAGTTTTAATGGGACTATTGATGTGAAAAACCAAATTTGATACAAAGTTGCAAGAACTATTAGAACAAAACGCACTTTAGCTCTTAGGATTAGTGAGGAATCATAACGCCCGGATATCGCTGTAAATCCACAAAATAGACTTCATTTGAGAAAGTTAACAGCATCAATGCGAGGCGTTTACAATTACATAATAAATTTTGTAAAACAACCTCCCGGTGTGGAGGTGTGGTAAGTTAATCATTTGGTAATGGCGCATCGATATGAAAATCATCCTTTGATGAGAAATGAATTGTTGCAAGTGTTGCGCCCTTCGCTATTGACAAAATTGAAATATCTGTTTCGAAAATTGAACGTTCGAGTACACGACACCGTAAACTAATTCAAAGAAGAAAGAATTTAAAATTGATTTAATCTCTTAGCAATATCGAGATTTAATCGAATAAAGTTCGAATAAAATTCGTTATAAACCTCTTTATAATATTCTCTCACTTAGTTAGTTCTTAAACAACCTAGAAAAACGCAAGGCTGGAAGGAGTATAAATAGAAGGCAACAAAATTTTCTATGAAACCTTACTATCACATTGCCAGAAATATACTTAGGTAGGCAAGTTTATACATGTGTTTAAGTTTGTCTTACTGCAGCATAATATATATTTATTTATTTTTTTTTCGCATTTTTTTGAATAAAAAATATACATTTGTGTATACATGTTGATGGGCTTGCATTCATTCGCACGCTCATACACATGCATGTCTAGTGAGTGGCAACATCATCATCAGTTCGAGTGTAGTTCAAATATCACACCTACTACTCTTTGTAAAGCACATAAGTGCGAGCAGTATGTTTGCTAAGCTCGTTTATAGACAAACTTTCTGTTATACATATGCTATACATTTGTATGTTTATAGTTGAATAAGTATGAGTATAGGTATATTCATATATGTAATATATATATATGTATATATATATATATATATATATATGTATGTTAAATATATTTGTGTGTGTGTGTGTGTGTGTGTGTGTGTGTGTGTGTGTGTGTGTGT
>NW_023998416.1:12675944-12733784 GCF_014805625.2 Glossina fuscipes
TGTATGTGTATGCGCACTTTTTCAACAACAAGAGTATATCTTTATTGCAGATTCTGTAGCTGTCATTGCTATTGAATTATGCAAACATTGCTCTTTAGAGTGGTGTTTGAAATTAAGTTCTTGCTCGGTTCAAGTTATTCGTTTTTCTTTGCTTCTCTCTACATTTTGTTGTTGTCATATATTTGCTGTTGCTGTTGCTATTGCTGCTGCTGCTGTTGCTGTTGGTATGGATTTCTGTTTCACAAAAATTGTAAGACACCGGAGACTTGAAATTCATACACTTTTGAATATAATGAACATTTGTGCATAACATATATGCGTACGCATTGCATTTATTTAAAAACGATTTTATGACATTGCTTAAGAATGAATATATATAAGAATGGAATAAAAAGTTTATATTCGATTTAAGCCGTGTTTTTCAAAGCTCATTATCTAATTTAGACAGACATGTATATGGCTTAGCATAAACTTCTTCCAGCTATGTATGTATAGATAGATGTATATTTCAAGTTATTTCAAAATGAAATTTATGTTCGATATTAAACTTTTCATCAACTAAAATTAATTATATGAATGTCGGCGACCAATAACACGTCATTTCCCGCGGCAAAAGACAACACGACAATACGTGAGTAACAGATAAAACGTGAATACACTAAAAGCTAATCAAAAATAAAAAATATATAAAAGAACTTGTGCTTAACATTTCAATTATTATGTCAAAGTTTTTTTTACTGAAATGTTTCCTTCTATGTGCAAACTGTAAGACTACGTCAAGTCGGTCATATGTCAAAAATTTCATAAGTTTATGCACACTTCTGATATTAGTTCCTTAAAAAAACGTTTAAAAGTAAAAGAAAGTAGTAAGCAGCTCAGCTCAGCTTGAATTGAATATTAAATGCTCAGCAAACTGCTAACAAAAAGTTCAAATAAGAGGAGTTCCAAAATATAAGCGCATTGGACGCAGAATCAATTTTGGCTTTAATGACAGCATATACTATATAACTTAAAACAAATCGTGTAAGATGAAGAAAAGACTCCAGATATTTTCCCAGAAAAAAACGTACAAAACAAGTAATAAGAATGCGTTTTTATTCCACAAAAGAGAAATAAAAAATAGTGTTCAGTGGAAATTCAGTCCATAAGTACAAGATATAAAAAATTTAAATTGAAATGAAAGGAATGAAAATCAATTTCCAAACTCTAACTAACACATCTCGTTAACACATGTGCGGACATAAATGAACTGAGTTCCGATCACAGTATTCTCAAAATTTTATTTTGTTGCTACACACATATGTACTTCTTTTGGAAAAAAGTCAATGAGAAACAGTAGAAAAAAGCAACTGTTACGTTGATTATATCGGGGAAGGACGCTTCCTTAGAGATCGCAATTAGCAATACTCGTTATATAACAACATGCGTTTACCCGCTTGACCAATCATTTTTCCCAGCATAGTTGACGTTCGTACTTTGCATTTGCGGCTATTTATACAAAACTGAATCTGTTTATGTGGTTATGTATGTGTGCGGATAATTATTACACAATAATTATAATATATTTATAATAATTCAAATGTTGAATAAATAAATGCTGCGGCGTCACATTTATTATTTCGTTCAACAAAATATATTTTTATGCTGCATTGCAGCGGAACTCTTAATCAATGTCCAGCCAGCCGAAATGCGACATATTGTTGAGCGGGCCATAAAGGAAAATCGTAAACGCTAAGTGGGCTAAGCTTATTGCACTGTGCATAAGCTTACCACCAAATACAGCTCTTTAGCTACCGCTCATATATGAATGCAAACTCTGTTAGCAATTTAATCTCAACGTTTAAGACCAAAACAAATGTCCGAAGGAAAGACGTCGCAACCCTTGAACTAGGAGCAGACGTTTCTTGTTAAGTTGACTCAGATTCTTATAATTTTGAAGACTGAATCCAATATTGCTTGTGAAATAATGAACCAATCACACTAATATTAAGCAGCTAACCCCCGTCACTCAGTCAGTTTGTGGGTGGACATGCTGACGTGGGATGACTATTCATTCCACTGGCGATGCTACAAACGAAAATTAAGTTCTTCCGTTGTTTCAGTAGCGTCACTAAAACAGCTGCAAATTGTAAACTAATGACCGGCATGTTGTCAAATTTTAATACACTTTGTTTGACGGTATGTATTACGTAAAATTCATGTGGATTCGTGACCGATGACTTTTATTGGGTCATGTGTTAATATGAGGTTCATTTTTAAACCCTTTGTGATTGAAACATTTTCCGGATAAACGTTAACGATTAGTGTCCATTTCAAGCATTATTGGATTATTTTTTAGGCTCCAAAAGCATTTTGCTGCGCACAAAGGGATAACTTTCAGACCAATAAAGTTTTTGCTTCGAAGACGATGATGTCTTTAGAATTGCAAGACTTGTTCTCTAAAATTCAACAATCAATATCAAAACTTAGAAAGCTATTTCGATTATCTGTGATAGGGTAAAGAGTAAAATATCTGTTCCGATCATGTTGCTATTGACAAAACTCTCTAATGTAAACTGCCTTTGGACTGATTTCATTTATTATGGTTATACGGGATTCTTAAGAGGTAAATAAATGCCAACTTTGACCTCCATGTGCTAGCAATCCACGCTGAGACCTTACTATATATATTCATGCATATAATCAAAATATTTTTATGAAGTGTTAAGTTCTCGTTGAACGAGTGCAATCATTTTTCGCGGGTTCAAATCTCAGTGCGGCAACACATACTTGGTCGCAACTATAACGAGCTCTCCGCCTCAGCACTCAGGAGAAGGCGTAACACTTACCTGTTTCTTCACTTCCATGAAGAAGAAAAAAAAAAAACAAACAATGGAACTTTTATTTGAAATTAAGGAAAGAGTATAAAAAAATTATATTGCTTACTTTAGAGTATATATTAGAATACATTTTCTGATTGTTAATCACATTTCGAGACTATTTAGATTACAATGAAAATATTTTCCTATAAGATTTTAAATGGCTTTTAAAGTTATAACCTCTTTCTTTATGAAAATTTTCAAAAAAAAAAAAAAAAAAAAAAAAAAAGGCGAAAAAACAAGCATGCACGCACTCAGTAAAAAAGCGTATGTGTTTAAAAATACCGCTGATATAATCATGTGATGGGCAGCAGGCAAACAAACGGACTGGCAAACAGAAAGAAAAAAAAAAGAAAAAGAGTTCATATGGGCACAAAAAACCTCAATTCAACCGAACAAAAGTTAATTAAACTTTTGTAGTTCATGTTACAGACAATTAACGGTATGTGCACGCACATTGTACGTAGGCCCACATATATGCATATAAGCATAAGCATATATGTACGCATGGCATGGCACAGGAAAAGCGATAACCAAAATGCGGGTTTATTTTTATTTTCATTTTTTCTTTTTTTCTTTTTTTTTTTTTTGCATATAGCTTTTCTGCCAATAACTACAACCAAAACAGCGGCTACACATTATTGAAAAACTGATTCATTACTCGTTTTGTTCCACTATGGTTCCAATAGCAAGCAATGCAGCAAACTTTTCATTCAAACAAAACAACGATAAATGCAGTATAGTAATAACAAAAAGTATGTATGGATGGATTGTACAGTTAAAAGTGTGACTTTGTGTTTGGGTGTGTGTGTGTGTGTGTTTGTGTGTTTGTATCGGTGTGTGCAAGTCCCGTTGTCTATATTTTTAATAGTTTTTGTTTTCAGTGAGAAATTTTGTTCTCTCCTTTTCTTTCTCGTTATTAGTGCTGTCGCTGTTGCTGTTGCTGCTGCTGTTGCTGTTGCTGTAAAAGACACATGTCGCTTTAACAAAGTATAGATTATGATAAATGAGCCAAATGATGGTGAATTGTATGCCACGGAAAAAACAACGAAAAATCTTATTTAATAAAGAAAGTGAGTGAAATGTGAAAAAAAAACAACATAGTATTTATCAGTTTTTAAAACAAAAGGGAAAATGGAGGAAAATTAAACAATAACAAAGTAAGGAAAAGAACTACATAAAGAGGAAAGAAAAACCCCAGGACAAGCATTTAAATTACAATATGACAATATGTCAGGGTAATGCATTTTATTAAAAATTAAAAAAAACATATATATCCCGTATAAGCGTGTGTGATCTAGATTTTTTTTTTTTATATATATATAAATTTTTTTAAAATTTTTCATTTCAGTCGTTTCGTATGCTCTTTTTCTTTCGCTCTTTCGCTCGCATATCTGTAATGAACGTTCATGTGTAACGGAAACCATTTAACATAAATTCGCCAATGGCGTTAATACAGCCGTTATTACTTTGAAATGTTAAAGTAAAGAATACAAATACACTCATACGAAAGCACGCATGGAAAGCATGGTAATGCTTCAATGCAAACGCATTCTTACTTATATACATATGTGTGCGCAAAGTAAAAAAAAAAAAAAAGAAACGGAAACAAGGCACGCTATGGTAAGCTTTACCACGTAAAATTGGCTGGTTTGTATCCGGCGGTCAGTTAACTGTCAGTCTTTTACAGTCGGTACATGCATATAAACACACACACACACACACACGCATATATATATATATATATATATATATATATATATATATACATATATACATATATATATATACATAGAGAAAGAGAGGACATGTGTGTGCGTGTGTGTGTGTGTGTGTATATGTGTATATAAAGTTTTCATATTTGCATTTTAATTAAAAATTTACATATATGCACACAATCCGTTCGTTCATTTATATATACGTATATATATGTATACATATATATATATATGGATGCACTTACATGTGTGTATATTGTATGCAAATACATATATATATATATGTAGGCATATGTTTGCTCAAACCATGACAAACATCGTTATAAGCTCGCCTATATTCTACATGCACGCTCTCTCTAATATACACCCGAAAACTTCAATCAATATTTAACGCAAACGCGCACATGCACATATGCATCGACATATATGTCCAATTTAGCAGCCGTCCACTGCGTTGGTCAATCTGTTGACTTGTGTTCATCAATATGGATTTTTGTTCTTTTGTTCTTCTTTCTGTTCTTCTTTTTCCACTTTTTGACTGAAAAACTTTACAGATTATTCGATATTTATATGAATTGGCCAGCCTATCAAAAACTTTGGTTAAATTTTATTTAACTTTATGTCTTTTTGATTTAATTATTGAATCACATGGTGGCGAACGGTCTACTATACGTAATCGATAATCGATACTCATTAATTTGATATTAAATGTAAAATGCATTATCTTTCATCTTTTTTTTTTTTTTTTTTTTTTTTTTTTTTTTTTGCCTATCTAACTGATTAAGTAAGTGCGTTGCGCTAAATTACGTCAACGAACTTTTCGAATTGTGTCGGTAGGTGAAGGAAAGTAATGAGCCCCCTCAATGCTTTGGAACGCTACTTAACTTCATTTTCACCATTGGCGGTCTATAAAATTCAAAGGCAATTTTTTTTGCATTAAACTATGTTCAGAGTGGCAATCCATAATATGGGATATAAACGAATGGTCCTGTAAATGGGGTCACTCACCTTTCAAAGATCGAAAATGTTTACCAGTTGCAGAGTGCTATAAACGAAGAACAACTAGCGAACGTATTAAAGTTTAATGAAACCGTAACCATGTTGTGCTTTGAGGGGTTCGTTTCTATGCGAGATTTGGAAAAGAAAGAAAAAAAAAAAATTCGTTGCATAATTTAGGCTCTGCTGTCTTTACATCCGAAACCCAATCTTTCGACCGAAAAGGAAAAAATTCCTGGATATGCTCAAAGCATATCCTGATTTATCTGTTGTGTCCTTTATCTATTATCGCACTGGCCATAAACAGATTTGGAATTGTGCAAATTCTTTATTATTGAAAGGTTACCCAGAGATTTTAAGTCGACGTTTGCAATTTGATTTTCTTTGTGCATTGAGCAAATAGGAAGTTCAACTGACTATATATGTATGCATGTAAGTTCAAACATTAATGCAGCAACACTCAATATGCTTTTGATTACTACTAATAAGAATAAAGCTACTACTATGTGCGTTCTATTAAAATTGCCACTCGTGCATCTCCGATTTGTGTGTTTAATTACGAACCTGTACAACAAGTTGATTGTGCACAATGCTTTTGCTTTAAACACTACAAAGCTGTTTGTTGTTATTGTTTTCTATGTAATAGAACTTTTCACGTTGATATCCATGTTGATTACAATGGCGTTGCTTTGCATGCATGATGCAAAGAGTGGGGAAAAGTTGGTTTTTGTTGCTTTTTTTTTTTTTTCAAAAATGATCATCGTTTCAGGCAGAAATGTAAATGCATCTACATTTTGATGTTATAGCCACGTCAATATGCGTTACATTCCATTTACAATATCATGAACTTTGATGAAAGATGCATAAGTTCTCTGCATGGATGAATTGAAGCCTATATGCGCATGCTTTTTGCTGTTGAAGGAATAATGAACATATTTAATGCAATCTTATGCCAATAACAATCGTTTATGTTATCATTTCGTATAAGAACAACAACAAAAATGCTTAGGTGTACATCATATGAGAGACTTTATAAAATATTTATATAAATGCTTAGCAGATTGTTTGATTGCATGCGTTCGTATTCTATGTTAGTTTCATTTACGTATGTTTGCATATTGTGCTTCGATTGATCTATGTATAAATCCTTTCACATACCATATTGTTCGTTTTATACACGTCCTCATGCAAATATGCCCGTTGAGTTGTCTACATGCTCATCTTTTATTACATATGCGTACCATTGTTTGTTTAAAACAAAGATGTCTATTTTAGAACTTCATTAGTAATATCTAGATGAACGTATGCGTTTGTTTGTATGGATGCGTATGTATGGTATGTGGATACGCCTTTGCAATACAATATCTATCTATTGGTTGCCTGCCTGCCTGCCTGCCTGCCGGCCTGACTTTCTGGTATGTTTGTACCTTTATCGTACGTTATAATTAATAATTCAATTTGAATTTAATATCAATCATACGCCCAAGAGGCCGTATGGTACAAAAATACATGCATGCATTTATTATATGCGCATACGAAGACAACAAGCTTCACTCTTTATATCTAACATATGGGTCATTAATTCCCGGAACCGATGCATAGATGTGTGGCGTTTATAATAAAATATTCATATTACTCTTGGAAAATGCCAATCCGTAAACGACACTTGTCGAAACAACAATTTGTAATTGATTTAATTTTAATTAAGATATTATATAAACGTCGACGTTGCTAAATGTACAGTAGAGATGATTATACCAGAGAATATCAAAACTCGTGAAAATCGTTAAATAATAATCTCAAAGTGAAATTACAAAAAATAGCTGACTTCCTGAAAATATTAGAAATTCTGCATTTTCATTACTCTCTTTCTAAAGGGAGACCGCTCTCTTTTCACAAGTACTTTGTGAAGCAGGTCGGGGACTATAAGGGCAAAATTGTACGAATTCAAGTTTAAGGTCATAAGAAAGCTGTTCGTATGCTAGGTGACAGTTGTGCGGGCACAAGAGCAATAACACCAAGTCATAAGTCGATGGATGCAATGGCAAAATTGCGTGAATGGAAATTCGATTTTCCTCTTCTTCTGCCATATTTTCCAGATCTTTCCCACACCGAGAATACTATCTTGCCCAAAAATTAGGAACTACGTTTTAGGAAAGTAGGTTTAGATTATATGAACGAGTCATTGCGGACACAGGAACACATTTTGAGAACATCGTCAAATCTTTTTATGAACAAGTAAAAATACTATAGTTGATCACGGCCTACTATTACATATCCTACACCACTTCGCTCAAAGACTTTTCATAATCAGGCGTTATACGGAAAGTGGTCGAAAAAGTGGTCCGATGCGAACCATTATCTATAGTGTGCATACTTCGGCCGCAACACGTCGCTGTGTACCAAATTTCATCAAAATGCAGATAAGAATCATTTTCTCAATTGTTAAAATAAGAGGTCGGTCTATGTCAAGTCCCTCTCCTGGCATCACAAGAGATGTAGGCTTTCAAAAACGATGGTAAGAGAAGCGTTGGACATATTGTATCGCATCACTCTTGAAGAAGCCCATAATCATGACTAAAAACGAGTGTCCCCACTCAGTCCCAGCAATTATTGACTGGCGTGTGATTCGTATTTATTGCTGTTGCATATGCATGCGTTTATGCATTGCGTCTGTTTAGAGTGTTGATTAGTTTAAAATGCAAATTAGTTGAAAATTCTAATTAAATCTTTATTACTATTACTAGGGATTTGTGGAAAGTAAAAGAAAAGTTGAAAACTCACATACGCATACACAATTACAATTAAAATAGGCTTTCACACGTTTAATTTAAATATAATAGGAAAAATTTTTACTAAAGGAAAATATAAGTTTTTGAAATAAAAATTAAATGAAAATGTTTTAAAATTTTCAAGTCATACAAGTTTAAAATACAAAAAAAAAATTTTAAATCGAAAAAGTGATATAGAATTTTTAATAGAGATGCAAAAGCAAATGCAAAAAGTGCTAGTTGTGTGTGTTTCGTACACGATCTAATTGTTAGTTCCATTGTCCAAATGTGCAGTCATATTAATTCGTCTGCAACAACAACTAACTGCGAGCAATTTACTATTGAAAATATTTCGATCATCTCAAGCTTACATAGATCACTTGAAGACCTCTCTAGCTAATCTTTCAACACTGCACAGCAATGTCTTTAATTTGGCTTTATGTGACTCTCTCTCTTCTCGACTATTATACAGAAACCGTATAAACCACTTTAAACTTTATGTCCAAAGCAAAGAAAAGAAAGAAACCAAAATCCATTTAAAAAATGTTGTCATGCATTGATATCATTTTTCATATCGCCATACAGACTTACGCGCATACACACACAAACAAACATATGTGTATGCTCGTCGTATAGATATACGTTTTTATTTTTTCCTTGTGAAGTTACTCTCTAACACATTCAACTTTTTACGGTTCATTATAAGCAACGCTCTCTCTCTTGAACTGTCAATACATATTATCGTTCAAAGGGAATTTTCAAGCACAAAATGCGATTAATTAGCTTTAGTACAATATGAATGCGTGGATAATAGATATGCATAAGCGTGTGCGAAAGAGTGCTTTCTATTTTCAAAAAAAAAAAAAAAAAACTAAGAGCAGAGCAGGCATCATATATGAACAAAAAAAAAAAAATAAAAGAATAAAAAATTTGTGTAAAAACTGAAAAGTGCTTGAACTTAGTCGCTGTCACAAACAAATAACATCGTTCTAATATTATGAACTTCACCTGGTGTTAAAACTCGAGCGAGAGAATGTTTTAAAACCAATTACACGTCACCATTAATAAAGATGGGGGTTATAAGACTTAGTATCAATAGTAGTTGGCAAAAACACTGTTTACTTCCATACTGTTATGTATATAATATATTAATAGGCTTGAAATCATACGGCATCAGGCAAATGTTGTGCTTTTTGCCAAAATCAATTTTGCGAAAATATAAATTTTCGAAACTTCTCTCTAAGCATTTTACAACTTACGCTATACATATAATTAAAGAGCTGATGCGAAAAGTGCAGATAAAGTAATGTTACGTAATCGATATTATAATTAAATAAATTATAAGAATTAATTATTTTAATTATAGCTAAAGCCTATTGAATGCTTACTTATAACTAAGTTTTGTACGATTCTTCTTTTTCTTTCTATATTCCAGTTTCGTTTTCCAAAACTCCAAGTCGAAGAAAAACAAAATACAAGTAAGTAAAATAAATCAAAATATTTTGAATTAAATTTCCGTTAAAAAATTTTACTTAATAATTAATGAACCAGAAAATTCGTTACTCTTTTGCATTTTTTGCAAAAGAAAGCTGAAAGGAGCATAAATCGAGTAGAGCTCTATTCGGTATATAATTATATAATATTTCCTTGCGAGAGGTTACCAGAGAAATATGTATCGAATGCAGCTCCATTCACGTCCATGTTACTCCTTTACCATTTAGAATTACTTTCATTGGTTTGGTTCAGGTCGCATATCCTAATATGCACAACGTTTACGAATATGAGAGATGGGCATGTCATTATAAAGTAATCACGATGGATTGGTCCTGTGTTATATTAAACGGTTGATGTACGAGTCACGTAGATTATAAAGGTACAATTTTTGTGCCTTTGAATAATAATTTTTTTTTTTTTTTTTTACAAGAAATGCATCAAAATTTATCAATATATATTTTTTTTCATTTCTTTTCTGGATTTAGTCGTTATATCAATTGTTGCAACTAAAACCTAAGAAAATCGTAAATTCTATCTCACCTTTACCCTGTACGAACGTTTCCTAAAGCTTCTGGCTCGTACGTAATCGAAGACGTCAAGTGTTATGTCAAATGGACAAGAATAGGGCGCAGCGTTTTTTTCTTTCCCAAACAGAGTAGAAAGGGGCGTTTTTCGCATCGTAGCTTGAATCGGTATCTATTTTGGCCAGCCCTGCGTAGAAATTCATAGGTAGATCCGCCGTCACCTTTCTCATCGACTATGAAGCTGAATCGCTTTGGCAGGAAGACAACATTCTATGTCTGCTGGGACCGGAAGCATCTCTTTCGTTATTACCTGTTAAAGTATCGTAAAACTCTTTATGCTAAACACGGTCAACAACAAGTGGTCGGCTTGAGTTGTTCACTGTTCGAAATACAAGGTAATTTTTGTTTTTTTTTTAGTAGACATCCGTGCATCTATCCATAAACAAAATCGGCTCGCGACATATTGGAAGCACTCAACTAAGGCATACGTGCCCATGCGGCTTATTCACAACACTCAAGTTCTTGGGATTGTCACTTCTTTACAGCACTTCCCTGTTTGGTTTCGTTCGGCATGATATCCACAAATTATCAGACGACTAGCGACGAGCAATAGTTCAATTAAAGTATTAAAATATGGTTTTCATTCAATAAAAAAATCTCTCTTTAATGTGTACAATTGGGCTCATCATAAAGTTGACCCATGGAACTTTGTGGAAAGTATTTCGCGTGATTAAAAGACAATCTATCCCCTATAAATAATTCGATAAGAAAACCTATTTCCTGACAATGTATAATAAAGCTGAGCATGCATATCCATATGTGTACATAAAAGGTCTCCTTTACGTTTTCAAATTATTTTATATACGACATAAAGGTTTTAGCGTGAACTCTGTAAAGTTAAAAGGAAGGCATATAGGAAAAGATATTGACTAAAACAAGACTTGCATAAACAATATCGTTGCAAATTGTGCAATCTTTTCTGTTGACGAACATAGGAACATGTATGCAGCAGTAAGCAAGAAAGTCACGCGATATTATTGTATGATGTATGACAAACAATGAAAGAAAACACTGCTTCAACCTTACGAAACTTAGACTTGGGTGTAAGTATAAGGGGGAGGACGAAGTGAATGCGTGTAGTATTTGAAATGTTGCAACTTTAATAAAGACCGTAATCATTGCTCAAAGAAGGGAACTAAACTAACTAAGCTATCATGAGTATTTTTACGACTAAATGTCAATATTTGAAATAATTGCTTTCATTTTCGTATGGAATGGTGTCCTCGCTGGAAGCGTATGCAATATTTTGCACACATTTTTACAAGTTAAATTAAAAGGGAAAAAAGAATTATACGATTAAGAAGCATTCAAACGTCTTCGTTTTGTTTGTTACCTATGTTTTTAATTTACTTATCAATCTTATCAAATAATCGCACGGCTTCGACAAATGTTTGAGAACAAAATTTTTAAACTTATAGCCAAGCATATATAAACACATACACTACTAAATAATAAAAGATGCTATAATTTGATTATGGATTTTACGGTCTTAATAAGAAATATTCCCCAGTAATGAGAGTATATCAGTCAATTCACTCAACAAATGAATTTCATTAGAATTTTATTGTTGACATATATGTTTCGATCACTGCTAACAGTGGAAATCTGGTTATCGATATGCTCATGAAAACCGCTCAATCTTAACAAAAACCGGAGTTTTGCAAATCTGCTCTTATCCAAGATTCTCCCTCCGACTAGGCCATATAGCTCCCTTTCATTTATTTCTCTCTATTAACAATTTTTGTCTTTTTTTGTTCCTTTTGATATGACCAATCGTTCAGGTGATGCCCCAAATAGATGTAGCGCGGTTATCATCAGAAAGAAATTGAGAAAGGGGAACGGAGCTAGGAATTGGCTGCAGCGCAGTGGATATTTTCGCGGACGATAGAAGCATAAAATATACACTTTTAGTGCATCTAGCACTCATTACAACTACGACCAAGTATAATAAAAGCACACTGAGATTTGAACCCGCGAACACCAGCCTGATAGTCACGGCGCTTATCTACTCAGGTACACGGCAGCCTAGGATGTGGTTTGAATTTGAATGTTTTGAATCCATTAAAAATGTTTTAAACGATATCTGAAGTTCAATACTACAAACTAAAAGATACGCATATACGCATATATGAAAAGAATTAACTTGATTGCATTGCGTAAGTCCTCTATGCCTATGTGTATAACAGGCGAACGAATTTGCGATATCACAATGCAAGCTTTTCATGGATATTTAAGCTTTGTAAATATCTTTTATTAGAAATTAATGAGATACGCATATTATTTCTACTTGGTTAACGTAACGCTAGTTTTTGGTAAACGTACGCACTAAAGGTGCAATAGTTTAAGTACATGCTATCATAATGATATCTATAATCTAAGATTTTTAAAGCGTAACGCTTGTTGCTCCTGCGTGTTAAACATCAGTTACATGTACCTCTAACTATTATATTATATTATAGGGAGATGATACTATTATGTTTGTATTACCCCGAAGTGTATTTTAGTATTTTATTATGAAGGTCTCAAAAGGTGTTTATATACACATATACATGTAAGCATATATATGAGATCAACGCAAGATTGTGTGACGGCATGCCCATAATTGAAATTCTCTTTACAGTTTAGCTCGTTGTCATCTGTCAAATGAGAACGACCGTATTCTTGTCCATGACGGGACCTTAGGTGATACGAATAGCAATATAATTTCTTCCTTCATTTCTTATGTACAATTCTCAAGCGTTTGCATGCCGGCCATATCGTGCGTACTTACCAATTACGCTTTTTTTTTTTTTCTGCTCTTTTCTATAAAATATGCATAAAGTTTTCCTTCCTTACAGTTAAGTGTTATTTGTGGTAGGAGGGAAAACGGAGATAAAACCTGAAAACCGGAAAATGCGTGACGTACACTTTAAAACGGAAATGAAAAACACATAAGAGAGGGGATAGCTATCTTATGGCTTCGCCAAGCAACAGCAACAGTCTTTGCACGAATATTAAATTTGCGACATACAGGAATGATTGGACTACTGAAATGGAAACAAAAAAAAGGGTTACCTTTAAGAAATTCTTTAAATTGAAGTAATTTTTCAACTGCAGTAAAAGAAAAATTGAAAACATTTACTGTTAGAAAAGGTTTCTTTTTTATAAGCCTTAAGTCATGACATGAATATGTGAATTGAAAGCTTAACTAGAGCCATAAGAGATATATTTGTTTCTTTTTCTCACCTCGAATTTTCTCGTGATATCATTCTTGTAAATGAATTTTTCACAAAAATCCACATTCGGACCAGACTTTCTCGAATACGAAGCAAGGCGTACACATAGGTAATATGAATATATAAACCGGAATGTTTTCTACCATTAATTTCCCGTCTGACCTGTCCGCCAACATGTGGATCGCGTTTCCTCTTTCGCCACGAAGAATTCTTTGAGACGTTTTTTTTTTCAAGGCTTCCTACGAATCGAAGCGTTGCTTAACAAGTGCATGTCCCATCAATGCAAAGCAAAGCATAGTCGAAAACACAAGAGTTTAGTGAGTAAGCGGAACTTTCCACTTGAATGCTTTCACCGTGTCGCGAATCCATTTTGCAGTACGGATGTATGAATACCGGCCATGCGTTGCGTTTTTTGATCAGCGACCCGTTCAAATCGGTTAATTGTTATTAGTGGCTTTTACACAGGTAATAAGAAACCCCGCTCTTCTGTTCCCATTAAATGCAAAATATCGTCATCCTGTTAAAGCAATTTAGTTTCGTAGTCGATCTGGATGGTGGTCGTAAATTTTTGCACATTCTTTTCTTTCCCCGCATTAACGCCGCGGTTTGACAATAGCTGCATTCATTGATAGCTAGGGGCCATCTATGGACAAATTCCAGTTCCATATTTTCACTTCTGCATTGCATACCATAAACGTATTCTAATGTTTATTGATCGTGACAGTTCTGACGGAAATCTTCCGCAAATTTCTTTTATGTCCAACTCTACGCTTATCACATTTTTTTAACTTCCAGAAAGGCTTTGAAGGGTGGAATTCATTGATCGACGAGTCTTTTTGCCCATATCATCCGACTATGTTTCTCTCTCTTTCTCTCTCTCTCTCTCTATATATATATATATATATATCTATGTCTTGCAAGATTGAACGCAATATTCGTGCATCTGATTCTGTTCGTACTTAGTCATTGGCCAATGAAATCTTTTTTTTTATTACATTGAAGGCAAATAAGGAGGAAGGCTTATTAGTAAAGCCAAAAATCTTGTATGCACCAACAGGGGTCCCAAACTTTGAAATATATAGCTATGTAGGGTGATGTTGCATCCGCAAGCGACATAAAAATATTTACTCTGTCGATATTCCCATAAAACTTGTTTACTATGTTCTTTTTCGCATTTTAATAAATTTTTAAAATCACTTTTAAACATTATTGCAAAAGTTATTATAACGTAAATCGGTATTAAATTTTTATTTACCAAAAACTTTATTTTTTTTTTTTTTATTTAATACTGATAAATACATATTTATGTAAATGCCTTTTAGAACACACGACGACAATGCAGAACGAGCAGAAAAAATGCAGATAAATAACACCTGTGAACATTTACATATTTCACAATATATGCATAAAATGTATTTTTCATTATTATTATTATTATTATTATTATTATGTTTTGTTTGATTATTAAGTTTATTTTTCAAATGGATTTCGCACAATGTAAATAGAAGGCATCGTATGATACGAGTGAAGGATGTCCATGCAAAAAAGAAAAAAAAACACATAAGCACGTACATGTGTACATATGAATTGCATTTCACTGCATATACGTTCATATATACATACGTACATACATACGTACGTATCCATAAAAGTTTATCAAAATAATACTTTTGCAATATTTATACATAAACAAATATTTTATGACATTAAATAAGTGAACGATATTTTTTTATTTTAATTTTATTGATTGTTTTACAGTATTTGCATATTTTTGAACGGTGATGCATTTGTTACCACCTATTTTTGGGCAAAAATGTGTAGTGTCATAAATTACAAAAATCCGCCAAATCCCCGAAAAACAATATCAAAAACTCGTAAAAAAAAAAAAAAAGGATGAAAATCAATACGCGAATTCGAACTGAATCAGCAAATCTCCTAAACGTATCCAGGATAGAATAAACTGAAGTGAGTGACATCGCACATTTTCCTACCAAGCCCGCTTTCATGTTATCAGTAAAATCTAACAATGAACGAAAACTATAAAAATTATTCGAATTTGTTTCAAAATTATTTGCGGATAATTTTCTAGATAAACGAATGACTGACATTTCAATTTTGTAGAAGTGAACTGATTTTAGATATCAATATCCTTTGATTAATTGCACAAAAATTGATTTCAAAGTTTTTGAATATAAATCAGCGATCGGGATTTGCGACTCCCGTTATCATCAATTTGACTGTTTTGTGTGATTGATGGTTTTCGTTATCGAATAACCGTTAACGAAAATTGGATTGACTATACTCGTTAGCGTATGGACGTTTGTTCGAGTCAAGTTCAGAAATAAAATTTAATCGGAATAAAGGCAAACAATTGTCTTCGATGCTTTGCCTTGTTAGAGCTATAAGATGTACAAAGGAATTAAAGAACAAATTTCTGTCAATTCGAAGGTTTAGAAAATATTTCGGAAAAGTGATATTCAGGCCCTGTTTGGACAGTGTAAAATGACTGCGACGATTGCGAGGACTGCGGAGACTGCAGGAGAATGTTTTTCGCACCGCCAACTAGCGGGTTATATATCTAAGCGAGATAATTATTGGTTGATTCTCTTCTCTTCCCTTCCTTTTATTTCTTATCTTATTTCTTCCGCTTTCTTCTCTCTTCTCTCCTCTTTTGTTTTTGCCCCTTTTCTTTTATTTTCGTTTCCTTACATGAACAGTCTTTTTTGTCTTTTCATTTTTTCTGCTTTTCAGTCTGTTCTAACGGAAGAGGGAAAAATTGATCAGCATTGCTAGAATAGCGGTAGAACATGTGTATTGTGCTGGGGAATAAAATATTTTGCTGTCAAGGACGAAATTTGTAGAATATAACATAAGATTTCATCCACTATCTGCAAGCGGTGTCTGCATGAGTAGTGGAATGGGCAAATGTCAGTGCAGCAGAGTTTACTTTGCTCGTAGCTATAGTGAGTACTCGATATTGATCGATAACGCTATAGGGAGTACTCAGGCGACATAATATTTACTAATTGGGCACCCAAACCCTAGGCGTCGTACCCTCTTCGTTTTCCCCTTCTTTTTTCTGGCGATCGCATTGCACCTTAATGGGCCACATCCCGAATCATTATAAATAAAGCAAAAAAAAAAAAAAAAAAGAAGAAAAGTAGGTGTGGAAAATAGCAGCAGCATTAAACTAGAATACCAATAAAACAATAATAGAAATTTGAGGATGTGTTTAATTTCGAAATATTTTCATAACTTAAACATAGTTTTTTAAAAGCTTTTTAACACAACCAAAGCCCTGAAGACGTTATATGAAAAACATTTCGACTGAAAAATGAAAAAAGAAACAACCGTGAATAAGAACAAATTGAAAATTTTTCAGTAACTGCGACTGCACAGCAAATAAATTTTACAATAATTTGTCGCTTTTTATATTAAAACGAATACAAAAACATGCGGACCAACATACCAACAATCAAAAATGAGTGGAAAAGGAATGTTATGCAATTGAATTTTTACCATGTACAATGGTCACAAATTATGGTTCAAACACACTAAAACGCATACACCCACATACATGTATATGATTTTATGTATAAATATATATATAGATATATATGTATATATGTATGTATGCATACATGCCAGTTGAAATTGCTAAAAAGCAATATTTGAAAAACAGTACCAATAAAACCGGTATGAGATCGGGGGGAGCGAGGGCGAGAAAGCGAGCAAAACCAGCAGGAAACAACTTATGAATTTTATTTGCCTTTGTAAAAAAAGGACTTGTGAAATAACTCTGGAAACTGCCATCAGCAAGAACGCCAACTTAAAAAAAAGATATAAACGAAGCAGTATATGTGACATATTTTTGTATATACGCTACATTGTGCTTTGCTTATTCTCCCCTACAGCGAAATGAAATTTGCATAAATACAAAAGAAAATAAAAAAAAAAGAATATCATTTCTACATTGGCAATTTCATAAAACTTGGTAACGTTCACATACAAACGCATATGCACTGACGGCACACATATCCATACTTGTAACGTTGACAAAATAAAAGTATTTAGCTCAGACACTAATATCGTCAAAAAGAAAATGTGAAAAAAAAAAAAAACAAACTGAACTCTCCCATAGATGTGTAGTCAAAGTACATACAATGAGCACAAGTGTCTCTTGTTTATGATTTCGTGTGACACTGAGATCGACAGTTGTTGCCAATTGGCACAGGGATAATCAACATACACACAAACACGCACATATATATGGGTATATATGTACATCCACCCATCCACGCAGATAGTTGAAAATCCACAGTAAACTTAAAAAAAAATAAATAAATAAAGCAAACTAAATAAAAAACAACAAAGAAAAAAATGCCTTTTTTCCACAACCATCGAATAAACGGGAACACAAACGATTGTGCTGACTTTGAAAATTATTCGTATTTTCCGCTTTTACATTGTCAAAAACATTATGCATGCCTGCGTCCAGACGCACACGAACATAAACGCATACAAAACTGCTCGCGTTACTGCGCTCGAATGCTGTTAATATGAGAATGAACGTTGCACATGCCTTCGGTAATAACAGCAACAAAATAATAATAAAACGTTAAAAAGATAAAAAAATTTTCTTAAAATAAAAAACAAAAAAAAAATATACAAAAAAAAACCTCAAAAATATTAAAATAAAAAAACGTTATGTGTTTTATTTTCAATTTTAATAAAATTGCGAAAATTTTTCAATTTTTAAAAATATATAGAAGAAAAAAATAATCTGGAATGACTTTTTGTATGCTTTTGTATGTTGACACAACAGACATTGCTCACAGTGATGGCACAAAAGCAAGTACATAGCAGACATACATAGCAGTCATAAGTTAAATTTTCACTGCGGAATTTCGTTAATGATTGATTTCGTTATCAATAGATTGCGTATGCAATTAGGCGTGCTCGAGATACAAATACCTTTCCGAAAGCTAAAATACTTAAGCAAATTGAAAAGAAAAACAAAAATTTTCTACATATTTCGCATAAATGTTCACAACTAAGGGATTATAAGGCACCGGATGCTAGTGATGTGACAGAAAATTTGATAACTCGTTAAATTTCACCTCTTTTTCGGACGCCTTGGCCACTGTTCTATTATGCATTGGATTTTTCGTTAGATCCGAGTTTCAGATCGAAAACAATTTCTGTTAATCGCTTTGGAGCTTTCTTTAAAGAGTTTTTCATAAAGTGTGATTTTTTTTCAAATTTGACAAAAAAAAAATAAAAACAAGTCAGCGTATCAAGGTAAATTGTGCTTAGGCATTGCAATTATGTTTGTTATGAATAAAATATCTTTTATATTCGTCTCTGAAGGCAGTGGCGCTTACGCTGATTCCAATTGTTAATCATCTGTCTGCGATAGCCTGACGAATGTTTGACTCCAAATGTGCCAGAATTTTTGGTCGGTCAGCATAGACGTAGGCCTTGAAGTAGTCTCGAAGAAGAACATCGATGGTTGTTAAATCACACAACCGCGGCAAACCAATTCACAAATCCACATCTTGAGAACAGCCTTTTGGCAAACATCCCTTCCCAGCAAATCGAGCGTAGTATCGGTTGTATGGCATGTAAAGTCATTCTACTGGAACCACATGTTTTCTGCATCTTAAACTCTGGCCATAGAAATTTAAATAACATGGATCTGCAGCAGTTACTATTGCCGGTAACCAACCTTCTCTCACCATCCAATGACGTCCCCATGCCACAAAGTGCACCGCACTACGAAGAAGAGGAGCTATGTTGAAGTGGACATTCTCTTCCGACCATAATCTTTAATAATTCGACTTTCTCCCAGACTATGCATGTTGGGCGTTCTTCTTGAAATCACATATCGGAGACGTTAGCTGTGGCGCATAGAAGCCAAGTTAGGTTAATACGTCTCAATCTTCGCCAAAATTCTAATGTGAGCAAAGCTGATATCGCGAATGACTTGATATTTTGATATTTTTTTTTTAGTTTTCTATTAAGAGAAGAAGTTTACATTTTTCTTCTTCTGCTTTTTTTTTTTTTTTTAATATAATTGCAAAGCAAGTTCTCAGATTGATTTTGTAGATTTTGTTTCACTGCTCTATGATCTTAGATTGCAAATTTATGTGCATGTTTAAGGCAGAAAAGAAGAATTAAAATAAAATCAAAGAGATAAAGAAAGAATGGAAAAAAAACCAATTCGGATTAAACCGACTTTTTTAATAATGTTCGTTTAGTGTTTCATTTAAAAAGCAAATTTATTATGCAATGCAAATAAACCCGTGTATAACATGGCAAGTGCAACAAGAAAAGTCAAAAAAACATATTTTCCGATATTTTTTAAAGAGTTTTATTAAAAATGCTTCAATCCTTGCAAATTTTTGCACAACGAAACATAGTGACTATTCGCGACTATATGGCTTCTGCCGGAGAGCGCACTTCTGACTACCGCAGGCGGATAATATCCAACTTCCCTGCCTTATTAGCTGAAATGAATACGTAATCATTCATCGTGCATCATAGCAAAAACGCACAGCAAAATGAATGCTCATTTTCCATGGCAACTAGTTATTCACGTTAAGATATGATTGCACAAAGTACGTAGACGTATATTTAGTTTATAATATTATTCCAATACATAGAAAATGAAAAAGACTACACTTGGCTATAAGCTAATCTTTTGCTTACCTACTATACTGGTTTTTTTCTCACAAACCTACGCTACTCAATACAAAAACATTATAGTCCAGCTAGGTGGGTGTTTGCTAAGTATTCTACTGCCCATCCATTTGCCCACTTCAAATCCTTGACTAGTTTCCTAAAACAGAAGGAGCCCCGTCGGAGTGGTAGAGATATTTAAATCGATTCTGAGTAGATCGGTATAAAAAAATGTTTCCATCGAATCCACTTTCCTCAGTGTTTGCCCTTGGCCCTAAACACGTCAGTTAAACACGTTAAAAGTTCAGCGGACATACAAGCCACATTCCTCAATGGCTTAGTCAAAACAGCAAAAAAAATATGTTACGACCTGTACATTGAAATCTAAAATACGTGAGCAGACATCAGACAGGGATACAGGCACAAAATACGAGCTGACAGACGAGTAGAGGGAGAGGAAGGCTTACAAGCAATCAAGAAAGTGATCGATATAATAAAAAGTGTGTCTATCTTAAGTGGTCGTGGGTGTTGCACAGATTTACGCAAAAAAAAATATATTATTGAAATTAAAATCTAATTTTCGTAAATATTAAATAATTTTCCTTATATACAACTTTACAGAATTATTCTTAGTCTTGGACATGTTCTGTCGAGTAATATGGGGGCTGGCTAATGACATCAAAGTTTTGTACCATAGAGGCTTCAAACGACTATCCTTAAAAACGTCACACATTTTACAAGAAATTCGGACTATGATTAAACTATTTTTTATTTGTTCATTTACAAAACGTACACATCACAAAGGCAAGGAAATAGTTAGTTGTCAACCTTTTTTTTGTTTTTACTTGATTTTGACAATAATAATAATAATTTTTTCATTTACTTCAGAATTGCAAATATTTAAGCCGCAATTCTTTCAATGCATACAAATTATTAGATTTTGCAAAGTACTATTCACACACACGTTCACATATTTTTTACATTTGAAATAAACTTTTGTGGCTAGGTTTTTTTGACAACATTTCATAAACATATTTAATTTTCTGTTCACCCAATTGAAAATTTAACTTGAATACATTGAACAGAATCGTTCCTTAGGTTATTCACTTTGAAATTTTTTAGCAAGCTATTCAACTAAATTGAATAGAAATTGAGATCTATTAGCAGTTAACTTTCTTGTCTACCAGACACGAGTTCACTCCAGCTAGATTTTGACAGCAAACTTCTACGGTTAGTTCAGCATGTACGTATAAGACGGTGCTTCTGTTTAGACAAGAAAAGCTTATCATCAACACTCAAAGAAGAGTTGGGATTGCAATTATTTTGCTTATTCTCAACAAATTTATATAACGCTTCAGGCAAAATAACAAATTTTTTTGATCTGCAAGCACTATTTTCGTGCATATATGTCCTATATCAGCAAAGAGTTTTGAGGTTGTTGTGTAATAAGCGCCAGGTGCACTTGGAAAAGATACAATTACTTTGAAGTTTGAAGTGATGGCTGTTTGGAAATTCCCGAGTTATGTGCATGTTCTTACATTTTCCATTATACGATCACCATTACCCTTTCATGAAGCTTAATTCAATAAAAATATAATAGAGAGAGAGAGGCCCAGGAATACCATAGGGGTCTAGATGATATACATCACTTGTTCTCCTTGTCTGCTTCATTGTTCAAAAGATCGTCCTCCGTTGATGTCGCTCTACCTCATATTTTCATCATTGGGGAAAAAGAAATCCATTATTTTTTCGGTAAATGGCTGCATTGATAGATTTCTCGTAAAGTATCGATCAAACAATTTCAGATTTATGCTCGTTGGAAAGGTGACATTTCGCAGTAAAAAAAATTCTTTTGCTGTTTTTTGTTTGGTGCATTCAGTTGTGAGTTACAGCGTGTTAAAAATGGAAGTGAATAAAGAGAAAATTCGGTACATTTTACAGTTTTTCTTTGACAAAGGCGAAAATGCAAGCCAGGCGGCTAAAATTGTGAATGGTGTTTATGGTTCCGATACTGTAACAGCCAATTATGTGCAATTTTGGTTTCGTAGATTCCGTTCAGGAATTTTTGATGTTAATGATGCACCTCGCACAGGTAGGTCGGTCGTCGAAAATGTCGATAAAATCGGAGAAATGATCGAAGTTGACCGGCATGTTAGCAGTCGTAACATCGCCCAGGAGCTAAAAATCGATCATAAAACAGTTTTAAACCATTTACACAAAGCTGAATGCAAACGGAATGAGATAGACCCATTTCTTAAACGGATGGTGACTGAGAAATGGATCACATACGATAACCCTGTGCGAAAACGATCGTGGTCAAAGAGCGGTGAAGCACCTCAAACGGCCAAGAAGGTTTTGCTATGCATTTGGTGGGACTGGAAGGGGATTATTTATTATGAGTTGCTTCCATATGGCCAAACGATAAATTCTGATCTCTACTATCAATAACTGGACCGTTTGAAGATAGCGATTGACCAGAAACGGCCAGAATTGGCCAACAGGAGAGGTGTCGTGTTCCACTAGGACAACGCTAGGCCACACACATCTACAGTGACTCGCCAGAAACTCCGGGAGCTTGGTTGGGAAGTTTTAATGCATCCGCCATACAGTCCGGACTTGGCACCAAGCGATTATCATCTTTTTCTTGCATTGCAAAATTTCTTTAATGATAAAAAATTGAAATCTAGGGAGGATTGTGAAAATCGACTACTAGAGTTTTTTGCAAATAGAGACCAGGACTTCTATGAGAGAGGCATTTTGAAATGGCAACAAATCGTACGACAAAACGGTGCATATTTGACCCAAATCGGACAATCCGAAGCATGTTAAATAAAGTCCTGAAGTTCATATAAAAATAATGGATTTCTTTTTCCCCAAGCTAATATATACATTTATTATCACATATTATTGCAAGCTTTGTAACCTTAGCTTTTAATCCTCCTTATCATTTTTTTTTTTCTTTATTTTCTTTTTCTTAAGTTAAGTTAAATTTATTAGCTCACATTTTCATAGCACTTGCAGTTTAATATTGTATACGTTATCGTATTAACTAATAATAATAAATAACGTCTGCTATTATATTTTTTACAAAAGTAGATTTCAGCTCTTACTTAAATTGTACCTAAATATCGAATAAACGAAATGAAATGCAATCAGTGAGCAAGGAACTATTACTTTCTGCTTCAAAATGTTTAGTTATAGACAACGGGCCCTGCGACGCAATCGGATTAGCATTCTGTAAACTTTATAAATAATATTGAAAATGAATTTCTCTGCTTTATTGTGAATAAATTTTACGGTTCAGTTCATAAAGGAACTTTGCAGATAATGTCGTCTGTGTAGGACTTAAGGCAGAGTGACCTGAAAGTATCGTTAAGAAGTAACTGAGAATGCGGACGACGTCCGAAATTCGTCTGCTCAAAATCATGATATCCTACCATCATCGTCTCATATGAGCATATTGCATTAAAATTTATTAAAAGGCATCGCCTGACTACCTTTAGCAGTCTTAGAGTTAAAATAGTTTCAACTTTACATTCCTTTACTTTTTTTTTATTTCTATACCTCTGACAAAGGTGGTGATCAGAAAGAAGTAAAGAAAGAGGTAGGAAGAGGACTTAGCCTAGCAATTGCGTGCCCAATGGGTGAATATTTAGCCTTCACCGAGCCAGCTCATTCACTAGAGTTACGACCAAATTTAATCTGCCGCATTGACATTTCAAACCGAGCGAGCACCGACTTGGTAGCCACAACTCTTAATAGATATATCGAATGTTATAATAATTAATGAGTTAGTGTAAATTGAAAAAATTAACTCGAAAAATCCCTAAAATATTTAGCGAGTCAATAAATAATAAATTAGACATTGGCCTGAAATTTGACAAAGCTGATAATAAGGGCAAAGGTAGAAGGGTAACACTTTTCAAGTACATTTCTGCTTGAATTTCGTGAAACGAAAATTTGTCTGACGCATGTGATGCCTGAAAACTTCAATTAAAATTCCTCAAATTTTGAATTACATTGAAAACTTCATCATATTCAGCTATAAGCTACGGCCTTCAATACAGGTGTCGATAAAATATCTAGCTTTAATTTCGACCGGACTTTGAAACTTGTGATTGCTGTTAGTTAGCTGTTTTGCTCCCAATGCAAACATTGCCTTCCTCTTTATTATTATTTATTGTATATGGAAAAAATACTTCTGCTTGCTTGCTTGCTTGCTTGCTACACAGATGCGATCTACTAAAATGTAAAATTATTTTTGTCTAAACTTTTTTTTGCTGCCATTTTAATATATCGTAATATTATGTTGTTTATTAAATTTTTGTTACAATGAGCCCTCAATACATGTTTTTTCATATGGCTATATATGCATACACAAACACAACCTATATTTTAATCCATTTTAATGAAACATCTATTAATCCCAACTAATATGAAATATGTTTGTTTGTATATCCAAATCCTATTATCATTGTTCGATGCATGGCTGTAATCTGTGTAATATTTTGTTTTTTTTTTTTTGCACAAAAATTCTCTTTACTGTAAAAATTGCAAAAATAAATGTAATACTACAACTTATCCTCTACTCAATATGCATGCATTTACATACATGCATACGTGTATACATACATACATACATACATACATACGTACCTATATGCATGCATATATATACATGCAGCTATATTTTGCATATGTACCTATTTCAGTTATAAGTTTTATGGAATTTACATGTACAACACGTAATAATGTTGTTTAGAATGTAATGTTAGCCAAAACGAAATTTTTCAGTACAATTTGTTAAAAAAATATATGTATTTATTGTTTTTTACTGATCAACGAACGCTTCGAAATCAAATGAAATGAAAAGAATTTCTTTTTCCATTTTTTTCATTACTTCAGTTAGGCACGAGTTAGATTATGTGACCAATTAGGTGAACACGAGTGATTTAGTTGCAATGATTTATTGTTTATATAATTATTTAAAAATTTTAAATCTTATACGCATACATTGGTTCAGGGCTTTTCATGTCGATACGTGTGCTACACATTTTTGATTGGCTCGAAAACTTACATCTTATACAAACCGAAAGCGTTTATGCTGTGTTACATATATAACATAATAATATCATTTAGGAGTTTACTAAATTTTGCGGTTATTCCTAATACCGCTTGCATGCACATACATATTAACAAATAACGTAGTAATAGCCGACCAGTACTGTATTATCAGCACCAGTTGGCCCTGTTCAACGTAACCAACATATAATATAATATAAACCCAATAAATGGACTAAGAGCGCCTGGACTGACTGAAATAGTTTAAATGCTCATGTGTATGCATGCACGTAAACGTACATACACCTGAGTAATTCATATGTAGATATGTTATATATGCGTTATTTTTTTGTAATTTTCTATATGTACTTTAGCAAATGTCCTTCATATCCGGTTTAACAAGAGAGGACCATCCCTACCAAGCAACCATCCTTAGTCATAGTAAAGCTAAATAATACTTTTGCTGTTGCTTTTATTACAATTGTTGTTGTTGTTGTTACTGTTGTCGTTTTCATATGTAGATATAAAGGTTGTTGCTTGTTGACTGCTTCCTGTTGCTTTAATTTTAGGTGAATGCAGGGAGTGGGTTGATGGGGAGGGGGCGGGGGCGCTTAATAGTAGTGACGGGTTTTGTGATGTTATGCTATTACCTGATTCTCATATTTTTTCCTTTAAAAGGTAGCAAATTTTTGCTATGACCTCTTGGTATAAATGAAAAATGTACAGGTAGAGCAGGGTAGCGGAGTGTAAACATCCATCTATATATGCACATTTAGGCTTCTACCTAAGGTTGCGGATCGTTGGGTGCATGTGTGTGTTATGCGATAAAGACATTTTCATGTAATCATGGATGAATAATTGGATTTTGAAAAAGTTTCCTATTACAATCCCCACCGTTCTCTCTTCGACATTTATTCACCTTATGCTTCACGAACAAAATGTCGCCTGCCGGCTATCAGCAGGCAACCTCTTCTACCCCCACTACCGTTTGCTTATACTTTGCTGGTGGACAATAATTTTTTCTTTTTTCTGTTTCTGTTTCGCTTCCTATCTCTTTCTGTCCCCATAAAACATCAATAACATCAGTTTTTGGTTGAAATCTCTACCAATGCACTCGTGCATAAATATTGAAAAATACCAAAAATACGAAATCACATTTATACAAATACATTTGTATATATATATATATATATATATATATATATATATACATTTGTAAACATATACAATGTACGTGATTTTGTACATTTATATACCAACTTGGTGCAAATGTTCAATGTTATCACTCTAAAAAATTTCGGGTATATTTTGCTGTCCAACAGTAAAAGGCGCCACAACCGAGCCGTGCCCGGCGGGTGTACATGCACGCAATATGTAGTTGGATGCTTCTTTACATACATATATACATATATATATATATATATACAAACAAAGATATCATTTTCATGTTTTTAACATACAGCTCAGATTTACTATGATGCTCGATCCACTCTTTGCTTCACAACTAATCGCTGAACACACTAACTGTGTGCGTACAAAAATACAGTTAAAGCAACGGCAACGAGTATCTATTTTTATGCATTTCCATGCACTTGCATCACAAGGAGGAGGCAATATCCCATTCTCCGGTTTACGAAGTGCATGAGAAGTCAGTGCACCAAACTCAATTCAATTTTTTTTTTTTTTCAACTGCTACGTTTCTGTACTGTCTAAATACGTATTCGTATTGCATGTACGTAAGCATGTGTGCATGTATGTGTTCGTATGTGTGTACAATATGAAATATTTATTTTTTCTTTTTTTTTTGCCCAAAATGAAATGAAATTTAAGCTTTTAATGGCAATTTATGTATGCATAAATTAAACAGTAGTATGAGAGAGGGAAAGTAAAATGTTTTTCATATGTGCGCATGCATTCGTACGTGTATGGGAGTAAGCTAAAATTGAATTAAATCAATTTAAAGTTGAAGAATGGATATATATGCGGAAAGAAGTATTTGCTCTATCCGAAAATGTATTTAGTTGAAAGATCCGGCTACGACACCTAGAAGCTGAGGAAATGTGCTGAAAAATTTGCTTCTGAAGACTCGAAGGCACCTGAGCTATAACGGCATTTTGTGCTTTGCTATATTTTACAATATTTACACACAATATATTTATAATATATTTTACACTCGTAACTTAAAACAACCGAGCATGGAGGCTAACATTTTTGGTCAAAGATGCAGAGTACAATGGGAAACCCTTAGAATTAATCGGAACTTTTCGCTTTTGAGGTATAACACATACTTTAAAATCGTTTAGGTTGATCAAAATAAAATGTCCATAACATCAGTGTCTCTAAACGTCAAGCGACAATTTTGACGAATCAAATATTTCAGTCCTTTATACTGACTTTCGTTGGATGTTGATGATCGTCCCGGCGCTATTTATCCTGAACTTTCGTTCTCGGCCCTCTTAAAGTGTGTGGACCGTTTATAAGCATTTTCTTATATAATAGCCGTATCAGGAAAGCCCTTCTATAACACAAGACAAACAAAAAGACAATTTAATGCGACAGAATCAGACAAAATCAAAATCGGAAAAACACAGCAAGTGACAGAAAACTGTATTTGCTGTACTTGTACATACACGTTATACCGTACTTCACGTATAGCATTACTGAGACTCAAAAAATATAATTTCACGATTTCATAGCAACCGTGCAGTTTAAGTTAAAAATTCACTTTATTTTTTTGATTATAAAAAAATATCCCCATTAGCGCCTCCGTTACGAAATGACTTAATTAGTTTGTTAAACTTAAACTTATTGCTTTGGGTTTGTCGTGTTTGATAGACAACCGCACAGAATCGAGCTTACACCGCAAAGTACATCTTTTCCTCCTACTTTTCTTCCATTCTGCGTTCTAACTTGTTTCTAAAATGATGGGAAAGGTTTGCAACTTTAAAGAAAAAAAAAAGAAGTAAATAAAAGGCTTTTACTGTCCATTTAACCACAAGTAGTGAATGTTGTTCGACAGGAAATGGAAATGATAATTAAATTAATATGACATTTGATTGAAATTCAACCACATTTTAACCAAGAACATCAATAATTACGAATATGTGTGTGCGTTTGTAGAGGACATAAAGCACTCACGTACACGTAACTATTTTCGGAAAAAGTGAATGCATTAGCGAGCAAAAAAAAATTCTTATATATTAATTTTGTTATAGTGAAAATTAAATTTTCAATAAATTCATATAAATAAAAAACTTTACAAATTTCCGCCAATTGAACACTCAAGGATATTCGATCGAAATTTACATGTTTTTTTTCTCTTTCTCTTTCTCTCACTCTCTCTCTCTCTTTTCCTTTTTTCTCGCATATTCTATTTCTTTCTCTCTATGTATCTATATATATGTATCTATTTATATATCCATCAACCTATCTCTTCGTGGCTTCCCCTCTTCCGGCTTTTTCTCTTTGTCATCCGCTCACCACCCTTTTATCTTCTTTACTTAGTTTATATAAATCGAATGAGAGTTTAATTTTAGGCTCTTTATCTGTGATAGTAAACAACACGACTATATATGTGCTAAGGCGGTTTTGCAATTTTATCAACTCAAGCATTGTGCATGCATGGACATCTATACTTTAAAACATAGGAACACATACGTATACACAGTGTAAAACATTTATATGCTGACAAATGTTGTATAGTCCAGAATAGTGTTATGTAGACCCGGAGAGCCTCAAATTCAATTAGTTTCGACAAATGGACACTAAACTGCACATACACACACATACACACGCACACACACACACACACGTACATACGCATACTTAAACTATGCATACACCTAAATTCACATTTATATTTACTTATAAGCGTACATATATACATCCATGTGCATACATTTGTTTAAAAAAATGAGAGAATGCTTGAAGCTAAAAAAGAACGAAAAATTAAATCACTTCGAAATTGAATTCACTGATTTTATGCCTAACGGTTCAGACAAGAGCAAAACAAAAAAAAACAGAAAAGCAACAGCGATGACAAAATTAAAAAAAAAAGAATAAAGAAGAAACATACAGGGAAACGTGAATGGCTTCGGGAAAATTCAATGAAGTGATTGATTTTAATTACATGACACTCTCTCTTGTTTCAAGTTTTCGAACTGCTACCGGAGAATTAGCAGTATTTTATATATTTTATTTGGCTTGTGACAGCAAGAAATATGCCTCAACGATTCTTCATTATATTCGGTGTACTAATAAGCTCTGTCCGCTAAATTTGGTTGCCCAACAATCAGCGTTTACGCCATTGCATGTTATTTCGATTGTAAACGGGAGAGAAAATACACCTGTAGCTACCGAACTAATTAAGGTGACTTGGAGTGAAAACCGTGTTAAGTGACAGGAAAGTCAGAAAGTGCTTTTTAAGTTTTCTTAAATCGATGAAAATTCGCAAGCGTTCACAAAAGCTACCCAGGAAGTGATCTTCAATCCCCCTATTGCTACTCCATTATACTCTTCAGATCAGTGTCCTTCTGGTTACCACCAATTCTGATCGATGAAACCATGAAATTTATACCGCGAGAGCGTCAGCATAAGAGCCAAATGACCAAAGATAATGATGACGAAAATTTCGATCATTAATCTTGGCATCAAATATTTTGAGTTTTGCTAGAAAACGCAGGGACTTATTAGTACGCACAATATTTGCAAATATGAAATGTAGTAACATCGTACATAGGTCTGCTTACTCGTTCAAGTATTTTCCGAATAATTGATATAGCGAAAAAAACAATTAAAATTAGGGATTTAAAGTCAATATATTTTAATCTATAGAAATTAGATTTGTTTTTTTAAAAAAATTAAATGTTTATGCCAATAAAATAGTAATAGGTGGATTATTCAGATTATTGTTCATTCTATCGACGAAACCTGAATTTCATGCCGAACGGCCAAGACGGATTGCTGAGTATCGTGATGGAAATCGAAGCAAACAAATAATAAGCCCCCGACTGAAGCCAATGCTATTCACAAGAAGCAACATTCAGTGAATGCAATTTGTGCTTACAGGTAAACCATCAACCGAAATTCCTTCATCACATAATAAAATAGACAAAAATTTAAAAAAAAAAATATTCTTCAAAAGATTTTATATTTATATATTTTTTATTATATAGATTTTTATTTTATATATATAAAATGAATGCACGCCATAGTTAGGCTGCAATGATTAATGAAAAGTCATTAAGGATTTGGTTAAAAACCATAGACGAAGTAATTCATTTTTAAACTGAGATTCATTGGATCCCCTACATTTTTGATCTCAACTTCACGAATTTACGTATAAATAATTAAAAATTAATCCTTCTCTTGCATCAAAATTTTATTGAACATTACCTGTAACTATACAAATATAGAAGGGATTCAATATACTCATCGTACAAGGGTGTGGATGTATGCAATACCTAGAAGGATTTAAGATTTAAGACTCAGCTCTTATTGTATCAATCGATCGAGAATCACTTTCCGAAAGTATAAGCCTATCTGCCCGTCTATCTATCTTCAATTCTTGTGTCCAATCTACAGGAGTCAAATCTTGTGTCATCTCCACCAAGTCTGGTGTACAGACTTACTTGTATGGTATCTGATCGTGTGCCGTGGTCTACTATAATATTTTTCCTTGTTTTTAACCTAACCATATACCTGAATCTGAGAAATATTTTTATAACAGTTTAGCTCAATATTTTCTTCTTGTTGTTAATTAGTGATGCTACTAATTGCAATGCAATTGTAAAGACTCCTCCGTTACTAATTGCGTCGAGCTTCAAACCACGAAACTGCAGGCCATATGTTTGCGTATTTATTGTAGCCCTGAGTGTGGAGAGATCACACTTAGTTTCAAACTTGAATTTTGCCAATGTGAACGTTCTATCAACATATCGCAGTCTTACAGATAGGTAGACGGACGGATAGCGCTAAATCGATTCAGACGTATTTCAATATGTTACAAGCACGAGGAAAAATTTGATGTTTGGCATAAAAATGTTTAGTTTTGGAATGAGCACAAGTGGATCTTACGAGGCCTCCTTTATGTTTTTAGAATGAACGAGTCTTTATTATACGATATTGTTACTACATACATATAACTATCTTTACTTTGTCGCCATCATATTATTTTAATTAATTTCTTTTTATTTTACTAAAGTTACAGTTTGATTTAAGATGTCACGGATTTTATTTAAATAATGCTCTCTCACCAAAGGAAACTTTTTTGTTGTTTATTTTTCGTAAAGTTCAATCCTTAACCATTGATCAGACTGCATATTAACATTTAAAAAATTGTCTACTAAAAGTGATTGACGAGTCTTTGGCATATTAATAGATATATTATAGCTGGCTTGATTTATATGTACGTCACGTGAGCATCAATAAAACCATCAAAAATCATCGAATCACATTTAAAGCTTACTCAACAATGTTTGTACGGATACACGTATATACATATGTATATATTTATATTTATATGCATATCTATAATAAATAAATAAATATATAATATTTATGTATACATATATATACATATTTTGTTATGTTTTATGCGGATATTATGCTTGATGCGGCATTTACGTATACATGCGTAATTGATGAGTTTTACGCGCGCGCGACAAGTTTTTGACATTTAATTACCAGAAATCTCTTACATATATATATGCGCATGTATTGCATGTAAATTATTTGCATGTTTTTCGTAAATATGAATACAAACACAAGCTGAACAGAATGCTGGATTGCATTCCATTTAATAAATTTATGACTTTATTCTCTTCGCAATAACTGCCCGGGTGTTCGAGTGTTAGTGTACAGACAACAATTACTTTAATGCTTTTATGAAAATGATTTATTTTATTGATGATGTTATTGTGCGTGAAAATTTTGTTCAACTTTTTGTTTTACGACCAAAATGTGAACTTTTTCCGAAAAACTGAAAAGCACCGCAAATTATTAATGCGGCTTTCTTAGCGTGGAACTAATGAAATGTAAAATAAAAATTTCCAGCCAAATATTGTTTTAGGAGTATTTTTTTCTTTTTTTTTCTAACTAAGTTTGTCAAATGTCCTATCCTTCCTATCCTTAAAGAGGACATTATAAAATTTTTAAAACTTTTTTCCGAGGAAGTTATTAATGCGACTGCAAAGTAAGAATTTATAAATTTATTTTAGGTTAGAAAGTAAAAACATTGTAGTCGGGCAAGGCCACCACTAAGTACCCTACAACATATTGTCTAGCACAACTTTTATTTTTGTATAAAGTCAATTTTCATCAACCCATATTAATCCTTGGACTTTTCTGGTCTACAAAGGATCAATTCTCATGAGAATCTTTATTAGGGTAGAACCCAAAACATAGGTCGAGATGTTCTAAATTTGGTAGAGTTAATTTTTTTATGTAAAGTTACTATTATGATATAATTTACATCATGAAGCATTGAAAATTGTACCTTTTTGTCCTGTGAATTCCAGTTTTCTTTATATGAAGAGGTTCAAAAATTGCCCCAGCAGGTCCAAAGTTTCCATACCAATTTAGAATGCGCAAAAATTGCGACTTAGCCGCTTTTGTCGAGACGTTTTGAAAATTGAAATTTTTTTTCAAATAACGCTTTTTCAGAATAGGGCGTTATATAGAGAGTGGTCGAAAAATTTTCAATAGCGCTCGTCCTTGGGTCCAAACACGGCACAGTAGCAAGTTTCATCGAAATATCTCAAAAATTCGACTTGTAACTTAAGCACAAATTTTAATGGATAGAGATAAGACGGACAGACGGACAGACAAGCTTAGGTCAATTAAAATTTTGATTCTGAATCGATAGGTATAATAAAAGGTGAGTTTATCTTAAGAGCATCTGCGCGTCATATACGACCGCAATAACCTAATATACTTTATGCCACAAATGATGTACGGAGAAAGTCGGTAAGCGATGCTAACACTTCAGACTCTTCTGAACTTCTAGAAAATAATCAAGTCGCACCACGGCGGTAGATAAGTAAGCCGAGTGCCATTATAATTATCACTGACAGTGCAGAGCCACGTCGGTATTACACACATTTTGGACATGCTCATATGTCTAGAGCGCATGAACGTACGGACAAACTTATACATAAAATAAAAAATGCATACACATGTTGAACACAGTTGTTTACAATAATAACATAAAATTGCATGATCGAATGGTAATGCTTTCGTCCTTACAAATCCCAATATTATGTAAGTAAGCAATTTAAAATCACGGAATAAATTTTTCTATTATTTAAATATTATTTTCGGTTAGTTGGTCAAAGTGTATGCGTAGAAAAGCTTTGCGCAGTGAAGCGAAAAACTTGATTGCATTTAGGTGAATTTTCCAGTAGCTGCTGAATGTATTCATTGTAATCTTAAGATCACTAATGAACGTAAAACTATGGTAGCATTTTTTCTTTCTGAAAATAATTTTCATTTCAACGGAATTGAGTAAAAGAAAAAGTTTGGGTAAAAGATGGCGTTGGAGTCGAGAAGCTTTTGTTGCAATAAGTGTGAAGAAGAACACATTATGACCATTGCTAAAGGATTTGAAACTAATTGCGTTGAAAACTGAAATAATATTGTGAAAAAAGCTACATTTTATTATGGTATATCTACGGCGATAACATTTCTCAGGGTTATCCAAGAATATGTAGAGTTTGCGGTGAAGCTGCTTTATTAAAATCAGGGGTAAGCAAATAGTTCAGCTGCTATCACGCCGCGCCCTGAGCAACTAATCTTTTATTAAGACGATGATATCCTACGGCTAATGAAATGTCCTGGTAAACAAAACAAAAAATGTTTAGAACCATTCGCATAGCACTAAACGGATCTGAGTACAGGATGCATTGACAATGGGAAACATAGCAGACGGCATGCCCTTTACGAAACGAAACGAAATTTACGAGCGACAATAGTGCGCAAAACAGATCGTCGCCCAAGATGAATGAGCTGCGCAAACGGTGACGAAGGAGGAGGTGTTTGGTGGGAATGGCAGGAAACCACGTACCATCATTTGCTTTGATCTAGCGAGACAACCAAGCGCCCACTTAGAGTATACCAGACCACACCTATTTTCAAGGACTCGATAGAAATTAAAAGTACTTAAGTTTTTCTCTCCTTAACGAGTTTTTAGCCGGGGGATGCCTATAACGTGGCCGGGGGTTCAATGTCTTTGTAAAAAATTTTAACAATTTCTGTACGTAAAACTGACGTACAACGTACCACAACTATTTATGTATTATGTTCCAAAAATAATGGCAAAGTCCAAGGAATATATTGACAAAAAAAAAAAAAAAAAATCGGATCTAATTCCCACGTCAAAAGTGTGTTTTATCTATGTTTGCTTTTGGAATCGCAAAATGGATGACTCTACACAAACGCTTTAAAGGCCTGAACATTTTCAGGATTAAAAAGAAATTCTTCCTGCATCAATCTACAGTTAACGGATACATACATAACGGATGAGACAGACATGCTTTAGAAATATTATGAAATGAATGAAAGGAAATGCAAGGAAATATCGAATCAGCATATTTATTATAGTGATTGCAATAGAAAATTTTAAACCGAACAAGAGAAAACTACATTAAAATGTATATTTTATTATTGTGCTTTTTATTTTCTTTATATTCTCATATAAAAATAAATATACATAAAATTTTATGATGCAGTAACGAATGTTAGTTAAATGATTTCCAAGTGATATTGAAGTTGTGTTTTGCCAAGCAAACAGAAAAATGTACATTAGAATGTATTTTTAAAAAATATTTTTTTGGCTTAACTGACTCTTGACCATTGGCTAGCAATTGAAGCAAAAGAAAATGCTATAGCTGCAGCTATAGCTAAAGAAAGTAGCATAAAAACGGAAATTCAAGTCATATATATATATATATATATATATAGAGAAGGAAATATTTATTTTATATTATGAAATACTTATAAAATACTTAAAGTTTAACAAGCACGCAAGTGTTCGGCAAATAACACATATACACACACGTTGGAGTTGCGTTGCTGCAATATTGCACATTTCCTTTAATATTTCTGCAAAAAATCTCAAGTTATATATGTGAAAAGGTGTTCTATAGTAACTGAAAGAACAACATGACAACAACAATTTATATTTAGCTTTAATAAGATTAACACGAGAAGCAAGAGCTTAAAGAGTTTAGATTACGAAATTTTCCTAATCTTTTCGTTAATCTTATATTGATTTTTCCGATGAAATTTTAATTTGAATTTGCACATCTGTTCTTATATACGTAAGAAATTACCAAGTGTGTAAATATCAAAACGGAATTTGTCCTTAGATTGCCTTAACACCGCCTGTGTGGAGCGCGTACATGTCCGTAAGGTTTACTTTTTTATAGCCTCTGAACATCTGGCATCAATAAGCAGTCGTGACACCAACACATATCGCAATGCAAAAATACTTTCTTTCGGATAGCCATAATGTCGACTTTTTTGTCAAACAAATAGAATTCGCCGACAGGATGTTTTCTTTGTCCGAACGATACGAAAGAAGCTCTTCTTCTAATTCGAATTGGGCCACACGGGCTGTACGATGGTGTCGCTTCGACAAGAAGACAACATTCAGCGCTTGGTGGGCCCAGAATCGTGTTGCTTGTTATTAACTGTTAATGTCTGTTGAAGCGGCTGATACTGACCGCTTTCAACAGCATTTAATCGATTTTAAACGTTCGTTGTCCAAAAGATGGGCGAAATACCAAAAAGGGCAAGAGAAAGTAATTTTTATGTGACATCCGTCCATCCATCCAGAAAACAAAAACGGTTTGTGATACGTTAAAAGCATTCAACTGAGGAACGTTAGCCAATGCGGTTTATTTTTCATACCTGAGTTCTTCGGATTACCTCTTGTTTGCATCGATGGGACACGCACATGCCGAGCAGGGCTAGAAAAGGGCTAGAGACTAGTTTGACTCAAAGGAGGAACAATTTTTTTTAGGCTAAGCATTCACATATCGCTAAACAAATAGGGAAAGTATATACCTAGTGTCGAGCAAATACTTCGAACGAGATATTTTTCCTGATTTCCTAGGTACATAACTGGTATACAAGTGTCTTTTTTTCGGTCATGAGACATTAAAGCATTCAAATTATTTTAAAGCTAAACGCAAAAGCTGTCTACTCTATTACTCTACTGTACAATTCAAACAGGCTCTGCTAGATTGAGTGCTAATTATTTCATATGCAAATCATCTGTATACACCTTCTCTAAATATATTAAGGTTATTTTTAACATTAAATTGTACATTATCCCATAATCGTGCTTATTAATGCTTCACAAGATCCATTACAAACTTTAATATAGAATTATATAGAGTAGTAACTCCCTTCAAGAATGGTTTTATATGACAACCCTTAGCTCCTGCGACTCTCTTCACTCACTCACTTACTTTGTATTAGATTGCAATTTTTCGGCTTTCATTAAGCGAACAATTCATCGAACTTTCCAGTAGAATAATTGTATTGAAGGTGCATATCAAGTGACAATGCCAAAAAAAAAATGTTATCTTTAAACCGAAAACCCAGATAAATACAATACAAATGCACATGTAATATATGTACGTTACGTTTGCAATCTGTTTTTTTTCTTTTTAATATATTTTCTTCTTCAATTTTTTGTGACAAATTTATGATGATGGAATTTTAAGTGATTTTTAACGAGACTTTGCCACTCCATTCACTAAACATATTCACATACATGTTCGTCTACGTATATATAACTTTTGAGGAATGTGTGTAAAAACATGAAAATGTTACATCATTTCATTTAACTTGTAAATATGTATATATATATATATATATGTAGATATAAATTATCTTAACTTTTAAAACTCGACTTATATTTACTTTTCATCTCTTGAGATAATTCTCTATATTAAAACTCAACAAATTTTCAATTTGCATTTTTTATATAAAAAATATGAATGTAAAATTTTGCAAGCATGTTACAAAAAGTTTAATAATTTTTAACTTTAGCTATACATATATATAGACGCTGCCCTAAGGCGAAGTAATTATGCTCACAATATATAAGAAAAAGATGTTAAGTCGAAGGTTTTGAACGAATCTTTTCGTACCTACCATCTAAAAATATTAATACAGTGCTTTAGTATAGAACGCTATGACGGCATAAGTGACCTTTTTATTAAAATTAAAATAATGCAAGAAGCGTAGTAGAATGGAAAAAACTTCCCCTACCTAAGTCCGCATCATCTACGATAGATATAATGTGTCGTGCAATGTAGTTCAAAATAAAATCATCGCAAGGCTCAGTACATAATATACCATTACTACACACAAAAAAAGAGGGTGTGTCTTTAGTTTTAAAATGTTGGCCGTTAACCTGTCTCTGTGTTGGGAGTAAAAGACGGATTTCGATATTCCCTGCGATCAAAGCTATGTATATAATTTAGAGGAACTTTAAAGGGCTACGAACATTTGAAAAACTCAGTATCAGTTTCGCAGTTTGAAAAGAGAAACAAGAACCACATAAATTTTGCAAAAACCATCAAATATTCCAAAAACAAAAAAGTTCTTAGACAGAAAAACAACAAAGAGTAATTTGCTTTTCCTGCGAAAATTTGCGATGATTATAAATCTTCCTGCTGCATATTAAAAGCGCAGCATATTCTAAGTGCTAAAGCTGCCAAATACTTAATATTTAACAATAGTAATAAAGTGAGAAGAAAACAAGTAATAAGTCAGCCATTTCCTCCAAGCGTTTACACAATTATCCGCCATAATAAAATTATATATCGGGATACTCTGCCGTTTCAATGGATCATAGAGTACATAAATTTAAAACTTTTTGGAATCTCGATTCCGATCAAATGCTCAGTTAGCAATTTCTAATATACTGCTATGACACACAAGTGTGACAAGTGCTTATGTGTTCCTTCAAATTTGTCATTTTCATTGCGTTTAACGTCCAAAGTTTAGTTTCTAATTCACAATACCACGCGAGTTGATGACAGCCACCAACTTTAGCTGTCCATTTAATCTTTGAGGGATTATGGTGCTGTTAACCTTTTGCAGGATACTCTTTCGATTGATCGATGGTTGTGCCATCGTATAGCAAAAATCCAAAAATTCACTTTTGTATATTTCGTTTGTATGTTTACAAAAACATGTGCAGTCCTACAGAATATATTGACATGAATTTCTACATAGATGTCTGAGACGATAGCATCGAACCTCAAAAGAAAGCAAAAAAATTGTTTCGTGATTTCGTTATAAACGAAAAAATCGCCTTAGTTTGTGTTCACAGCGTTATACAATTTTTGGAACTATTAGCGAGCGCAATGAAAGGGATAATGTTTTCGCTCAAGGAGATAGAAACATAGATATTGTTGTGTGTGGATGGCGCCCTAGTACATAAGACTTGCAAGAACCAAAAGGCGTAAGTGAGGCGATTACGGCAAAGCTTGCAATAGTAGTGTAGTGTCCATGCCAATAGTAGGACTACTCGCAACAATAACCGTCCCACTAAATAACTTAAGCTTTGACATCAAGTTCTCTTTGTAAGCATCTTTTCGAGGTTTATAAGTGAACATTTTTCCTCCATCAAGTTATCATCCATTCGTAGTGAACATATTACTTTTTTCCGATTCTAAGGAAGAGCAACGAGATCCACATTTTTTATTATTGGAAAAGCTACTAGCAATGGAAAGCTACTGTTCGCCATAGTTCCCTTCGTAGATAAAGAAAGTCATTTTCTTCCAAAAATATGGCGAACAATGGCATTGGGAGAAATACCCAATAGCACCATGGCGGCGCGAGTTACAATGCTAAATACAAAATAAATCTAAATATTTATAAAAGTGAGTAAACTGGAACACTGGATACATACATGCACGTGTATAATAAAATTTACAAATATGTGTTTGGGCCCTTCTTTGGCTGGCGTAGCCTAAGGAAACTCTTACCTCATGCACTGAAATAAAAAAGCAACTGACTTTTCCACCTTTTCTGGGACGACCAAGAGAATAAAAATACCGTTACTATCTCTCTCAAGGACTTTGTCCTATATTCCTAAGTTTTAAATACCCAATGTTTTCGCATATACTTCGAAGAATTCTAAACTTTGTGAATTTATGTTAATTTTATTCCGCAAAAACAATAGCAACAAAAAACTTTTTTAATACTTTTCTTCCCTTCCACTTAAAATTTTTTAAAAATTTCTACATTCATTACTAATGTCTGCATAAGTAAAGCAATGGTTATAACTATGAAGACTGTATATAATGTATGATAAATTACTTGTTTTTTAATTTTTTTCTTAAATTTTACATTATGCTTAAGATTAATGTTGTTTTCAATACGTCGTCGGGTTATTCTAAGCGTTAATGTGCAAAGAACTGCAAATAATTTTAAATGATTACCCACCTATTGTGCTCATAACTCTTAATAGTTTTTTTTTTTCCGTCATTTCTTTGAATAATAGATAAATAAATAGCAGGGATTTCCTTGAAATTAAGCAAAAAAAATTAGAAAAAAAAAATAGAGTAAAATGAGTGTCATTTGTCGATTTTAATTACCAACTGTGAAGCCAAACGCCCACCTTTAGGTCAGGTGATATAAACTAACTGGCGACCATAGTTGTTGTTGTTTTCCTTTGTTTATTTACTTATTTTGTTTCTTTTTTTGTTTTTTTTTAATTACAACCGCCTCGCGACAACCTGTTCGAATTTCATGGCGCAGTAACTATTGCAATTAACTTTAAAATAACTTGAACGCTTTAATAACTCCGCATCGAAATTTGGCTCTTAAATACCATGGAGTAAGAGGAGGAAGGAATTTTTGGCGTAGAAGGCGTGAAGGCGAGAAAAATTATTTTATTCGAAATATATATATGCACGTAGCTATACATTTTTCCCAATCCCTCTGACATGTGTGGATGAAACACCAAAGAATTGCTGCACTCTTGAGGCAAACCAATCACCAAACTGTTTTCGTACAAGTTCGTATGAAATGAAGCGTCGGTCAGCTAATGCGTGTCCAATTGAAGCAAAGACATGATAGCCGGAATTACGCGACTTTGGTAAATAAGCCGCATGGTCTAGCGCTTCCTGATTGAGGACTTCCAATGCGAAGGGGCTTTGCTGTATAGATGCATGGATGGATGTCTTGTGATGAAAAGACCTTGTCTTTCCTTTATTGATAGTTCGATCAGTTTTTCGAAAGAAAACAGTTTAAATAGATGAACTGCAGTCCGTAGCGTTTGGTTTTAACCAGCATCGGGTTTAAACAGATGATAACAGGTCACAATTTTCTGGTTCTGCAAACAAGATTCAATCGCGTAGTCAATATGGATGCTACATCTGGATTTACCCACGAGTTTTCACCCAAGATGTCTCGAACTAGAACCTCCTGTAAAATAAACTTTAATTTCTATCGTTTCGACAAAGAAAAATTACTTTGAGCGAATGCTGTTTGCTATTTGGTAGAAAAATCGCAATTGTTATTTCTATAAAAAAGGTGTTTTCGCAATGCGGCATGTGCAGGCAATATAAATGCTTACAGCTGCCAGTTTTCCAAACCTAGTAAACAATCCAACGTCAAACATGTAACAGTAACAGATCTAACCTGGTGCTATGGCCAAGTATAGGGAAATTCCGATTTCATATTTACATACCTAGTACTTATCGTCGAAAAAAGGACATTTATCAATTTTGTCATTCTTTTTGCAACACCCAGAAGAGTACCCGAAAAAACGCCAATTTCTAATCAATTGAAAATCAGCCGCTGTTGTGAAAATTCGTTGAAGAACATCGGCTTACTTGTTAATGTATTTCATAAGAAGATTTTTAATTCGTATCGATTTGTGTGAAATGAGGGGCGTACAGGTTTCGCAGTACATGGCGAATATAACTGCTTTACTTATTTGCCATTGCTTAACAAATGTAACCAAACCTTGGCTGTGTAAAAGTAATTCAAAGTAATTCAAACAAAAATTTAAATAAGAAAAAACAAAACAAATGAAAAAATCGTTAAAATAAAAAAAATGTAGCTTTTTAAGCGAGAAAAACAGATTGCAATTTGTAATAAATATTTCAATCAGTATACAACATGCTTTACTCATATACTCATTCGCTTGAATTTTGACGATAAGTATTAAGGAAATAAGATATTCGAAAAAATAATTGTGCGTTGTACAGGCTTTCCAATCCAATCTGCATTCACTTGCCTTTCAATAAATAATAATAAGTGGGTGATAACGAATCTACGGATGAAAATCCGTATAATGTTATATAAAGATATAACACCAACTACTCATAAATTGATGAACGGTCATGTTGAGACTCTCCTGATCATATACATAGCATTGAATACGAATTCATTTGCCTTTCATGTTATGTGTTGGTCACGTTTTTCGCTTAAAGATGTTAAATCGAAAAAATGCATTATTCTCTGTATTAAAATTCCTCTCTTTTGCAACTTATTCAGAATTAAAATCGAATTTCAAATTTTAAATTTTGTATGCATCTTATACTTATCCTTATGCAGGATGGTTTGCTTTTTATAATCCTTTTCACCTTTTGCTGCTCAGCTATAAACGTTTAGAGGTAAAGGCTAGAAGAGTGCATTGCTCTCCATATGTTAAGTTTAGTTTTAAGTTCAAATTTATTTAAAATATACATGTAGCGGTCCTTAACAATCGAAATATTTGGCATCATTGTTTATGATCTTTTGCCTCTTATGGGGCAGTTGCGTGTGCACCCGCCCTCATTGACTCATTTTCGAGCATCTTTAACTTTGCAGAGCCGCTGATCTGCTAAGTATGATTGCAACGCTCTGAACCAGATCACTTGTTCTTCACTACAACTGGCAACTTTTGTGAGATGCTGACCTGCTAAGCATGCCTGCATCGATTCAAACAAGTGAAAATCAATAGCAAGCTAGAGTATAAGTAGCAAAGAAGATAAAAGTTCCCCAATCAAGCTGAACATCATATCCTTGCTTCTTTTTGCTACATTGCTGTCTGCCCGCAATTAGTCTCTTTCGTCGAGTGCGCTACTTAGTCATGGCTGATGTCACTCATATGTAACAGTGTCGCCCGCGGCTTTAGAAGTTCATAGTAAATAATTACTTATCAACTGCCCCAAAATTCTAAGCGTGAATATTTTGCTTTGTAAGAGATATGGTGGTTATTCTAGATCAATCACTTGGTGACAAAGCTATCAGTTTCATCGCAGGGTATTTATTTGTCGTCCTAATATTTACTAAAAACAATATTCTCATTTAACTTTACAGTTAATAGAAAGTTATCTAATGCTATTACTAACAAAAAAATTTGCTAACTTTACTTTTATTGTTTCGGAAAAGTAAATTAACTGACAATGTGTCATATATCTGCAGTATAAACACATAACTAGGTAAACTAACTAAAACTTTGCCTGGAAGACCAAATTTAGATTCTTAATTGCTTTTTTTTTTTTTCATTTGAGAGCTTTTGTACAAAAACCAGCAAAATGCGTGCATGGTTTTCTACTTTTCGTCTATTACGACTTGCGATGACATTAAACTTTTATTTTGTTTCCTCAACTAAATACCAAGTGACGGGATTGCGATCTACTAAATCGGCACAGAACTCGTGATAAAATTACAAAAAAAAAAAAAAACAAATGCAAATAAGACGGAGTCGATACATGTGAAATTGCCGTCAAACTGTATGGATCGTATGGTCTATCACGACACCAAATATCGTAAATTTATTAGTATACATAGGCAGATAAAGAAATGTGCGTTATCCGCATTGTAATTTATGGCAGAATTCGTCATTTCAGAACATGCAAGTGATCGTGAATTTATTACAAATAAAATGCAAGTAGGGATATTGTAGTCGGGCAAGATTGACTATTAAGTACACCTTTCTTGATTTATTTTCCCGATGATGTATATACCAAAAAATACTATACTTTTCTTGCAAGCCCCTGTAGCCCATCTTGTTTTTCTCTATTTATTTTTCTCATAAGATCGTAGAAATTATTTTTTTTGCCACGTAAAAGGTTTCTTTACCCTCTATAAAGAGTAAATTTCAAAGAATAGACCAGCGTGGTCCAAATATGCTATAGTCAATTTTCATGTCAAGCTGTAATCATGGACCAATCTTCATCGTAAAATAGTACAACATAAACATTTTTGCTATCTAAAGGGCTGCTTTTCATGAGACCCCTTATATGCATCGTAGCCGGAAAAATAAAACAAAATGGACCATATTAGGTACATTTAATTTACATGTCGAGGGATTGTTATGGATCAATTTTCGTCATGTAATATCAATAATCAAGGTGTTTTGTCATAAAGATTCTCACTTGAACCCTTATATCGACGGAAGTTCAAAAAATTGATTCATCCGATCCAAATTTTTCACATAAATTTATGATTGTCAAACACTCAAGTAATGCTTCTTATGATCCGAACCAATGCATTTTCAATAGTGTTTTTCCTTGCAAGCCTTTCTGCCAAATTTCGTCAAAATTCATAGTTATTTACATATACATACCATAACATATATGAATTGATGGATACAGTAATCTTGGGGTATTTCTGAGGTACTTCTTGGTGTCACATACATGCGCTTATCCTTTAGCACAGCTATTGTAGGCGGCAATAATCTGTCTGTTGTTGATCCCTATTAGGAGAAAATTCGCTGTGACGGGAAAAATGAGGCAGGACAGGGATTATTTTTTTTTTAACGTGCCGATCCCAGCGTTGTACCCTGAGGAACTGGCCAGTTGGAAAGGTCTATCTTGTCTAAGGCTGCCTACATCTAACAAATGAGACAAATAAAACATAGATCAAGTTTTTTTGTGGTTTTCGACGAAATTTTTACTCATACTTTCTGAGTAAAACTTTCCTCGTTTTTGCTTGCTGTGCTGTTCAACTGCATATTCGAGCAGCTTGTATGTATCACTAAGTTTTTAATTAGATATTTTTGTTACTACATGGAACGCCAAAATACACAAAGCGATTTCACTTTTTCCTTTTCTGTGCAATTTAAATAAAATAACATAAAAAATTCTTAATTAAAATTTTTTTCTATTCAAACACTAAAAAAGGAGTACAAATAAAAACTCTATAAACACAAATTATAAGCTTTATGCACAGCGCATAAAGAGATAAAACAAGCAAGCAAATTACTCTTCAGCTCTGATCGAATCTTCTATACCCATAACATTTGTGTGGAAAAAAGATAACCCGAAGGAAATTAAATTATTATTATCTATAACATTAGTTGGGTGTGGCTAATTTTTTATTTATTTTTTTGCAGTTGCTGTAGAACTAGCCAAAGAATATGCAGCGGAAATTTTTATCCTTTGAGGCTACAAGTCGTAAGCAATAAACCCAGAGAAAAAATAATTTCTTAGTTTATCTTATACTGTAGGCATCCTGTCCGATTAACGGGTTTGGCCCACTTGCAATATGTAGAGCTTTGAAGAAAAACTTGCATGATTTTTGTAAAACGTGAACCAGGTATCTTAGCTTTTATGATCCGGAGTATCTTTACCATAGACACAGCCGGGCAGGCAGGCTATGCAAACTACAATACTGAACAAGAAAATATATACTTTAACAGGGTTTCGGAAATTCCTTTCTGAATGTTGCCAACATTCTGACAAAATGAATATACAACCGCTTGTCGGTGGTAGGTATAAAAAAGGCAGTGGTAAACAAAAAGAAAACAAAAACTGGCAGTCGAATGTTAACTAAAAAACTAAAGGATGTGTTATAAAAATCGACAGGCAGTCATAAAAATCAAATAACGCACACAGACACATGTACGTTACAATATGTCTATTAGATGGAGAATTCAATACATTAAGTAAAGCAACAAAAATTCTTAATACATAAACGTTTGCATAATGCTTGGCAACGAAGCGGACTATTCGCTGAACAATTTCACTTCAGACAATTTATTGGTGCGTTGAAACTTTTATGGGCTTTTGAGAATTAACATTTAAACTTTACAGGAAGGCAGGTAAGACATATATCTAAATGTGTATGTGTCGCATCGTTTGATATCCATAACCTAGAGCGTCATATTGATGTGAATCTAAATCTGTGTTTCTTCAAGTCATGTATTCGAATCTTGTAAACAACATTGAAAATGGTAGCTCCATACTGTTTTTCTTGATCATTTCTAGAAAATATTTCACTATAATTGAGTGAAGGAATAATTAAAAGTTATAGAAAGAAGATTTTTTTCAAATAAGCCAATAAATGGAGGAAAAGTTAAAAAATATTGCATGTCGCTCCACCCATTGCTATGTGACCATATGAAAAACTCGAGATCCTGAATGTATAAACAACCGAAGATATTATCTATACTCACATAAAAAAAGATTCTCGGAGAAGATATATTTTCCATCTTTTAGTACAATTTTCTTGTCTGTGCTTCGCTTCATTTTCTATATGTGACTATTCGGGTGGGCATGGTGTAAGAGGAATTGTGTGCGAAGGTGGAAGGAAAAATGCAGTGCTATTTTCATACGCTCAACTTTAAAGAGGACATATCCGGAAAAGCGGCAACGACCACAACGGATAGGTTGTTCCAAATGTGGGAAAGTGGGCTTAAAAAGTGATGAATGGCGGCGGTGTTTTGGACGATACGCAGAAACTCTAAAACAGATATGTCGAAACGCTATAATAAACCGCACATTACACAAATTACATATTATTGGCTTAATTCATTCTTTATGTATAGCAATATTTTAGAGACACAAAATTATACGTAACGAAAAAAGTCTCTTCTCTTTCCTGTATGTCTTACGACATCTACATTTTCGTAGAAGATCGCTGCGAAATGGTTAAAAGGTCCTTAAGGGAAAAAAGGGAAAGCCCCTACACGACAGAAGAATGCAGGTTGTCCGATTCTCTTCTTCTTCTATTATGCTGATATGGTATGTGGAACTTGAAATCTTCACTTCCATCTTAACCAGAAGATAATATTATTAATTAAATAAATTATTTTGCAAATTCTGTAGATAACAGAATGGCCTGCATTTCATATTTATATTCCAATTATGCACAGGGTACGTACACTCGTTCTCATATCTTCACTTTCATATCTTGTTCACCAGTTTTATTGTTGACGGACGATTATTTTCCAATAAAACGCTAAAGTTAATCCTTGCCTATTGGCATCATCCGCTACAGGTATTAAAATAAGTTGGTGTCTTTTTCCTTATCCCTATCAAAAGAGGGGCTCAGGCAAGTTACTTTAAATTTTGCTTTAATAGAAAATATGTGTGCTTTACCGAAACTGCGACAAATGCATTCAAGTAATTCACTAATCTTCTTAATCGGAAGCTCATGAAATGATTTAGTTTTTTTTTTTTTCTTGTTTACTTCGCACATGACTTGAAGTCTGCGTTTTCGCAGCATTTCTGCAAATAAATCTTGTTTAAGTTGTGTAAAAATAGTTCAAAACGCATGCAAATTATAATATATATAAATAATAATTTTTTCATGCTTGACGGAGCTATGCACGTGTTACTAAACGCACATAAGAGAGTTTTCAATTAAATAAAAAGAAACCTGAGAGCAATAAAAAACTAACTGAATATATGAAATTTCGTAATGAAAAGGAATCCTTTTCAGTTAATTTTTTACCTAATAAAAGCTGATAGCATTTAAGCTCAATTCGAAGAATCCGAAGCTTTAAATAAAACTTAACCTGTTCGAAATAAATCTCAATAATGTTATGTTTAAAAAAAAAAATCAAAAAAACACAGTCTAGTTATGCATGGACCGCATATCAAAAACTCGTAAACATTTTTCCAATCTTTTTGACTTTCTTTTTTCTTTTTTTGTTTTTGCTTTTAAGTTTTACGATCCGTCGCCCATAAATTTATATATTTTGATATGGTGCTAAAAAATATAGAAATAATTTAAGCAGAATGTTAACCGAACTTATGGCTCTTTGAGTATTTTGTGTATTGTTGCACATTTGAAAATATACGAATCCATTAGATATACCGATACACAGACGCATACGCAAACGCATACGTATATACATACACAAACACAGGCACAACATCAACTTTATTATCGTTTCATTCGTTGTCTCACTTTGTGCCTCTCCTTGAAACAGAAGTGATTGAACTCATTTATAGCGTTCTGAATACAGTTTGAGTTATTTTTTCTTTACATTCTCTTACTCTTCGCTGCACTATTACCCGGTCGCGTATCATTTCATTTTCTGTTTATGATGGATAACATGTGTTTTAAAATGCAAAGCAATAACTTAGTTTACGATCTTGGCTATAAGTGTATTGTATATATGATTCTCCTTTTCTCCTCCCTTTCTCCCGTCATCTGCCTTTTTGTCCCGATTCATTGACTAGATTATGCTTAGGAGAGTATCATTGGTGCGGACAAGTGATAGATTTTTTATATCCTAGCAACTTTTTTACATTAATTTTATTAACCTAAGTGTACGATGGCGTACAATACCGATTCTTTCCTCTATTGATGTTTAAAATTGGGCAATAAAGTGAAAATCAAAATATTGTGAATATTACGCATACATTTGGTCGATTTGGGTGTGCATCGTGCCAAAACAATGGAAAATTATTAAACTTGTCATTCCACTTGGAAAATGCAAAATCGAAAGCATGAAAGACTCTGTATAATTCTCCATCACTTGGTCGTGTGCCACCTATTATCGGAACTTCACGATCAAACAAAAAGGCAAGGCCATCCATTATATATCTTACACTAATTCGATTACCATAATCCAACTTCAAGGCTTCACCTAAAATCTTGAATTCTAACAAAACAATGCCTTCGTCGAAAATTGTGATATTGGAGGGGATCCAGAAAATAGATCGAAACAAATTTATATATCAGTGCGCTATTCTAAACCAATTTTCATCACAATGTACTTGTGCTGTGCTGTTAATTTGTTGTTAATCAAAAACAGTGACGCAACAAATACTCACAATAATAAAATATCCCGTAATAAAGGCGTAAGAGACCACAATTTTCTTTTAACAAGAAACTTGAATTTTTGCTTAGGAATTTATTACTTAATTTCAGGTCTACCAGCATTCTGCAAGCTTGCTAACTTTTTAACTTAACACTCGAAATATAACCTGACAGGGTTACCCACACTCCTAAAAACTAGTATTAATCCCCACATACTAAAAGATCAACCTTTTCTGCTATATAAAGAATTACATTTGGTAGTATATGGAAGAGAGCTCTTTTAGTCTTGAGAGGACTTGCTATTTGTAATATAACGGAAGGATATTAAAAGATGCCTCCATCGCATTTCTATAATGAAACCCATAACGATGCCTATCAGTCGACTGGAATACTTAACAATTTTTATGTTGCTCGCCACCTTATTAATTCAAGTACTGGTGGCACTCTGAAAACTCTCCGGCAAGCGTAAGTATTTACGTTTGAAAAGGGGAATAGTCCGTGAAAATCTAAAAAAATCGTAATTCACGATATATCCGCGGTAACATATAATTTTGTCATTCTGTGTGTAAAAAATAAAGACAAAATTTTCTCTCAATCAATACCATCTTCTTTAGATTTCTCTAAGCTAAACTATCATAACTTAATCAACAAATATTATATTTTTTAAAAATTATTCGTACGAAAGTGTTTTTAAAAGTGATCTAGATCACTTCTTCATCACGTTTATACTTCGCAATCATTGTAATAAAATTTAGTAAAGGCGAGGTTTTTCAAACGTTTAAGAAAAGGAAAACTGTTAAAAGAGCGTATCCTTTGTATTCCTATAATATATGAAAGTGTATTAAAATAAATACACGATGACTTTTAATCACAAATTTAAGCTGTTGTCCGCATGAATAACAGTAGGTAGTAGATAAAAATCGCGACCACCAAGACAGTGTTCGCGGGTTCTTATCTCAAGTGCGGCAGAGTTTGCTTTGATCGTGGCTATGATGAGTGGTCAGTCGGTAAAAACAAAACACCGATAGACATCCACCAGGCTGCGGCCACCTTCCTACCTCTTTTTCTTTCGCACCATTGCCGTGTTAGACAAATATAGGAGATATCCCATGAGTGATTGGTTTATACAACAAAAAAAAAAAAAAAAAAAACAAAAAAAGGAAAAAAAGCTCTTATGTAGAAGCGACGAATAACATGATTGGACCTACGTTTAAAATAATATCTTAATAAAATTTTCACTTACCCAGCATATAACATTGAAAGCAAATAGTAAATAAATGCGAAAATTGTTAGGGTGAACACCATCGCGCCAATTAATTGTGCAAATATTAAACAAGCTCTATATATGGCCATTTAGTTTTTATTTTTCTATTTTTTTTTCTTTTTTTTTTTTCTTGATAACTTTTGCTTTTGCTTATCCTAACTTAACATCAGCTCCAGTTTAGACCAGATATGCTTTACCAGCCAATCAACTTTTTTCTATAAACAAAATTTATTTACATGCAACACACATAGTACTGACTATAAAAATTCGAAACTTAAGATGCAGTGCGAGGTTATGAATATTTTTACGTAAATTGCTTTTGAATGGTTAACTTTGACTGATATTATAATCACTTGCAGGTCGACTCTAAAACCGACGAAGTTGGACAGAAAATTGCAGCCAATAAGATTACGCCCATTGGAGTCTATGGAAGTGGACTGTAGCACCGTAGCTTTATTTTTAATAGATTACTAAAAATTTTTTGGAAATTATTAAGTTTTTTTGCAGTGCGATAATCGATCTTTCGTACGAAGAGTCGATAGAATTACTCTTAACACAGCGCTTGCCAGGTGCCGTTTAGCATTTACCTATTCTGTCCGTTGTTTGTATCTATGACGTGTGATCGCTCGCTCATAAAATCGAAAATTACTTTGAATAACGAGCAAACGCTCTTAAATTCCCCAGCCAAAGTTTATGGCAAAACGATTTTTTCTTCTTATTGATAGCAACCGCCAAGCGAGGATAGGATACATTCATTTTGTCAAAACGTTTGCAGCGGCCAAAAGTACGCTTCAGAGACCCTATCGGCTGTATTTTCTTTCAGACCATCATCGTCTGTGTTCAGTCGGTGTGGGTAAACATGCCCCACAGAAAAACGAGAAAAAAAGACCTCAAATATAGGGAAAACATTGAAATTTCTTGTGCATAAATGGGACTTGAAAATCGACAAAACTGGCAAAAATATAGGCATACGGTAGAAAAAAGCATTTTCTCCTTATTACTCACAATGTACAGCAAATAAAGCGATTAAATTATCCGCGCATATTCTATGAGCGACTCTGTTGTATCCACACAAAATTCGAAAAGATCAGTCAAGCGCACCCAATATTATAGCTTGCTAAAAGCTGTTTTTGTCTATTCTTCGTAACGCTCAGAAGGAAGCTTTAGAGACCTCGTGAAGTACATATCTTCCTCATCGGTACAAAATTCACCTAAGCATGTTCGTCTATCTATCGGTCCGTCTGGCCGTCCATGTAATATGTCTGGTAAAATTTTCACCCGTTCGCAGAAATGAAGATATCGCCTTCAAATGTGGCAAACACGCTGGAAGTTCTTGTTAACATTGAAATTATATCGAATCAGTCAAAGGACGCGCCTACAGTGCTACATAAACTGATAACGCCCCTTACTTTTGACACATTGTTCATAACCGCACTACATACAGGGCCATCCGATGTTACAGAGTTACAGAAAAATTTACTTTCCCTTTTTTTACCGTTTATGAGGGTCAAGGTGTTGAGTACAAAAAATTCGGTCACAGCAGAATATAATTTTCTTAGTTGTTCTTATATAGCGTCATTATAACAATAAAAAAGATTAATTTGGCATATTCGTAGCCAAGAAATGAAGCAAAAAACTTATTAGGTGCGGCCAAAGACTGAAACAAAACCCAGGTGTGTACCGTTCATGACTATAATTTTTAACACACTAACACTCATATCCAACAAAGACAAATAAAAGCACGTAAAGCTGAAATTAACGCGTGCCAAAACATATAAAAACCTCAAATATGTATATATGCACATATATATATATATATATTTGGAAAATTTTTATTGTCATACAAAATAAAATTACGAAGCAAAACCATACACTAATGCAAAAAATATTTTTTACACAAAAAAGAAAAAAGCTCTTAAATTAAATTAAAAAATAACAAATGAGCTTTGATTCAATATCTGATAGTCAATAATTAAATTCTCGGTTATACGATATCTTTAATGGTGGTGTTCCTTTTTTAAAATAAGAAAACGGTTGTTCAATGGCGCGTTATAATAAGGCGGTCGGTCTATTACATTAAAAAATCCACATTTAAGGTTTGTCTCTATGATAAACTACTGTAGATGACCAATAGTTTTGACTAAAGTTAATCGTACGTGACCTCTATTTCGTCTTTATATCGAGAAAAGTTCGCATTGAATATCGATGAAAGTTTCCTACAACCACTGAGATAACGTCAAGTATTTCTATCCTCTTACTAAAACAAGACCAGTAATAAATGCAGCTCATTGATTTAATCAGCTATAGTGTTATCCTAAATCCAATATAGTTTTCTATTATTTCAACCACTCGCCGTGTAAGTGTTTATCCGGATATTGATATCTTTTGCAAACTTATTCCGCTATATGTATTTGATATTTTTTTCTATTTATTGTTTGTATGTATATTTAAATATTTTTATCTGTTATAAGAGTCCGCACTGCAACGGCAGCTACTTTTGCTGAAGAATTCATTTTTCATTCTATCAATCATATTAGGTCGCTTGGTTGTCTGTTGATGGGTAGCTTTCTAACAGAAAATTTTGCCTCAACACTAGTGCATGACAATAACGTTAATACGACAGCGCTCCACTCCATTACTCGATTACAGAGAGTAATAATATGACGCTTTATGGTAAGATGATAATATTATAAGGCATAGACATGATACGTGCGTTGTAAAAATAAACCCGGCATCAATTTACAAGCATTTTAATTTTAATAACGATTTTCGATCAATGTTTTGTGGTTGTACTCGGAATTTGTGTAAATTGGTAAGCACGCGTCGAATCGCTTTAGTGCTTTACAAAAATATTATATGAACTTAAACACGACGGACGCTAACGATGGAACGTGACCCAAATATCATATTCATTCCTCTCTAACAATATAACTGCGTATCCCTTTATACTTAATTACAATACTTATGCCTTCTGCGTATTTCGGTTAAACGATTCGCCGGAAAACTCATATCAATATCATAAATCGCTATTTGTTCGTACCCATTGAGCTACTTTCTAATTTCCGTTTTGTTAATTAGTACATTAACATATACGAATAACTTAACACAGACGATGAAAATGACGCTGAATGTACAATATTCTTATCTTTTTGCCAAAAGATTAATAAACGAAAAAACGAAGCAGAAACATTCAATAAATTACGTATGCGCTGCTGCTGCTGCTGCTGCTTTCGAGTAACGCAGTAGAGCAAAGTCCGATTGGCAGCAAAACAAGGTCGGTGGTCTCACCCTCGTTATCGTTGCCCGTCAACAACACTCTCCCTCTCGTTTATTCTCGTTGGCAATCATTCTTAAAATAAAAATTTATTACATCTGCACTCCAACGTTCAGCATTAAAACAAACTAATTATTAAATTTATAAATGCACAATTTTATATATTTGTTTATAAACTAATTGACCAAATTATGAATTGTTGCTAAGTTTATGTAAATTATTTAATTTCATTAGCATGCATTCAAAAATTAGTTCATTTCCTCTATTTTAATTTTTTTTATTTTTTATATATATATATATATATATATAAGATTACATTCAGCTTAGATCAGCTATTTTCGCGAATACACTTTATAAGTGTCGATGTGACGGCATTGTTAGTCTCAATTGATGAAATTAATGCCCTCGGATTTCAATTCTTCTGATCAGTACGAATTCCCATTAAATTCGACATATTTTCACATTTCACACTAGTACTGAGATACTTCTATTATTGTATTATTTATTATTAATAAACATCTGTTATATGTGGCTATTTAATACTGGTATCCCTATTTCGGTTATACGTAATTCGTTTGCAACTATTTGATGCGAGTTTCAAAAATTTTTAATTTAGTTTGACTTTAAAATATAATGCATGGGAGAGTCTTTGCACTGCATCATGCGATAATTTTTTAGCTTTTTGTTATTGAAATAATCGCAACGTTAGCTAATACAAGCACATATTCTCGTTCATTGCTACTCAATGTTTCAGCTGTCTATTCAACTCCCGTGAGATCAAATATTTTCGATAGAAAAACAAAAACTTGGTTTGTGCCGACCCAATTCCAAGATAGAGAATAGTGTTATATTAAAAAAACTTCGCAACTGTGAAGGTAATACATCTTGGCCCCAAATGGATTAATCCATCAATTGGTGTGATTGTGTGTTGGTAACTAAACAGCGTTGGCCTACTTTATCTACTTCATGGATAAAATACTTTTTTACAGATACCGTGATGCCTAAATTAGAAGCAATATAGATATTATCAGTCGATAATCAGAGGAATTAGCAATCACTTTAAAATTGAAAGCAAGTGAAAGTTGAAAAGGCGCAGAATACAGCTAATCATAAAATGACTCACTTGATTACATCTGTAGTTTCTAAATACATAAGAATTATTGAAGAAATGCTTCGAGTTGTTTGAGACTTTAGGCAATTATCAGAAAAGCTTGCACTTACAACTCAAACTCTTTCGACTGATATAACTTATTTCGAAATTAAAGGCACCTTAGAGTTAAAATATCTAATGCATTGATAAAACACTAAGGTAACACTGAGAGGTTGTGCAGCTCCTATTCATTTGGCACCCCCAGACAGCGTACACACACACACACACACACACACACACTGGCAGCAAAATGTACACATTATGCTTAAAATACTAAAAGAATTACTTACGTAATATCAATGGACTTTTAATAGTTGGAATTGTTCGGTCGATGGAGGAAAATGTGGACCGATATTTAACAAACAATTTAATTTATAACAACTCAAGTTATATAAATTTTTTTTTTCCAATGGCTCGTGCTATTAACTTCACGCGTGTACGCACACACATGCTAGATAAAATTATTCAAAATTAAACCATAAATCTCTAACGTATTAACTGATTTTGTATATATGACGCGATATGATATCGACTGGACATTTAATTACCGTGCTATTAAAAAATTACTTTATTTGTGTGGTAGTGAAAAATATATATATATATATTATATAGTGTAATAATTAAAAAATAATACACATATGTGGTAATATCTGTTAAACGTTTTAATTTATTGTAGACAGAACTCATAATTAATTAATTTTATCGCTTGTTTATGAAACATTTATGGCATCAAAGAGATGAAGGAACCATTGAAATATATTTGAGAAAAAGTTTTGACCATTTTTAATTTTAATTATGCGATAAACGGTAGTTTAATTTAAGTGTACTCGGGCAAATTTAAACTTTAAATACCTTACTGTGTTTTCCAATAAAATATCACAAAAATTTGGTGTCAAAAATTTTTACTTTTCTTAAGAGATCTATAACATAAAACGTCAATTTTCGCTATAAAATATTTAACAGAATACAAGTTTTCGTTTCATTACAACGACTTACTTTTGGTATGAATGCATGTAAGAGAGATGGGCTGAAAAATGCTTCCATTCCATGCCCATTTTCCAAATTCATTTAGTATGCTAAAAGGCTACGCAAGCTCTGAAAATGGTGCGATCCAATCCTTTTTTAACAGAGTCTTGCCTAGGAACGAAGCACGCCAGACTACCAAGGTCATATCTCGAAATATGTGACCTCTAGGTTGAACACAAAAATACATGGACGTCTAATAGAGATGTATAGGTAAACAGGATAGATGAGCTTAAAATCGATTTAAAAATCGACTATGAATCAATTGAAATAATGTCATACAAGTCTATACTAAGCTTTTTCGGAAAATTGCACACATCCGTATTAACTTCCACCGTATTATAAGTGGCTTAGAGCGTTAAAATCCAAAATACACAAATTTAAATAAATATATACTAATTTTATTGAAAATATATATATATATATATAGATAGACCTTTATCATAAATGTCGCTAAAAAATCACTCTGCTTCTTAACCACAAGTGATTATATAAGAATTAAGTTTTGTGTTTTTTTTTCTCATATACATATATTCTAAACCATTAATTTCTATAAATTATTAATGTATGATTTGGTACTTTGTTATTGTTGTTTAAATCTTTTTTTGTTTTTTTTGTTTTTGGTTTATAAATCCTATAAAAAGGTTGGTTATATAAAACAATATAATCTATAAATAAAATGCTACGTAGACATGTAGAAAACTCTTATCAAAGCTTTCGTATAGACACACGCATGTATAAATCGACGTGTGAATGTTTGCATTGATTTAGACAGAGAAAATTGTGCAAATGTGTAGATGTAGAAAATTTTAAACTCGATGTCCATCATAAATAACCGCATTTGCAATAAAGGCTACATCATCAAATTTCAACCATATTCGCCATGAAAACCACAAAATACCATTTGCTTGGACAACACACACTAACCAACCTACTATTGAAAGTACGGTCATATATATGTATATATAGATACATATATATACATATATATACATACCAATCGGTGTAGATAAGCTAAAACATAATACGGCGACGACGAAGAAGATTGAACAAAGGCAAGCAACAAACAAGAGAAATGCCTGCCGCCAATAAAGATAAATGATAAAGGGAAGTATAATAACTGTTTATATATATACACATATATAGACACATATATATATACACATATATATATATACACATATATATATATATACATATATATATACATTTGTGTATAAATTGTATGTATGTATATAGAACGTGGCTACATATATATATGTATAACAATAGTGCAGGTATAAGTAATTGTCTGCTTATCAAACCATTATTATCAATGGCAGGGGTAGACAGTATTTAGCTTTCAATATCTCATGAATAAGAAATCTTCAATGCACAATATATGCTTATCGATTATATAATTATATTAGAAATACATTTAACACTAGAACTACCGAGGACGTGAGTTTGATGCATTTCCAGCTTAAAAAAAAAAAATGCATTGCATGTGTAATGCTTCTAAGGACTATTTGCCGTACTCAATGACCCGTGGGGGAGCATGTCCTAAAATGACGCTAAGAACATTAAGGATTAGGGACATAGACGAAAGCAATTTTACGTTTACTTCTATTTAATATACTGGGCACTTAAGGCATTAAGTGTAATCGCTTCATAAAAGGTTTACATGAATTGAAAAAAATCATCATTTTTATGCTAATGTAATGGTAGGTCTCGCAAATTTAGATGCGACCATATGCGTTTCGGTATATATACGTTTGCTTTCCTTGTTCCGTGATCAAAATCGCACAAATCGTTTGGTAACAGAACTATACCTAGTACTGGCGTTAAACACATAGCTATTGAGGATGGCTTAATGGTGGTATCGATTCATTGATTGTAGACAAGACTGAGACTCCAAATACCATCGTCATGGTTCCACTAATGAATTTATTTGCTCTTTTCGGAAAGAGCGTTTCCAAAGCATCAGCAATATCTATTAAACGAGCCTTAGGATTCGGCATGTAGCTTTCAACTTTCGCTTCTGGACATGTTTTAAATATCTTTTAGGTGCGTTATAAAAAACGCCTAAGCAAGAGAGCGTTGGTAGATGGGATATTAGCGAAGAAATGAATGATATGGATACTAAGGTGTGGATGATAGATTAAGTATCTTAATTGAAAAGAATAAAATCATCATTCCTCTCTTCTTCTATCGTTTACAATTGTCTGCCCATATTTTATTACAACTATTTACTTATTAAATATTTTAATGCTTAATTAAATTGTTTTTTTTTTACATTTATCTTATACTGGAAAAAGCCAGCCGCTAACTACCAAGCAAAATTACATACTCACTTAGTAGAATGATAAAACGAAACAAAATACTTTACGCAAATATTTACAACACATTTTTTGCATACCAACCAGCATAGCAGCCCATCATCATCATTATCAACCACATGACTATGATAAAAGAGCAAAGTAAAAAACGGAGAAAAAAGAAAAAAATGACTCAGTTTATGTGACCGTAAATAAAGATTTCATTTTCAACAAATGCTTTTTAGACACCTAGATTATGCAAACAAGGGTACCGTACACATGCAAGCCTTAGACATATATATATATAGATATAATATTACACATGCATACATATTATATGTATTTTCCATATATTACATGCATATACGCATACAAATATATATATATTCATATATTTGGCAAATATATATATATATATATATATATATATATATATATATA
>NW_023998416.1:12733884-12777473 GCF_014805625.2 Glossina fuscipes
TAAAACATAACTTAATAAGTTCGTAGGATCTAATGTAGATCCATACAATTACAAGTTACTCTAGTTGTTAGTGACGTTACTATTGTAATTTTCAAAACAATGGAAAAATCTCGCTTTCGTCCGTAAATAAAGCATTTTAAACACCGCCAATCCTAAACGCTCTAGTGGCCCAAAATCGGCTGTTGTCTCAGAAAATATTGAAAAGTACCCAAAATCGTTTTGAACGACTGAGGAGTAAAGTTACATGAGAGAGCTCAAACCTTAATGTGAAGTTGCATGAGATAGGTAACATCTTCACGCTATCGGAAAATTTTGCCCGTAAGAAAGCTCTGTTCGAAGTGGGTACAACGTTTGCTCAATTGTGATCAAAAAGAACGTGTTAGGAGATATGGATTCGCGACTGCTCATCAGAGACAAATTGGCTATTCGACGAGTGAATAGCAACCGGCGAAAGTCGTTGTTGGTTGGCAAGATTGTGACATTTGTATTTTGAAATGCGGATAATATAATATTCGACGGCTATCTGAAAAACGGACAAACGATCCGAATCGTAAATATTAAATTGCATTATTAGCGCGTTTGAATGTCCAAATTGTAAGAAAAAGTGCTCCCAAATCCTACGAAATTATTGAGTGCTATATTATATAGGTTTGTATATATGTAAATATATCCGTACATTTACGGATATTAAAACTTACTTATTTGTATATTGTTTGCCCTCTTTGTGTAGCTTCACTTACAAGCATCCACAGATGGATTAACCACTGCCGGCTTTAGAATGATACATGCATTTCATATGTGTGCTTGTATCGCTAACGAAGACAAAATTTTCGCTTCTGCGTTTGCTAAATATAGTATTTTAAAGGCAGAGGCAAAAGAATATGCAAAACATCTGTGGGCACACAGAGGAAACTACGAGCATGTTCTAATTGTTATACTCATCAACAGATCCTTTTTAACTAACTGATAGAACTAACTGAACTCCTTTATTATATTCAATCAATTTTTGAAACCCAAGTAGTTTGAATAAATAAACAAATGCTCGTTGCATTAAGCATGAGACAAACCTTAAGCCTAAGAATTGTGAGCAAGTTACTTGATACTTTATGTTAATGCAAAACCGTTGTACTTGGATTACAGATGCAACAGTAATGGTTCAATTTAACTTAGATATAACTTTTGCTAAATATTTTTAGATAAGTCGACAATGCACGAGAATGAGCACACTCTATATACTTAAAATTTCATTGTTTTCATCTTTAAGCACTATTATTATCAATTTTTCGAGTGAAACGCCAACAACAATAGTGAATTCACATGACAAGTGAAGTTTTTTTTTTGGTATAATGAAAAATTACTGTTTGGGGATTAATTTATGCTGGGCATGTTTAAGTAGATTTACATATATGCAATGTTCATATATGCATTACTTATAACAAAAAACAAAAAAAAAAAAAAAAAAAAAAAAAACAATAATAATAGATTAAACAACAAAGTCCAAAGTCTACTGTAAATGCCTAATTAAATAATTTTACAATAGGCCTAACAAACAAATACGGAAACATATAAAAACTTATAATACCTCTACACAGTAATTTGCATACGTGCATATATACATATAATATTAGATAAATGTGTAAGTGAACTTATGTACTTATGTTTATAGTGCTATGTTTTGCTGTCATAACGATGGTAAAAACATGCATACAGATGTGTTTGTATACATATATATAGAGTAATGCCTATATATACATATACATATATATATATATATATATATAGAGTAATACTTAGCAGCTATTGGCAATAAAATGCTATGGTTGTTGTTCTTCTATTATTCACATAAACAATACATAAACATGACATATAACTTGGCTTCCTATTCCCTCTTTTTAGCCTCTTATATAGCTTGTAATTATATTCTCACCCATCAGCAGCAGCACAAGCATACACACGCATGTAAAATTTTTGTAACATAAACTCTCTCGAGTGTATCTGCATATGATTATAAGTGAAAAACTTATACATCATAAACGCAACTACATACGTAAATATGTAAAACACAAATTTTATGAAAATATTTAACAGCAATAACATAAAAACATCAGCACAACAATATATTGTTAACGATGCTTATGCAGTAACTCATATAATTTACATAAAAATTCATGCAAAAAATAATATAAAAAGTTTAATTTTGTATGCGTGTAGGCGTTTGTGAATGTATGTACACATTTATTAGATTAGAATCATCCAGAGTCCACATGAATGCATCTTTATTAGCAAGAACGTCTTATATATATGTATATATATAAAAAGTAAACAATTAAAATAATTTTCATTTAAAACAACTCATTTAATTTTTATGATAACAATAATACGCATAGAAATCAGAGAACGAATTATATAGACAGAGATCAAGAGTGAAGAAGCTGTTAATGGTAATATTTTATCATAAATGAAAATAATTTAAGTCTCTCGCATTAAATTGAATTTACGACCCTATGAAATGTACGAATATTCCTCGAAGCATTTTTTGAATGAACACCTATTTATAAAGGCCCGTAAACAGATCCATCCTTGAAGGATGTTACATTAAAAGATGTTTACTTTGTGGTAAAATAAAAACTACAAAGGAAGTACAAAACTCATAAATCAGTTAATCAAAGGAGCTAACACCAAACTTCTCGCCTTCACTTTCCCGGATGAAGAGACTATGGCAGCCCTTTTTGTGATTGTGTCCAGGCAATCAAGAAGTAATGGTTAAAAATAGTGCGAATTTGAAGGACTAAATCCTGGTGAATACGAGAATATAGCGGAGAGTGTAGCATATCCCAGTTTAGCACTGCTAAAATCTCTTAGCCGAATTCAGTCGATAGGCATCAGGTGTTATTTACACGTCGTCTGCGCTTCGAATACCGTAACATATCTTTTGTTGATCGTACTTCACCTTCGGGTTAATGAGGAATGTATAAGGGTTTTTTAGGGCTTTTTTTGACGCAGAATTTGACCTGTTCAAAGGTCAATGCAATATTTTATCTTATTGGTTCAACGCTAGAGGCACACATTCAGATGGAGCTTTTGTAGTTTATATTCGGCATTTGTTTCACACTTTTTTTTTCCTTATTAGCAAGTAGCAAACTCTCAAACTTTTTAGTAAGTTTCTCCTTGAACACTCGATGATCGCTTGAGTCCAGCTAATGAAAGTAAAATTTCGCAAAAAAAAAAGAAGAAAATAATGCTAAAATTTGGAGAATCTCTTAAACATCAGAATCTAAAATCATCATAGTCAAGCAAGTCCGCTATTAAATTTTCTACACCACTTCGCTTAATGCAGTCATCCAATCACTTTCGAGATGATGCACCAAAAATTGTACTTTATTGTCCTTCACGTGAGTGAAGTTTAGCAAAAGCACATTGTTTGTTAAAGATTCTGTTATTTCTTGTCTAGTTTCGCCGATATTTTCACTAGCATTCGTTATTGGACCAAAACACGCCGGTGTACGAAACGTCATCAAAATATCTCAACAAATACGGGCCCGTAGATTGAACAAAAAATAACAAGACGAACAGACAAGCCGAGATCGATTCAGAAAGCGATTGTAAAACCCATCGGTATAATAAAAGGTAGCCCATCTCAAGTCTTGTAGGGTGTAATATACATCTGTACTAACTAAATATATCCTTGTACGGTTTACAAATGTTAGAAAATATCGGTTTATATAGAAATGTTTTTAATCAGTAAAAGATCCGAACCGATTCAATTCATGATTGTAAGAATACCCATGATGTTGCGAACGAGAAATATCTATGAAATATTTCGTCGAACCATAATCTCAATTAGTTTGCCAATAGCTTCTATGGCAACTAAAAAATGAATGTACTTTAAAAATAGTTTACGGCATTCCCTCCAAACTTGGTGTAGCTAAAAGCTACTCACCATTACAATGACTAGATGTGCCTGGTATATCGACAATTTCGAGGCTTTGCGGCACTTTGTGTCCAACTAATTATGTACTTTATCGTAATTTTAGGAGAGAAACGCACAAATGCACTTTTGTGCATTTAATAGAGTCATCGAAAAAGTTATTGGACAGGAAATGACAAATACCTTCTCTGATGTTTATGACGGATAAAAGAAGCGACCGACTGTTTGTTAACTTTAACAAACCATCGATTATCTTTTAAAAAACCACCAAAAGAAAAATACATTTACTGTGAGAAATCCACGGGCAAACTTGAACATAGGATTGAATAGTGTTCATCGGCCAACAACCGTAGCAAAAAATAAATAACTTTCGTATAAAACTATTAACAAAAAAGTGAATAACAGAATGAAACTGAAGTACTGAAGAATACTATATCGAAAAGTGTAAACTTTTATTTACTTTTAGTTAAGTTTTCATTTAATTTTAAATCAAAAACAGTTAAGAGCAATATTGTCTGGTCGTTTCATTTGTAACAGTCAGACGCACACTTCAAGTGGACAGAGCAGGCTGCGTAAGACAACATATAACATAAATAATTAAAAATTTTTTACAAATATATAAAGAAAGAGGACCGGACCGAAGGAACGGACTGGTAGTCATTTCCTCCAATTATGAAATAACTAAGCATTTATTACATGCCTTGAAGTATTTATTATGCATGTATAAGTGTAACCTGCATGCAATTCATATAAGCCAAAGTTCATCTTTCGTTGTTGTACACTATCGGGGCGTCGAATAAAGTGCACTAAGGTGGGTATTTAAGATGTGCTGCAAGCCGAAACTTTAGTTTTTAGTATTTTTTGGGCAAAGTAACGCAACTTTTTCGCTAACATCTTTTTGCCACATTTTCTTATTCGGCAACTTCTTTTTTTTTTCTTTCTTGGCTCTCGCATTCATTTGTTCTAGAAAGTCCGTCCATCATTACTTTCTTTTTGTTCCTAGTTTTATTTGAGAAATGAATAAAAGGATGTTTTCACTCGTTGACTTTTCTCTTTCTGCTTATTCTACTTACTTTTCAGTTTAACTTTCCACCAACAATAACAGCAAGAATACGAAAAACTCTTTAAAAGTTTTTATATATTTCTTTTTTTTGTTTTTTTTGTTTTTTGAAAGTCTCTCTCGCCGAAAAAAAGATGTTTAAGAATGCGACTGAGAAAAATAGAGAAAAAAACAAAAAGTTTCACAAAAATAATGAGATTGTAGTAATTTTGCAAAAGAAAAAATTTTGATATTACTTCACTATAGCAAGCACGCACATACACACACACACATATATATATATATATATATGTATATATATATGCATGTATATGTATATACTGACGCATCCACAACATTGAGAGCCCACATTCATCATGTTCTTACATGTAATAAATTTTTGGTTTCTTACTCATTGCCACTGCTTGTTGAACTCATGTTCATATAAAATTTTTGTGCAAGCATACATATGTGTATTTAACTATAGTTATTGCTATTAAGTAAGTATTTTCATTCCATTCCACCTCTACTCATCTTATCAGAACGCCTCTATTCGTGTTTCTGTGAAAAAAGACAGTGTTGGAGACAGGTATGGCGGATGTTACGGTTCGTCGTATAAACTAATGGAATGCAAAATAGAATTGAAAACGAAATTGAAACAAAGAGAAGATTTCTTCCACGGTTTCAGTTCTCTAAACATATATTCGACCAAATTATTATACTGTCTAGCAACAACTACCGGCTAAGATTCTTTTGAAGAAAAACTTTTTTTATTACGAACTAGTAACTCTGCACTAATATAAAATATTGAAGATTAAAACCTTTTCGAAAGCATTTTACGTGCTGCTATCTTGCAAAATGTCTGCGCTATGCTAATCCAATCAATAAAATTCAGAACAATTTCGACTTAAACTCAATGCATTCTCTCTACCTCTGTCGCTTTTGTATTTTCCGAAATTCGCACGTATGGGGTACGTCAAACAATACATAAACACTTTATTCATTTAGTTGCGGCTAAGCATATTCCTTTAATATCTGCTTCCAGCCATGTTATTATTACCAACGATTCTTTGCTTTCTATAAGAAAGTCAGTAGTGGCGCATTTAAACATTACTTAAGCTTTCATCAATTTCGCATTAAAAAAGAAAACTTTTTTTTCCCCTTAACAGCTCGACCATAATCTATCTACAGCTAAGGGAATATTATAATAACAGCCGCCGACGCGGCAACCAGGCGTAGAAAGTGTAAATTTTGTATATACACAAACATATATTTAACCCAAAAGTGCATCAGCATTAGTAAAAAAAAAAGTTCATACATACGTTTATATACATATATATATGTGCGCGTGTGAATTATAGTAAGAGTTTCTCCTTATTTTCAATATACTTAAACACATAACAGATGAATTTGCAATTTCGAATATTTTGTCGGTTGCTTACAACTTTTTTCATCACATGTATATTTTTTCGATTACTTGCTTATTGAACTTTTCAAATTTTTTTCTTCTTCATTTGCAACGTCTTAGCAAATATGTGTAGATCTTACTATAATACAAGGAAATAATTTATCATCTCTTAGTGCAAATAATTTTTACGTATGTGGCTTGTTATTAGGAAATAGTTTTAGACGCTCAATCGACATTTGTAGATGAGAGCTAAAATCAAATTCTAGACGAGACATTATTATGGAGAAATAATGGGAGTGGGCCGATATCAATGATTCGAATTTGTATTTGTTACATCCATAATCAAAGGATGAGGGTAGGATATGCCAGATTTATCCTACTGTTCGATTTGATGGATATTAAAGGTTTCATGTGAGGCGAACAAAGCGAACATACTTCAACCGCATTTAGCATAACAATCGTTATGTGTACGTGTGTGGTGCTTGTTAAGCTTTTTGCTTTAACGGAAAGAGTTAAGGTCCTAGGGTTACTGTTGCTTTTGACACTCACGTCAATTACTCACACGTCTAGGAACATTCCTCACGGAACTATCGCTAAGTGTTACGTCGGAAAAGTAGTTTGAAGGTTAGCCTAAGTCGTCTGTCGCAATGTTACGTAAGTCCTTGCAAGGGTTCCTCCCATCTCCGCTTTTTGGTAGCACCCATATTTGCAGATGGAGCAGAGTTGATCTTGGCACGACCTCACTTACCGAACCTCGCGCATGTTGATGCGCTATCGTAAATAGTCTTATGTACGCCGGAAACCGCCAGGTCCGTGTGTGCTTGTATGTATGCTTGCGCATATTGGATGTGGCAAAACTTAAAGTATTTTAGGTTTTTGTGCTGGCGTTGGTGCTGTAATGTTCCCGCGACACGTGCTTCCAATCTTCGGATTGATTGCCCCACCAGCAAGCCATAGTTTCTGAGCGGCCTCTAGTATGCAAGACTGCATTCAGAGATCCGCAACTTGCCAGCAGAAAACCCAGAAGAGAACTAATACTAAAATCTTAGACATCAGTTAAAAGTAACTCTGCCGTTCTCACTACTTCCCCAATTTGATTGCCAAGAGGCAAGGACACGTTCACCTAACAGCAATTTGCGATCCCTAGAATTTGGTGTCTCTACACCCTCGCTTAGTACTTTTACTTGATTTATACTGAGTTTCTTCAACTGCCATTCGATAAGGTTCGAAACGTCGAAAGGTGCGATCAAGGGCCAGGGCTTTTTAAAGCGATGCAATAAATATATGAAATCAGCGTACAGCGAAAAACATTGTGACGGGAATGTGTTCGTAACCCCTGAGAGCCTGCACCAGCAACGTAAAGGGATTTTCCTCAGCGTTCCTAGCCGCTCACATATCACGCCGTCCAACGTGTAATTGACATTCATTGAGCCGCTAGTCAACTATGAAAAAATAAAACAGAGAACAAACGAAAACTTAACTAAAAGATGAAATATAAATCTTCTTGCCACACTTTTGTGTGACTACATAACAGATTGTGGCGTTTAGGAATATTCGAAGTTCTTACACATTGGAACGTTAAGTGTTTTATGTTTTTATATGTAGTAGTAGAAGTAGTAGATAACGGAGCTCAAGACGAAGCTTGTGGTCTATAGGAACCCATCACAAATAACAACCTGTTCTTGAATCAAAGGAACTGAGATGAACAACAATACTGAATCTCTTATCGTACGCTTCATTTATAACATACGCATGAGACATGTATCCATTTAGGGCATTATTTATCCTTGCCCTTCTTTTCGTAAGACATCCTATAACCTTAACCTTGCCTGCCCATACTGCTCAAAATTCTTAATTATTGCATATTGCAGCTGTTTACGTTCGGTTGAGCGAGTGAATGAAAAAGTAAGGCGTGGTAGAATGCTGGAAACGAATTGAGTGGTTTGATACTTTGTATCTAGAACTTTTTAATTAAAACTTAGAATATGTTTGTACGCTTATTATTGAGCTGCAACACAAAGTTCCTGTTAATTTTTTTCTTTTAAAATCAAATGTTTCACCATAATCTCATTTGGATACATCGCTATGCACTTACATAAATGTGTACACTTTTATAAAAGCTATGTATCAATGTATCATAACTCCAATTGCCGATGGTGCGGCAAATCTACACATGTATGCGTTTGTGTTTGCCTTTGGCATTTCGATAACTCGCACATCTTACGAATTGCAATTGAATGTTACTTTTTGTCTTTTGCAATTTTTTTGTTTTTGTTGTTTTTTTTTTTGCAACTTAAAATATATGTTTTTGGATGCTTTTGTTTCTATTTTGGCAAAAGTTGTTGAGTCAGTGAATTAACGCTGGGAGTGGATGGGAGGTAATGGGGAAGAGACTTGTGTTGGTGGGAATTGAGGGAAAATAGTTTTCGTTTTGAAAATTTCGTAAAAGTGCAGAAAACTTTTGCCGACGAACATGTACGTAAAGGAATTTTTCTCCTTAATGGTAAAACTTAATTGAATTTCTGTAGTTTTTCACTTATTTACGTCATCTTTTCACCCACATCAACATTACACAAATATATGTGCTCACTTATCGATGTACATATGTGTATGAAAATTCATTTGTGAAAATTGGGAAATTCTTTTCAACATTTCTTAAGTTTACTTCAATTTTTATTCCCTCGTTTTTTTTCTTTTCTTCGGCCGCCTAAAAGTTTAAATACATTTATTTTAATTTGCAAAATTTTCAATGAAATTAACTTGAAATACTCTTTGTTGTAAGATTTTTGTATATGTATATACCTACGTATACACATCCCTAAATATATATATATATATAGTGTATATATATATAATGTATATATAAATTTAAGGTTCCGCTTTCAGGTGGCAGACAAGGGCGAGTGCGACGCCCCCCGCCAAAAAAATTTAAATTAAACAATAGTCCCCCTGAGCGGCTAGCTACGTTTCCCTCATTCGCGTTACAAGTGCGCGAAGAAATGATCCAAACTGCTTTTCGATTAGCGGAAGGAGAAGAACAGATTTGCAAATATTCAACCGCTATTCAATCGACATCAAACAGGAGATTAATTATGCCGTCTGTTAATTGTCGATTGGACTTGACGTTATTGCGAAACACCACAGAACTAAAATTCAGCTTCTGAATAAAATTTTAATGATAACCCGCCACTGTAAGTCGAACACAGCTTTTCAAAGAAAGGCGTTTCACGAGAAGTAACTAAAATAGTGGTCCGTTCGGAAACGTTCCGCCTTCCCCCAAAACAAGTCAGTGTATCAAAATTCATCAAAATAACTTAAAAACTGCGACGTGTGGATTGAATACAAGAATATAAGAAAGACCGATCAGTAGGGAGTGATGGACTGACAAACTTAGATCGATTCAAAAAGCGATTCTGAATCGGTTGATATAATAAGAGATGGATTTCTCATAAGTCCCTCTAGGAGTTGCATTCATTTTCACAAACTTAATATACCATTGCATCACAAGCGGTGTAGGGCACAAAATTGTTCTCCTTCTATCCTTTGATATGAAACCAATTTTACATTTTTAATCGTTACGGAAATCATACATCTGATCTATGTTCTTGAAATGCCCCCCAATCCCAAACGTAATCTAATTTAAGGACGTTGGGGAAATGGGACAATATCTTCCCTACCTGGCTGCATGACGAATATAATTCCTTGCTTATATAATATATCTGTTAAAAAAAAGCTACGTTTATGGCTTTGGCATAAAGTTAATTTAATAATCAACTATTTTTATATGCTGCTAACTGTCAATAAAAGGAAAAAACTTGTTTTATATATCTGTTCATTTAAGGCATTTAAATGAATTTATTTATTAATGCTTTTGCATATAGCGTATGTTAATCATGTTTCATTTTATTCATTAATAATAAATCCAAAAAAGAGAATCGAAATTAACACTTAAACTGTTTGCATGCTTAGAGCAATTTATCTGAAACCATTTATATATATATATATATATATATGTATAAAGTTACATAAAAGCTTAAAGGAAAATAAACTGAAGATATGAAAATTCGGAATTGACAATAAGTAGGGCCACAGCCCTCTTCCACTATTTATCTCATGAAACAAGTTTTGGTAGTCAAGCAAAATAAGTAAGTATTCACCTCCTCATAAGTAAAAAAGAAACGAAAGTAAAACAGTTCTAGAGTTAGATCAAACCTATGGCAGAAATGTAGGTGCCATAGTAGCACAAAAGAGGACAAATTTTTAACTAATACTTTTTAATGAATGTCCAAGAAAACATATCGTCAAACAATTCGGGTACATATGAAAAATAATGAAGAAAAAATAAAAGGCATTCATGATAAATGACATATCGTAACAGAGATAAAGTCTGAAATGTAATGAAGACCTGAACGTAGGCATCGTGCACCCATATGTCAAAATTGAAAATAGTTATACCACAAAGGAGTTATATAACAAAATTACTCAAGAATATCTAAAAATAGAAAGCAGTTTAGTCATTACGGACTTCTCGATGTCTCTATTAATGTAAAGAATATAACGCTATTCCATTAGCAGCCATTGCTCTTTTGGTCTCATACTTTTGTATGAGCAAGAATTCTGTTAAAAGTTTTTCGATATGACATCACACTGTATCAAGTATTTGCAAACATGAACATTTTCACTTCCGTAGTTTAGGAGCAGAGAGGTTATGATAGGCACATATCCAACAGGGGTCATAGAGAACGAACAAAGTAGACCCAAAACATATTCGTTCTTTTGTAATGACAATGGTATTCGCAATAAATAAATAAATGGTTGTTTTTAATACATGCGCAGGTCTCTGACTTATTTTGCAAAGAAATTTAAGCCGAATAACATCTGTCCATCAGTACATAGCCCCATAGTCAAGCAGTTAACAGGTTTGATTATCAGATCGGCATTAGTGGACTCAATTCGCTCACCTGAACTGTGTTTGTAGCGTGGTTGTCACAATCGCGGCTCGTTGATGGGTACATAACATTTACCCATCGGACACACATCGCACAGGCTTATAATCTACTCCCCATTACTTTCTGTCTTCTTCTTTCTGACAATCACCGTCGTACGCGATACGGAGGCACGTGCCTTGCGTCATTGAAAGAAAAAGAAAAAAATTACGAGCGACCGCGAAAATTTGAATTGCGAAGGATGTTTTTGGATTGGGCGAGCGTAAGAAAATAACAAGCAACCTTCACGTCACGAGCAAAGAATGACTTCCTCACTTGTATCGATTAGAAGCAGATTACCAACTAATTGTTGAGGACGGGACGCCCATATTCACACAGAAGAAGGCAACGTTGACATCAGCTGCAGATACATCTGAATTATGTATAACGAACTTATCCTCTTCCTTCTCCTCCTGGAATTAATGCCAACTGAAATGTGTAAAAAAGCGCAATTAAGCGCAAGAATTAGAAGAATTAGATAGAATTATAAGAATAATTCTCTTAAAACAAATGAACACTAATGAACACTGATAACTTATTCAGAGTTGGCGATAATGGAAATCTTCGAGACAGAACAAGCTTATGTAATTATGTATTACTTAGGTACTAGGAGATTGTAAATAGAAAAAAAGATTGTTTTAGCACGAACGCTTACTGCAACGAATATAGGCGCCATTTGCTGCGCTTGATATTAAGAATTATTTTAAAATTATGGAACTTTGACTTTTTACCGTACATAGCCACGTATCCATACATATATGTATACGACAATGCGCGTGCATACCTGCTTAAAAACGCAAAACTTTATATGATCTTAATTCGTAAACGTTTGATCAACAAATGTGATATCATATCAAGACACTCTTAACAGATTTTTTGTTCAAACAAATATAAACCGATGCAGAGAATGAAGGAACAAGCAGTCAAATGGCCGATAATGTAATAGCGCTGCATCTTTTACGTTAACTCCGATGTCCCTAGTGATCGAACTCTCTTATAATTGGAAACCTTTTTAAACACTCGCTCTATCTTACTCGTACGTGTTTATCTATTTTTTCACATACAGTCGAACATATAGCTTACATTCATTAGTGCAGAAGTGAATATTGATGGCAAACTTTTATCGCTGCTCCATGTATTTGCATTGATAAGCAAAACGACGATGTTTACATAAACAAAACGCAATCATATGGTTATGATTTCAAGCACCATGTGATTTTGATGTGAAATGATGCGGTGACATTAAATATTGTTAATTATTGTTCTGTTCGCCGGCGAAAAGTAACAAACACAGGCTTTTGATTAAAAAACTTTTCTTTTTTTTTAAAAAATGTTCTCATGTCTTATGTAAAAACTAAACCTAACCATCATTTTGTCATACTAATGGAAAGCAAGTTATGTGTGCCACGTGTGATGCATACTTATGTGTGCATCGTTCACAGCTGTTAAGTTTCTTAGTCTGCATATACCAGTTTCTCAAACAATTAATTAAAATTTCGTATAACACAAAATGGTGAACGAACACTTAACTACTTAAACCCAAGGAATAATTTCAACAAATTTATGCTTATGTGCGATGACAACAATAAGGTATGTGCGCAGAACTACTGGTTTAGATTTCATTTGCATTATGCTCTCGTTATTCTTTCATAAGCTTTCATATTCCAACCATATTTGTAGGCCAATTGCCCAGTCGGAGGTTAATTCGATGATCAAACTCTAGTAGATATTTTCATAATACAGAAAATAAACAAGAGAGTAAACGGAGTTAAAAGTCCAATCACCTATCCCTAATCGTTAATAAGTAATAGCTCACCTAAAAAATAATACATTAATGCCATATTTTTATAATTTCTTTGTATATTTATACGTGTAACTACATCACAAGCTCTTTCGTGTAAGTGAAATAGACTGCTTTGGAAATATGTAGTTAGAGGTATGAAGAGTTAATGAGTGTGGCCTACTCAAAAATGCCTAAAAACGTACTTTTTTACACCTCCCGCCAAGGGTTGGATACTGTGTTCATTTTGTCAAATAGTTTTCAAGACCTGAAAAGGAGCTTTAAAGTCCTCAAGAAGTATATGTATTCTTAAATTCCGAAACGATTTATGCATGTCCGTCTAACTGTCTGCGAGCACTGCCCAAACCTTAAATCGTAGCTGTTTGGTAACACCCAACAAGAGTTTAACTTCTGTAGGTGCAACTAGGCCTACAGTTAATGAGCTAAAGGTGGTATGCTTATGCATCTCACTGAATTATAGGCTCATCTGTCAAAGCTCATCTACAAAGCAGAGCGAAATTCCCTTAAATTCCTTGTTCTACTTTCGTGTGTTCGCCCAAATGCAGCAATTCTGAATGATAGATGTTGTTAACCGTAGCCACTAAATTCGCCATGTACTTATTAAAATTTACGTGTGTGTATTTTTAAATTACTGCTATAAGAAACTAAACCTCTTTCGCTTTGTCAACGATAAGCACCGAATGAGATTTCTCTCGCGTGTAATGGGTTTGAATGGGTTTACAGTCATTTAAGTCAAGTGATTCTTTTATTCTCTTACTCACTTTCTTAAAGACCTCCTGTTGTGTGGCATGAAAATTCAAACGCTATAACTGTCCTTCTTAACGAAGCAAATTGTTATTGATATGAATCTAAAGCACATAGGATTATAATGGAAAAAGAAAAAATTATGTTTATCAGCCACCGAATCATTCCGATAATGTTTTGGATTAAAGGTTTTCATGCTTTTCATGCTTTTCATGCCTCTGCAAATCTAATAAAATACGTAAATAGGAACTTTTGTTCTTTGCGGCAGGGGTTAAAATTTTAATGCACTAATATTTATGCAGATGCACGCAATGTAACGGTAACTCTTACAAATTATCGATCAGCAAAACTACACAATGAGCAAACAAAAGGTTATGCCTCGCAATCACTTTTGTAAGGTTGTATTTTGCGTACATTTCAAACGTGTGCATGTATGTACACGCGTGAATTTTTCTATTGGTTTAAAATACTGCATACTGCACAGCGATGAAGTAGCCAATGTACACGTCAGATGGAATTTTTTAACTACTATTTTTCATTTTTATTCTTTGATAACTTAATAAAGACACAAGTCGGCCCTGAGTTACGTATAATATTTTTTCTTTTGACATTAAATTAAATATTACCTGGGATCGTTTCAGTATAATATAACCTTTCATTCACGGGAAAGTGAAAAGATATTATGTGAATTTGTCCGCTTTTTTACCGCCCAACACGTGAATGCTTTCGATATTCAAAACAATGAGGAATATCTGTATAGCGAAATGTTTTTCTATATTCACTATCGAAAAATGCAAGCACACCGTATTCGTCATTCTCTTTGTAAGCTGCAGGTAATTCGCGGTACTTCTACCTTGAAGCTATCTTTTGTAAGCTTATTATGGTGAGTTTTTTAAAAAGTTCAATATCAAAATCTTACAAGTCACAAATCGCAAGTCATCGATACGCCTACAAGTACAACCACAATAAGCAAGAACCGGTTGGCAATAGTTATTGCACATAAGACTTTTTGGACGAATATTGTCTAGGGCCGTATAAAGGTGAACGAGTTTGCAATTTGAATGTATTCGTTTGACCTCAAAGATACGCCAAAAGCGGATATAACATACATGTCAATGATTAGATATATCTACACCCACATGCAAAGAACGGCAATGCCGAACTAGAGTTCTTGCTTTCGCTCGTAACCTGCTGAAATACGCTTCAAAGATCCCATAACGTGTACAGCATATTATTATTCAATTAGTTCGTAGGATGGTTTACAGATGTCGCCCTATTAGCGGCGAATCCATATGATTTTCAATACAAATTTGCGAAAATTATATGATATTGCGATCATTACTTTACAAGTTACGCTTATGTTTTTCGAAAAAATCTCAATCTCGGCTCATATGGATTCGTGAATATTCACCCAAGATTTGCCCGCACATTCTTGACACACATAATACTGCTTGCGCGCTTAGCCAAGGAAAATGAACCGCACCTGTGTACGGTAATAACCCTTCCATTTTTTCCTAAAGCGACTGTAAAGAAATATTTTATGGATATTTTTATGTAATATTATATTTTTGAATGTTGCAAAAGGGTTAACAAATTTCCTATACCTCAGTAGGTGATAGTTGCGAGTATAAAAAACAATTGTATTGAATTAAAAATATAATTGTTGAGTACATATATGATCCAAATGACCTTGAGACGAAATAAAAAAAAAAAAAAAAAAAAAAAAAGAAACTTTACTATGTAGTTAAGTTATTTCTGAGCATGTTTGCGAGGAGTCGAGTTTCAATAATTGATTTTGTGAATACAATTTCACAGTAAGCAGAGTCTCGAAGACTTGGTACACGTTTATACGTTTATACCTCGGTACACATTAATTCTTTTGTTACTAAATAAGCAAAGCAATGCATAAATATTTTTTTTTTTTCTTGAATTTAAAAGCTATTATTTTTTTGTAATTGTATACACTACACACACATATACATATATAATGGATGTATATGAAAAAAATAAAAAATAAAATAAATATATATATACATATATATATATATAACTAAACCATATATATATATATATATATATAACTAAACCAGGTGCATATATATGTACACACAAGAAAAACAAAGCAAATGAATATACGTTCAAAGATAAAAAAAAAAAAAAAGAAAAAACTATTTGTTGCTGTGATTCATTTAGGTTTTTTTTTCCGTTTTATTTTGCTGGGTTGACAACTAACGAGAAAAAGTTTCATTTTTGCTACTATAGGCTGAAAACATTTTCACTCACAGCGCACAACAATAATAATAATACACAGCTCCAGTCTAACTATGCTAAAGTAAAGCGCGTTGATGATTATGTTATGATTATCGCACCATTGCCAGAGACTTATTGTTGTTGCTGTTTAATACTAATAAAACAAGAAGAGTCGAAGTCTCATACAGTTAACTTAACAGCACACGAAATATAAACAGACTGACGAACAACGAACGAACAGCCAAATAGAAGGAAGGCATACCGGTAAATAATCAGGCGGACAAACGAACAAGACAGACGAAACGGCTGTCTTTAATGTCTGTCTGTCTGTAATGTTGATAACGATGAGGTAACCAGTACGCTTAAAACTTTTAATGGGTGGGTGGTTAATTTTTATACCCGTCAGACTGTTGGGTTGATTGTTTAGTTATCTCTCTTTTTATTTTTTTTCATATTTCGATAGTAAAAGACAAAAAGTGCGGCAGGTCAAAAAAGTTGTGTTTTACGTATTCCATATATATATTTTTTCTTATATTCTTATATTCAACACTTGTCAAGCAATCCAACATTAGCACTTACTACTTTACTCTTTAAGTTATACTCATTACAATTTTTATTGTTTCTTTGTAGAATTCAACAAAAAAAATAAAAAACTCTTCCTCACTCTCTCTTCTGGATTCATATATATATGTTTTCATTCATCATAACCATCACCAACGGCAATCAATATGTATGTATTTGTCCTATAAAAGAGGCCGACTGACTGAGAGACTTTGAAAGAGAGCTGCATTCAATTTGTAAGAGAGCAGACAAAGACAACAGAAAAAACAAAAAAAAAGAAAACAAAAGAAAAAAAAAAAAGAAACGAAATTTCACCACACCTTAAGCATAACACTGAATAATTGTGTTTGGCAGCTAAGCGAACTTGATTTTCAACTCATTACAGTTACCAGCCGCGTTCTTTACACATACTTATCAGGATCTTGAGAAATTACATTGAAATAAATTTCAACTGCTGGTAAATAAAATCTTAAATAAAATATTAATCATTTAAATTATTGAAGAGAAATAATTAATTTTTTTTGTCTTTTAAATTGTGCAGCAAACGTTTAATAATGATTTGAGTGAGTTTTTTTTTACGTGTAAGCTTGATGCGTACGAAACATGACCGATTCATTTAAATTGGCCGAAATGCAACGCACAAATATCGAATTTGAACGTCAACGACATTTAGCGAATTGGTTAATTAAAAGTAGTCCTCACATGGCAACACCTCCACCATCCAATAATAGCAGCGCATCAAGTCCTGGAACGGTAATAGCAACAACGACTGCAGCAGTGTCAGCAGTTAATCCGATAACTACAACAAGTGGTGGTGAGTACGAATATATAAACATTAAGAGGATAAAAAATGAATGTAGTAATGAGAACTAAAGAGATAGAGAGATAGAGAGAGAGAGAGAGCACAATGTATGTGAGCATTGAAGTGAATTGAGCATGAAAGAAGTCATCCCGCTAGGAAATGAATTTCGTCATATTTTATAAGAATTTCAGTACTAAGCAAGTTTCTTTTTACAATTTGCAGCCAATGCTAGTAGTGCGGGTCATACACCAGTTAACTCGAACAATTATATGCATCACAACCATCATTTTAATGCGAAACATGCAGGCGGCGCAGGTTGCGTGAGTGGAGCCAACAATTCGGTCAATAATCCAGTATTTTATCTAATGACAAGTAATGGTAATATGGGGGCGGTAGGCAGTGGCGGTGGACATTCAGCCATAAGTACATCAAATGTTACCTCAAATGCTAAGCATACAGGTGCTACAGTAGTCGCAGGAGCACATCACACACATTCACATCATGCACACCATCATCATCCACACCATGGCTTACATCATTTAGCTGAGGGTCGCAAGGCCAAGCTAAGGCGTTTCAATTCGCATGACACCAGCTCGAATATGTTCTCGGTAGCGGATTTCGAGAATGCTCGCTTAGCCAGACGTAACGAGATAGAATTAAAACAACGTCTTCAAAGGCGTATGCGCAACTGCTTTGGTAGCAACTCTGTTGGAGGCGGCTTAATTGGCAATGCGAACAGTAATTCAGCTTTAGCAACTGGTAATATTAGCTGTGATTATTCAACCGGCGATAGCAAGACATCAAAATATAGTAATGAAGTGAGTTTTTCTGTTGCTTTTCATTCTATATTTTATAAATTCATTTGAAAATTCTTATTAATTATTGCAGCTTCAAAATGAACCATTGCCTGCTGAGGAATTTTTGGAACGCTTTTCATTGCCCCGAGTGGTTCGAATTTCGTATAAAACAAAATATTTTCATGAAACCTTACAATCGTCCTCCTCGAATGGCTCTTCAACAGTAACATCCAACTCTTCGACTAGTGCCACCGCTGTCACTACAAATCCAACGTCGTCACATGCAGACGCTAATATGATTACTTCCAATTCAAATTCAAATACCGGAACTTCATCATCAACCTCTTCAGTTTCGGTGACGACCAGAGGTGCTAATGTCATTAACGCAACACACACAATCATTAGCAATAGCAGCAGTAGTAATAATAGCGGTTCTAAGCAACTGAATACCTCTATAACAATTAATGGTGCAAACAGTAGTAGCAGTGGTGGCAATATTGGCGTTAACTACAATAATAATCAAGTTTTACATGAAGACGAACAGGGTGAATTGTTTTTGTTATATCGATTGGTGCGTCAACGTCGCCTTTATCACGGTCACAACGCTAAGACGACCGTAGCTAATCGCAAGAAAGGTGTACTCATACCTCAAGAATTTCCGGGTAAGTACAAAATAATTCCAATTATTTTAATAATGGACTTAAAAAAAGTAAATGCAATAACAAAGAGTCGAGGAATGTTTGCTCAGCTGTTGTTTTCTTTCTTTTTTTCATTCATTTCAAAGCAAATTAATCTGCTGAAAAATGTTTACTGTTGTTGCAAGACGATGACAAACAAATTAAATTTCCATTCTATGTAAACTAAAGTTCACTTTAATCACATACAGCATTTTTATAAAGCGATGAACGATTTCTTTTGCTATATTGCTAACTAACTAACTAATAGGTCAAAAACTAGTATCATTCTAGTAATTATTGAATATCTTCTTAACCGTACTCTAGATAAAATAAAAATTTGACATGAAAGCAGTGAGCGAATTTATTCTGATTCGAACAAAAAACCTTTAGCCAACAAAGCATATATTAAAGAACACTTATATTCATGTGGAAAAAAGTTCTGTTCACTAAAATGACTCGATGCTCGCTTATATTTATTATAGGGAATAAATATAGGTTTATGCAAACAAAGTTCGATATATCATGTTGATGGCGAATGTCGAATAAGTTCATGGACTTTCGATGAAGTATCTCCTTTTCAGAATGTGGAGATAAGAACAGATAGGAAGCAAAACGAGTCCTCAAAATACTTCGTATTTAGGATGGAAATTATTGGCTTTTTTTATTAATATATATTGTTGGTAGGGAAAGAACCGAACATGACTTGAGTTACAATTAATGCAGAACATTCTTGTTGGGCTATTTTCTAAAGAAATCTACTCCTCCAAATTACAATTGTGGGCCATGTGTTACAATTAAATATATACTTTATGAATGCCAAAGCCTTTCCAATATTCGAAGACTGGTCTTCGAAGCGTAGGGAAAAATTCTATTTATCGGACATGGGGTCTGTCTTTTAAAAAATAAAAAAAGAGACTAGCACTAGACGGTTGCTAGGGCTCATCTTACTTTCTGTCCAACAATTTATAATGATAATAATAACCTTAGTAATAAAGTCTGTCTTTCGAAAAAAACGCATTTAAACTTTGTTGGTAGAGCCTTCTATTTCGGTTGCTTTCGTGTCAGCATTGAAACTGTCCATCGGCACTTTGGACTCTTCTTTATATTTTATCGTGGTGCAATTCTGACGACATCTTTGTTTCCGATGATAATACAGCTGCAGTCAATTTTTTTTTGTATTTTCAATTTCTTCTTTTCTAACAACCCCCTCGATGTGTGTATCAAATAAATTCTTGAGTAGCGATATGTTTTAAAAAAACTTGAATGTTTTACGCTTTCAAACCTTAAGCGGCGCAGGCTTTTATATATGTCGATAAATGGTTCTAGAGATTAGGAAAAAATTTATTCGTCGCTCTTTAGTTCACTAAAACCAAGTTCATTTAAACAAATTCTTTTGAAGATCGTTATAGTTCTTATCGTTGCAATACACCGCGTTCTCTGTTTTCTCGACGTTTTTTTGGCTTGAATATACCGCTTTTGCTGCATCCAACAAAAAGCTTATCCTAAGTTCAAAACTACATGTGTTGTCAGGTAACAGAGAAAACGATGAGAAAATTTATAATTCTATAGCTGAATTCCTAATTAAAGAAGAAAGCTTCCTCATGTAGCTTACATTTCTTGTCAGAAGACCTAATTCCTATCGAATCGTTCTCAATATGTCCATGCTCTATAACATTAGACGGCTGAGTTTTTGGCTTTTTTGCAGGATATGTGTAGTGGAAATTTTTATCATATTTACGAGTAATAAGCCAAAAAACCAAAAAGCAGAGATGTCAATTTATGTTGCACTGTGGGAGTGATCTATTCACCGATTTGGCTCAATGCTTTTGTCAAATTTGAAACCGGTATCTTCATTTTTGCGAGAAGGAGAAACTTCGCCCAGACAGACGGACGGACGGACATGGCTAAATCGCTTCAAAATTTGATACTCTTCAAGAATATATATACTTGATGCGATTTCTGAAACTTGTTTCTCGCTAATGCAAACGCCTTGATAAACTAAATACATATATCACAAAAAAAAAACAAACACATTTTACAGTAACAACACAAAAAAGATCAAATGTCTTTGCGTTTCGGTTTTGAAAGCATTACATCGTAATGTCAAGCGTTCGATTTTCCTTTTTAGCAAAAAAATTCTGAACATGATTCAAGGAATAAGGTTGCATTACACATTCATACTTTTTTTGCACAAGTTTGATGCCCATAAGGAAATGCAAAGCAGTTGCTTTTGTAAATGATTTTCGTTCGCCTATGAAAAGAACACGACCAAATTTATGGTAATTTCATCTAAAATATTAAACTAATTAGAAACAGCTACCATAACCTAACGGAATTGGCAAACAGAATACCTTTAGAAAACAAAGTAAGTTTGCGCTAAAAGGACTAAGAAAAGAGGCAGAGATTTATACATTTTTTGAGTATTAATCTTTCCTTGCTTATGTTGGTTATTTGTCTTTTTTTCTTTTTTTTTTAATTTATTTAATTTTCTTTTTTTTTTTTCGTTTTAAATTAAACTATGCCAGTAATATTTGGCAATCTGTTTGGTCTCGCATTAAAAATTGCATGCCTTTTATTATTTCCTACTGATTTTAAATAACCTTCTCTTCCTTTACAAAGAATAAAAGTACAATTTGTTTATGGGCTTTGCTTGACTGGCTACACAAAGAGCGTTTGCTCTTGGGTTCCTTTTTTTGGCACACTTTAACTATACAGTATAACTAACGAATGTTGAGGGAAACCAAGGGGTAAAGGCAATCATCACTGCCGACGTTAATGACAGGCCAATAAATGCTAATGACATTGAGTTTGTAATAAATTTTATTTTTTTGTATATATATCCAGCGTCACTATAGCATATTAACTTTGTTATATAGTTCGCAGTTAATAGAAATTTGCATTGAAAACTATAAAGTGTTCACACATCATTTCAAAGGTCAAAACTTTCAGATCTCTTGTTAGTACGTTACCGCAAATTACAAAACCGCTTTAAAGCGTTTGTAAAGAGAATCAAAAAGTTGGTGCTAAACTAACTGCAATCGTAGCGTATGTCCGCTGAAATATTAGCGAAATTTTGCGATAAGAAGAATCCCTCATTCCCTAAAGAAATGAAGCCATGTATAGGACGAAGTTGTCCTTCTTCAAGGAGCCTTATTTTCTATATTGTCATTCTGTTATGGAGGTTTGTACCAAAAGCTAACTTAACCAGTAAAAGTGGGTTTGAGAGCATGGCAATAGGCTGTGTCCAGCTGCAGACATTGAAAATCTATGGCTAATATATTTTATTCGGGATATATGGAGTTTCAATATGAAGTTCCAATACTACATGTTGCCTAAGATCTTTACTTTTCGCTTTACAACCTGGCTTTAAGATATCGTGGGTGCGGTTGTCGCTTTGGGCTTTTCCGTTCTGGCTGTTAGGAATGATCAAGGAGTTCGGTGCTAGTTGCGATTATCCCAAAGTCGCGCCGTCGCTAAATATTGGGGGTTGAAATAGAAGGAGAATCAATCTACTCCTCTGACATCGTTATGGCAGCTTAGGAGTAGCGACAGACAGAGATTGTCCGACTGGTGGCGGTGATTAATGCGTGATATGTAATCAGTGTATCGTGGGGTAGGGCACTGTGGGATTAAAACTTCAGGTCAGGAACAAAGGTAAAACAAAGCGAATGTTGGTTAGCGTGCCTCGAAAACATTTCTTTCTCCAATCTACTCCTTTTATAAGTAAAGTGCACTAAACATTCGGACGCTTTCTCAAGCACAAATTCCATTCAACTAAACGAAATCAAAGCTAAATTTTTCATCACATTCACGTCGATGTGGTAGAAATTTTAATTCCATTTTTTTTTATTCTTCTTGCTTCCTGTTCTATGCTACCCAAAAACAATTGCATTTCATTACCGTCGCTTGCTTTTTTTTCTTTTATTGGCGATCGTTTGTGTTTTCCTAGCATGAGTACGGTTGCATAGAGAGTTTATGTTGAGAGCTCTTGTCGAATGGCTGGTTGGCTGGCTGGTTGGCTGGTTGGCTGGCTGGTGTTATCATTAAAAAACGTGCCACACACTGCACACATTTTTAACGATATGACGAAATTTTTATCGTAAATGTTATATGAAAGGAAAAAAATTGAAAAAAAAAAAAAAAAATTGGGAAAAACTCAGACTCGCATGTGTATGTATGTTAACATTGTTGACGTTGAATGAAAGAAAACGCTTTTATGCCATAAGCGCACTTCCGTTTCCGTTCTTTTTTGACTCGTAAACATAAAACTGTTAACATTTACTGCACAAGTGTTGTCATAACTTGAAATAATAGCTGTAGCAGCACCAACAATCCTACTAAAACTCTAACCCTGCTGGTGGTAAATGGTTTTCGGTTTTGTTATTTAACTGTTTGGCTGGCTGTTCGTTAACTGCTCTTGTTAGCCAATTTTCTTTACTGTTTTTTTTTTTTTTTTTTTTTTTAAGTAATTCACATTTCGCTGAATGTTTCAAATATATTTTCGGTTTTAGCAAATTATGTGCAGACATGAATATTTTTTTTGAATGTTAAAACATTGCGAGCATTTTTTGCTCCTTACTGTGCTTTGTTTTCACGTAATTAAAAAAAAAATTAAACCCTTAGAACAGGCCGCGTGTTTCTACTTTCATTTCATCCTTTCCTAATTGTCTCAAATATTTTCAATAGAATCTTAATTTAACTAGGCAAGTTAAGGAACTATGTCACGCTAACCATTACAGCATATCTTGCGGCCACAATTCACCACCAGACGTTGTTGTAAGTTTGTGTTGTTCGCAACACAGATTTCTCAAAGAAACTAAATTCAGAATTCTTAAGAGCAAAAGTTTTCTCTGGCTTTTATTAAAATGCCCATTATTGCCCATTTGGTCTTTTTTTTTCATCCTAGGTAAGAGAAACTCTAAATTAAATTTGCGATAAAAACAAATAGAAACATTATAGTGTCTCAAGGATCCACCATTAAATACCCTACACCACTTTACTTAATATAGTTATTCATACCACGACCTTTCAAAATAAGGAATTGTATGAGAAGTGGTCGAAAAAGTGCTCCGATTCAATAGTGCTCGTCAATGGGTCAAAACATGCCGTTTTACCGAATTTTATCAAAACATCCCAAAAACAGCTTGAATAATAGAAAATAAGACGGATACATGGACAGACAAGCTTAAAATGATTCAGAAGGTGACTCTGAGAAGGTGCGTCCGTCTTAAATCGAAGAAGATATTGCATACTGTCGCGCAGAAACTTAATATACGTCAGCATCACAGGCGGTGTAGAGCACAATGAAGCATGTGTAGAACGTTTAATCTGTTTAAATTTCTATCACTGCTACTTTTCGATCGATTATAAGTTGTTGTTATTTACCTTAACAAGAAAAAGCGCTTAGTAACTTTGCTTATAAGGAAGCTTCAAAGGACCCATAAGGTATATTTATTTTTGGGCAGCGTCAAATTCTCTGTCGATTTAACTACGTTTGTCTGTACCTCTGCCAGTACCTATTTAACTACGTGTATCCGTCCCTCTGTCTCACTTTGATAAAAAGTGGTCTCGACTTTAAAAATCGGTCAAATGAGTCGAATGAAGCGTCTACAGTATCACCAGTGAACGGGGAACGCTTCTACTTGCAAAAGCAAAAAAAAAGGATTTTTACTCATCATGAATGATGAACTATAAGAGTAGAAATTTGTATAATCCGTTTTACGATAACGGTGAAGGTGAGTATAGAAGATTCGGTTACAGTTGAATGTGATTTTCTTACTCGATGGTTTGTTATTATTGAGAAGGTTAGTATTATTGAATGCTGCTTTTTTGCGGTTATTCCTCTAAATCAAGCAAGCACGCATTTGCTGCAAAAGCTTCGAAGTGTTCCGTGAAATTGTTAAATAGAGGAAGCAACCCGAACGTTTAGCACATGAGCAACCGGAGAGAAGCTTAAAAAGAAAGAAAAGATGGTAGATAAACAACTACTTTGTCACTATCAAAGAAGTTTTTACTTTACTTTCAACCGTTGTTTTTAATTTTTTTGGATCTGAAGTTCGTAACAGATAACCGTGAAATTTCGTCAAAATTACCACATACGCTATGACAGTCCCATATTCATATTTCTTGGTTATTTTCTACTTCCTGCATGAATTGCATTTCTAAAACTATTAGAAAAAATCCATTGTCCAAACAAAACAGATAGAATCTCTTTGACAACCGAAAATAAAGTAATCCACTATGAATGTAAACATTAAGTAGGAGTAGACGACTAAAGCAAAAAAAAAAAAAAAGAAACGATTGTGAAAATTGCTTCATTATTATACATGAATCAGCAGAAATATTGCTTTCAAAACTGTAATGTAAGCAGAATTCAATAATTTATTCCCATATGTGGCTTTAGTTTATTAAAAGCCGCCCGCTCTAAGTAAGACTGGCAAAAAAGAAAAAAAGTAGTGACAAATATTTCTTTTGAAATAGGAGCGAACCATGTGTATGGGTCGTTATTCATTTTCTAATTTCTTATACTTTAGTTCATTAATTATGATTATTGCGTATTTTTATACTCTACACTGCTTATGCTTAATGGTATAGGGTATATTTTATTTGTGTAAATGTATGTAATCTCCAGAAGAATTTAAGATAGATTCAACTTCTGTTATAGCAAACTATTCAAAATCATTTGCTGAATCTGTTTATGTTTATCTGTCTGTCTGTCAGATGCTCCGTCCATCTGGATATCTGTATTTTTACCCACGGAATGTTTTGACGAAATTTAGTGCACCAACGTTCTTTTTCCAATAATTGTCTTAGCCGCAATGATAAAAGGTATTTAATGATAAGTCCCGCCCGATGATAATCTTTTTAATTCTTTAAGCCTAACCTTACTACCTTTGTTTAAGAAATCATACCATAACATAACGATTCTTAATCACTGATAAGAATCTCAAAAAAATGTTGCTTTTGCTTATTCTTTAAATTCGTTTATTTATTTATCCAAACAAGCAATATATCAACATGAACATAAACATACAATATTACATAGCGGGCATATATTTGTTGGGTTCGAATTATTTAAAAGAAGAGTCAAAAGAAAAGTCAAAAGATGAGAAAAGAACTATTTGTTGATACAAGTTCTGCATAAGCTTTGGTTCCGATTACAACTCGAAAGAAATCGCTAAGTATGATACAACGGCTACTATTCTTAAAGCTTTGGTTCCGATTACAACTCGAAAGAAATCGCTAAGTATGATACAGCGGCTACTATTCTTAAATAGTACGCGTTGTTCTTTTACGGGGACTTTTTCTTTGATTGGACCCTTCTCGTCCCAAATACGAGATTCCTTTTTGACTATACGACTGCAAGTCATATCCTGTTATAGTAATACATGTTTTTAGAAACGGACGAAGAAAGGGATCATGACTAACTCCAAATTTACATATATATGTACATATTTTTTTTTGTTTTAGTGTTCAGTGTTTATTTAAAGCGAAGTAAGAACACAAATTTTGGAAATGCAATATGAAGTAATGAAAAAATGTAAGTTGAAAGTTCAAATAAGCCTGAAATCCTCCCCCTGGTAGAATTAGGATTAAATAAGAATTACAGTGAATACGGTTCCAGGCGTTACAAGGTAGTGCTTTCATATTTTTTGTTTTGCCTACAAGAAAATAACGGAGAAAACTGAAATATCCGCTTTTCCGACCTAATAACACGTCTTCTTTGCCTAAGTAAGGTTGTCTGTCTCTCCATCATTTGCTTATAAGCCGAACCATGAAAACTTCCCCACTTTCTTAGTAACATTTTTACTACTTGTTTGTCTTTTTGTTCCCGGCGGTGAGTTGTATTAGTTTATCCACACAAAAGCAATAGCGATTAACTTAAGAATAAAACCAACTAAAAAATTGAAAAATGGAAGGCAATCTAAGAATCGTATATTGAAAATTTTAATATTCGTTCATCACGCGTTAATTGAGACGTCAAATCCCGCTTACCTACAGCATGGTAAGAAAATTACTCCATTTTTAATGGAAAAAATTTTAATTACTACCCATCCACTCTTAGCTTAATGTTGACAATGTACTCGGTAAGCGAACATTGAGTTCCGTATTTTCGACGGTTTAGCATTTTATTGTATTACATGCTAAAATTGTATGCTCCTGTATTTATTTAAGATCTTTAGACCGGTAATGGAAAGCTTTACCTCAGCAGTCATCGTCTGTCGAACAGAGAGAGTGGGCTGTAAACAACATCAATAAAACTTTTTTATTTTTTTTTTTCATATTTTGACGACTTTGTTTGTTTAAAATTTTATTTATTTATTTATTTTTTTTGTTTTTAATTTTTATTTTTTTATTTTATTTTCCCATATAAACCATCGCCATTTTTTTTCGTCGTTTTTTTTTACATCTTTTTTTTTTTTTTTTTTTTTTTGTTATCATTTAAATCCACTGGACGTTTTTATTTCGAAAGAGTAATGTTACTAAGCAAATATTAAAAATGAAAGAGGTGCGGGAAACCCAAAAACAACAACAACAACAACAACAAAGGACAAAAGCAAGCAAGCAGTGAAAAAAACGGTTTTATTTAAAAATAAAAAAACAAAAAAGAGGAGAGATTTAAAAACTAAATAAATACGAAAAAAAAAAATAAAGAAAAAACTCTTTTTGTAGATTTTTCGGTCACAGAATCATCATCATGGACGTTATTATTATTATTAAAATGGAGAGAAAACACTTTGTTATGAAATTTAATTTAATTTATACGCAATGTAAAACATGCCAGCTTTGTTGTTGTTACTATTCATATTGCTATTCTATTTGCTGTTGTTGTTATTGTTGTTGTTGCTATTGTTGTTGCACAAATTCATAAATCACAGACTTTATTTGTATAGTATATCGTTTTTATTTTTATGCATGGGCTTTTTCATGTGTGTGTATTCCTTCTATTGTGTGTTGAATTGTAGGTAAGGCTTTCAGTATTAGTTCTTTATATTTGTATATGTGTGGTTATGTGCGTGCATGGATGTGTGTGTGTGTGTGTGTGCGTACGTCTGTGTATGTGTCAGATTTTGTAATGCATAATTTATGATATGTAGAAATACTTATATTCACACTTTGCGTGCTAGCATATCTGTGCAAAACCATATTCATATGTGTTTGTGTGCTTTTGTGCATTGTGTAGTGACAAATGTCAAAATGTCAGCCATACATGAAATATTAAATTAATTAAAATTATTTTACATATCAGGGAATAACTAAAAAAAAAAAAAAAAAAAAAAAAAAGAGGAAAATGCTTCACACACACAAAAAAAAAACTAATATTTGTGAGAATTCGAGTAAAAAATCCTTTTTTGTGAATTTTGGAAAAGTCATGTCTTCTATTCTTTAAAAATGACAAGCAGAATCATAGTTAAAATTAAGTTGAGTGAGTGATTTCTACGAAATATAAAATTGAAAAATTATCTTTTTTTGTTGTTTTCGTAAAATCGAGTTATACTGCACGCTTTAAAGGGCTAATGTTTATTTAAATTTTGTTTTCCACATGAATTTTTGTGTTTTCTTCTGTGAACCGCTAATATGTTTTAATACAATTGGCGTAATCTCAATAAGCAATAATCTGAAAGGGGCCGGGTGGATAATATGGATAATATGCCGCATGCGGGGGAAGATCCCAGTCCAAGTTGAAAATCTCTTCCTTAGTTGGTTTTGCTGGAGACGGATGGACATATGTGAATTTTCATAGTTCTCAAAACTTAAATTCTTCTATACAAAATCTCGAACATCGCCTCGCCCCTCCCTTAATCTCATTTTAAAACTTTTTAAGAGCGTACAGCGTTTTCATTCCAAGCCAACTTAATAATTCCAGCTTCAGCTGCACTTTCTTCTATTTAAAAATAGAGAAAAGGACATCCATCTCCGTACACCTTTGATATACACTGAAAATTCCAGGAGAATTGATTGCATCAGATAGATTTTATGAGACAAAAAATTCCAACGTAGAGAATCTATTTGTAAACCTATTATATTGTTTAAGGGAAGCCCCATGAAGTAGCAATTGACAGAAGCCTAATATATAAAAATTGTCAATGGAATTTCGTAAAATTATGAGACTTATTCTATAACCTTCTTCTCTGTCCATCAGCCATTTTATTCCATCCCTCTGTGGTGCAATCATAAACGAGGCTTTAGAAAACATTTTTTTTGTTTAATGAATTCTTTTTCTAATATGTATGCCCTGGGCTTTCTTAATTCGCTGGAAAATTAATACTGCATATTTTTAGGCTTCTTTTATTTAACGATATCAAAATTTTCCACAGAGTGAAACCTTTTTATTGGTTTTCATTTTTTTTTTTTTTTTTTTTTTTTTTTTTTTGTTTATATTTTTATATATTGAAATTGAATATTTGAGCAGAGAGAAACCTTATTTGTATTCTTCACTGTTGGTGTTCTTGTTGCTGCTTCTTCGTTTTGCAAACTTTATTAAAAACACAAGAAAACGAAAAAAAATATGTATATATACTATCATAAATTCACGTCCGAAACAGAAATATTAGTTAAGCATCAAAAGAAACTATAAACACAATATTTTCTTTAACAATCGGGCAGATAAGCAAACACAACAGCACTAAAAAGAAAAAAAAAGATAAAAAAAAAAAATGAAAAAACATTGTTTAAAATACTCGAATATGAAAACTTATTTATAAAGTGAAATGCACTGAACAATTACAGAATAAAAACAGATACGGAGAGCAAAGGGGCTGAGAGAGAAGAAGTGCGTTTTATGGTAGAGAAAGCAAAGAAGCATAAACTTCCATCTTGTTTATCATATATACATGCATACATATATGAGATTTATATATGTATATACATATATGTGTGTGTGTGTAGATCACAACATATACAAACATGGTAGCAACCTACTGATGGATTTGCGGAAACCAGTAGTTGATGTTCCATTAGTTTTACTTAACAACCAACATAAGTCCAATATACAAACATGCCAAAAAAGGAAATGCTTGCGAAATGTGCATGCGTTTCAGTTCTCTCCACTGCTTCATTGCTGCATTCTTATACGTGCACTTGCCTCGTATTCATGCAAAGTGTTTGAAAAATTTGAAATTGTATTAAAAACGTTATGTATATGGCATGTAAAGTTGAATATAATTTAAAGCAACGCACACACATATGCTCCTACGTATAAAAAAAATGTACAATTTTTACATAAATTTTTTTCGTGAATAATGCATATGCAGATACGCGTTTCCTGCTTTCATAATTCAGATAATTAATAGCTTCTTTGTGTAATTGCATTCATATTATGTAATAAAAATAAGTCGTGTCAGGTGTGTTTAGAACTGCAATTGCGTAAACATTACCACGAATCAAATATGAAAATTCGTGTTTTTGGCATTTAAGCACCATTTTGGAATACTCTACTCTTGTCTAATCGACTAGAATCATAAAATCTATAAAGAAGCCTCGATGTTATAAATATATACACTTTAGAACATTCAGTAGTTCTCTGTAAAATCCATGCTCGGAATATCAGCCTACAAGAACACCCTACATTACTTGTGGTACAAGAGATAGTTGCAACACCCAGAAGGACTTAATTTAGGCCCACCGTTTATTATACCGATCGATTAAAAAACACTTTCTGAAACTATCTAGGCTTGCCTGTCCATCTGCCCGCATTGTTTTCTTGGTTTCAACCCACATGCCGCCATTTTTGAGACATTTTGATGAGTTTTGGTGCAGCTTTGTTTTGGCTCACGGACGAAAGCTACTGAAAATGATTCGGATAGACCCACTCTTTCAACTACATCCCTTATGACATCTAATTGTTGAAAAGTAGAAATGGTGTAGGGTATTCAATAGTCGGCTCTCTCTGGATATAGTGTTATTGCTTATTGTTGAATTGGATTTTCTACAGATACTCAGAAATTTCCTTCGATATATAACACGTAGTCCAGATGTTAAACGTAGACTATAATGAAAGTAGGAGTCTACGATAATAAAATGGTTGTTGTACCTTTTTCTAGACCGTACGTATAATGGAAGAAGAAAACGTTTTTTGTAAGTTAGTTCACTTAAAATTAAATATGAAAATTTGTTCTTACATACTCTACGCTAGAATAGGAATTGGTTTCCAATTAAAATTGTCCATTATTCAATGGCCGAAATACTATATTTGAGCGTTTGCGACCCGTTACCAGTCATAAGAAAAACATTTTGCGTTTTTTTGCCATAGCGCTTATGACTCTACACCAAATTTGATATTCCATTGTAGTGTATGGCCGCAGTGGAGCTCTCCAATAAAAACTTTGGTGTAAAGAAAAATAGGTTAAATCACGAAAAACAAAAGCAAAAAAATTTGACTTGCAACGTGTCTCTGATATTGCTCAGAATAGCATTGTTAGCGTTGTTAATACTTATTATTATTATTTTTGATTAGCGAAATTCTAGTATGAATGAATATATTCAGCAAAGGAGTCAAGAAAGTGGGTTGACATTAAAACCAAATTATATTGAGAAAGTAGAGTTAATCGATTTAGCGAGTGAGGTGAGTGAATTTTCATTCGTCAGTTTAACAATTTAATGGTGAAAAAAAGCTCGTTCGAAGCGTGGAGCCTTGTGCCTTCAAAATTTCATTCGGCTTAACTAAAAGCCCGCAAGAAAAGCAGCCATATACGTGAGAATCGGGACTGTCAAGTCAGAACACACATCTACAAGGCTGCAGCCGCTTTCCTATGTTCTTACTTTTTCATCGCCAAGTTACACGCATAGAGGTATTGTCTAAATGGTTGATTATAGGGAACAAAGAAAAAAAAAGGTGTACATGCATCGATGCATTGATCTCTGCTGCTGCGGATATTGGACTCCCGGTAGTGCGTTACATATTTCAAATATAAAAATCTTTGTAAAAGGAACTGACGCAGTTGCGAAATGTAATAAGTTGAAGAGGCGACGAACGATTTCAAAAGAAAATATAAAAAACTCAAATTTGTTTTTTGTTTTTAATTCAATATTTATTTAATTAAAAGGAAAAAAAATAAAAAAACAGAAACTAGTTGTTGCAAGTAAAATAATCAATTTAAATCGAGTAGAATTTTTTGCTCTCTTTTTTTTCTATTAAATAAAATCGAAAAACTTTTCGACTCAGAGAATGGAAAAAGAATTTGACTTTTCTCCAGGCGTGTTCACGTCTACTTGTGATTGTCTGAAATCAAAACTACTTAACAAACCAGACGTTCGTTCGCCACTCATACTTCTTGTGGCAGATTTTGTTGCAATTTTTCAAACTTTTAAATGCCAAACTAAGCATAAATTTTGATGAAAAGGTGTATTGCTGCAGAGCTTTTTGCTAAATTAAAGCTGTTTCTTCCGTTTTTTTTTTTTTTTTTTTTTTTTTTTTTTTTTGCTCGCAAAATAATTCTTTTCTTTTTTTGGTTAAAAAAAAAAAAAAAATAGTAAGGATTTTAATTTCTTGCTGTCATCTTCATTAGTGGACGTCCGTTTGCTCTTGTTCAGTTCGTTTCTTTTTTTTTTGTTTTTTTTTTTTCATACGGTTACTTTTAAACGACTGATGCTTTTCATATATTGCTAACAGTGTTCGGAGACCAGATTTGTTGGACTTTTGTTCATTTTTATTTTTTTACTTTTCCTTTTCTTTCTGTTTTTAATCTTTTATATCATGCTATTGCACAATTTATTTGCACTCGACTTGCTGCATTACTACACTTTGTCATTCATTAACGTTGTCGACTGTAAACTACAAGCGTGGTTATTTTTTAAATATGTGTATATATGGAACACAAATGCCTTTCTCCCTTTTCCCATTCTTACTTGGCTGGTTGGCTGGTTGGCTGGTTGACTGGCTGGCTGGCTGGCTGGCAATGTCTCGCAAGTGTCACCTGCCTTGTGCTGTAATCCTTCTTTTTAGTAATTTTAGTCTTTTCTTGTCGCCCACAGGGATCTCCTCCACTCGAATGGGGTTTGGTGTTTTTAAAAATTGTTTCTTTTTTTTTTACTGCATTTTCTTTAACCATTTGCCCGGTTGCTTCTTTTTTTTTTTTTTTAATACTTTTACGTACTATTGGCGTTGTGTGCTGCTTATAATACATTCAGGGGTTAGCAAATTATATACAGATTCGAGGCAAGATTCCAAGAGAAATTCATTTATATATCCACCTTTCTTTCGTATTATTTCTGCTTATAAAAGAATTCAGACTGTGCCTACGGTGGTTAAAGAAAATTAGAAAATTAAAAGTACGCGAGGAATAAAAAAAAAAAAAATATGAAAAACCCGTCGTATTGATCTAAGATTTGCTGCAAGTACTTATATATATTATATATATATATATACGCTGTAGATAAGTATAAATATTCCATTCTCGCTAACGAACACGGTAAGAAGTAATTTCAATATGACAATAATGAGCATTTAGATTTCAAGTTTCAAGTCGTACTAAATCCCAGATAACAAATATCTATCACATATATGCAAGAAGATATCTTTCTAAACATAAGCATTATTTTCTTGCTTGTATTTCTTAACACTTGCCCGCGTTCTCTCTATTTGAATTTAATTGAATTGCAGTGAATTTCGCCGTAGAGGTTATAGACACTCTTTGCCCAAATGCTCTTTTTTTTTTTTTTATATTGTACACAGATACACATTTTTTTATGCAATCATCCATTTTTTCCATCAACTATTTGTTCACTGTCGTTTTTAGACATTTTACTAAAGCACAAATAACAATATTAGCAGTAGCAAAAGTATAGCAGTAGGAGTAGCAATAGGGGTAGTAGCGAGCGATAGCAATAGTGGCAATGGCTACTACGCTGTCGACGTCAGTAAATGTTCGAGTGGACTGGCAATATACTGATTGTGGACATGTTGTGACATTCCCATTCATTTAGCATTAATTTCATTTCTCAAGTAAAGCTTAAAAGTGTCAAATATAATATAGAGAAAATCTATCTATCTATATGTGTATGTTATTTCATCTACACACCAATGTCAGGTTTATAGAGGAGAGGTGTATAAAAAAGGATTATTGATATCGTTGCACTTTGAAGATGTATATACGTATGTGTATATGTATGTATGGATGCACGTATGTATGTAACGAGTAGTGATATAATGGCCATAGCAGCGGAGTATATGGTTTATACAGAATGCCATTGAGTACACGTTTAGTTGTTGCTGGCTGTATGTGCATGATAAAGACCCAGGGCAATTCATTAGATTTATTTCACAAAAGATAATTACAGCGCTTTTCTACCAGAGACTAGTGCATATTAAATACACTTTAAATGATTCTTTAGAGAGTAATTTTTTTCTTTCTTTTTTTCCTTCTTGCTTTACACAAATGAATTGATGACGATAATGATGGCGAACGACTTGAATAATAAAAAAGAAAGTTTAATGAATCATTGCCATTATATTCATCAATAAACTTAATGATAGCCCGAGAAGTCTACGTCAAATCTTACATACATATATATGTGCATCTATTCTAAAGTACACGCCTACTACTAACTAAATGTGTAAAACTTGTATAATTGTATTCTAATTTGTAATGCTCGGAACAAGGACATAGGAGATCCCAACCGTACTCGTGTAAGAATTTTTGTTTAGGTTAAACGCCCTAGTTGACCGATTTTCATATCGCATTTGCACAAATCGCTTGTTATTATTTACGCCAAGTTATCAGATCAATATCTCATTGCGACTTTAATCTCTTCCAATACAATCACTCACCAACAATCATTCTCCCATTTGATTTGCAATAATTAGTGAACGATATAATTACTCAGTTTCAATATTTTAATTTAAACACTGCATAGTAAAAGAGGGTGAGGGCGAGATCAGATGTATCTTGGCTAATTTTGTATCGGCGAGGTTTTTCTAATCTGCATATTGAACAAATAAAGGCACTGCAGATGACCGCGGGCCACCAGAACCACCCTGCATTTCACTATCGCGTATCGTGTCTTAAAAATAAGTAAGAACATCATGGTCGGGCAAGGCTAACCATTAGACAACTTATGCCGCCCCTTCTTCTTCTTCGGTTATTCTCTCGTTTTGGTAATAATACACCAAAAATAGCACTTTTTTTGTGTGTAAAAGCGCACTTTCCCCGAAGACTCACAAATTGAAGGATGCCGAAGATATGACGTGATCAAAATTTAGCAAATTTAATTTATTTCCTAAAAAATTTAGAAATTATACAACGACTCTTCAAAATAAATGATCGAGAAACTGAACCGATCAGAACCATTTCCAATAGACTACGTCCTTTGGCCAAAACACATCATTGTACCAAATTTCATCATCTCTCTCTCTGTAGGTTGAACACAAGAATGCAGTAGGGACCGATGGACAGACAAGCTTGGATAATATCTATCTCAAGTCCCTCCCTCTGGGTGTTGCAAACATCTGAGCAAGCTTAGTATATTCTTGCACTGCAAGAGTGTAGAGTATAAAAATAATTCTTTTGTGGCCATAAAGGTATTAATGGAAGTAAAAATCTTCCTAATTTGTAGAAACTTTCCCGATCACGCTCGACTTTTGTCTGTCTATTCTATATGCACTTAATTTTCTGACATGGAGACTTTCAATCGATATGTGGAGCACTTCTAAATTCCCCCCACACTGAAGTTTTGTACAGACGTTGCTATATATTTAAAATAAAAGTCACAACAGAGAATCTTGGGGGGAATAAAATAAAAGGGATTATATAAGAAATAAAATGTAACAAGCAAAGCGTTTGCACTTCAAATTGGAACACCATGTCCCCTCCATACGAACGTCAAATAAGAGAGTTCAACGAAAAGTAACAGATTGAAACGGTTAACGCTTCGGGAGGAAACTGAGTGAGTGCGATAAAATTTATTTTGCGCCTTTTAGGTTCGCTTAAATAAAAGTTTATTAGAAAAAATTTCTTTATATAATTAATTGGGTCAACATGAAATTGCTTGTAGGTAGCTTGTTGCTAGTTTATCATCTTATTTCTCACAGTTTAGAAAATACTGGCAATGGTGGAACGAGTTGAAATGGCAAAGGTATATAAATCGATGTTGGTCCACGGAATCTCTTAGAATTTTAGATATTTTGCAGGATTAATCGGATATTTCAAACGCCATGTGAGAATTTTTCTTTGCCCCAAGAATAGTTCGTGTAAAGTGAGAAGATCGAAGAAGAATATGTGTAAGAAGAACTCCCTTTAGAATATTTCAAGTGGGAGAGTATTTCAAATCGATTATACGCCGTTCACCAAAGGCCTATTATCCTTCGGAGAAGCTATTGAAATCAAACTTCTTCCTTACAACATTAAACTGTCCTCACAATTTGCATCAACGACGTACATCTCTGTGTTATTATGCTTCGCGCATAGTTTATGCTTTGCATAAATTTTGCTACTGAAACAATTAAATTCCCGTAATTAATTGATACTTTTCTCGTCATTAGCGCATACACAGTTCTACACTCTTACGTACCCTTTAAACTAACTATAACATGTGCGGTGAAATGTTCTGCAACAAGATATGCAATAGCGTAATAGCAAAAGGCAATTCTCTTAAACGCATTTGTGTGAGCTTTTCCTAAATGAAACCATATTCAAGTTACTGACCAAATGCATATCGTATTTGCATAACTGCATAAGTAAGTAAGCTTGTGTATATGTACGAAATTAGTCTTAAATTTCAGATCCTTCTTTAGACGAGGATAGTGCCTTAAAAGTATAATAATAATTTGATACCTGCGTGCCAACTCGAAGCGCATTCATATTTCGTAAGCAATTAGAAAGCCAGTCAAACGGCTAACCCCGGCTAAACGATGAAATTTAATCAGCGACGCACAGAGGGAACAAAACACTTGAAATTAAGTTTTACACGATGCGAGCAATGGCTTTTATTGTCGTTTACAGTCAAACAACCCGTCATCTCGCCAGTCAGTCAATGAGGCAGTTTTCATTGCTTATACTTACACTCTATTATGTTGTATGGTTGAATGTGAGTGTACATATTTGTGCCTCATTAAACATTTTCATTTTACGTGCTAATTGCAAACTGCTTAATGTTACAACAACAACAACAACAACAACAATAACAGCAAAAACAGCAACAGCAGCGCAACATCAACGCACTACTATGTTACTACTAAAGGCAATCTATTTATTATACACTATGCATTCCTCTCTGCAACTATGTATGTTTACAAAGCAAGAAGGGTAGATATGGCTGCCTATCCAATAGGAAGCGATATGTAAATCTCAAAATCTCTTTACATCTCTTTCTATTTGTATTAGAGCTTATTGGGAACGGACAGTAAAATTAAAGCAACGTCAAATACACAATATTTTCATTTATTTATTATTATATTAACTTGAATTCTGTTGATTTATTTCTTAGTAAATACTTAAACATATATTTATAAAGTTATTTCTCTCGAGTTGAATGCAAATACAACTTAACTGTTTATAGAGCAAGAGACATTAAAGTTTGAAACTGTAATTTCGCAAGAATAAAAACATAAATATACTTTTGCGTCTAAATGTCTTCGTTCTATGTTTACAAAATATCGCACCATTGACCCTAACCTTACCGCAGGGTAAGCCTTTGAACTTAAATTTTGTGATTATTTCATGTTACACATACAAAAAATAGTTTATAAATTTGCAATTAGTCGTGAGGTCAAAATTAAGCTTTTTCACAAAATCTAAATTATTATAACAAGACGTGTCTTACAGCCTTGGGGTCAAAAGTGGTCCTGTATCTTAGGCAAGAAGGCCCCAATCAAGATTAATATTTGTGCCCGAGATGCGTAGCGAAACTGTGCTTACCATTTCAGAGTACAGTCGGTCACATTCTGGTAGGAGTCGTTATTAGAAAACATGGTAAGATTAGGGTTAACATTGATACATCGAGCGGTCACACCATGGTATGATTTGTTGCAAAAAAAAACCATAACAAGGTTAGAGTTAATATATTTATACATCAGACAAGTGTATCACGTTTTATCTCGACATGAACCAACGAATTGGACAGTCTCAGATTCTCACTGCCAAGGGCCCTTTGCATTTTTCCCGATAAAATTTTAGGACCAAAGTCATCTTTCAAATCTTATTTTTTTGTGTTCCAAAGTTATTTCATTAATATTTATGTCTTGCTCTTGCTTTCTTCTATTTTCGTTTTAGGATACTTTTCTCTACTTAACGACAAGGGTATGCCTACGGCCACGCAATACACCTCTTTAATACAATTGGTACGCGAACGAGTTTGTAAATTTGTCTCTGTGGAAAATATGCCCGCTTTTACAGAATCCCAACCGAATAGTAACAGTAATCCGAATTCGCCCACGGAAGGATGTTTAAATATTTATTCGGCTAATGGCAATACGCCCACCAATAATCGACCTCAGTACATTAAGACTACTGCTCGTGGGGGACAAGTTTTCAAATTGTTGGCCGTCTATGAGGACGGTAAACAAGAGCACGGGGCTATGGGTGCGAGTATTTCTTGTGGCGGTTTAGGTTCCGCCAAACAAAATAACGGTCACGGTCGTGAGAAAGAGAAAAGCCGTTACGCTCAACTATTAAATGAGCAACGCCAAACTTTGTATGTTTCATTGGCTACCAAGGGCAAATTTTATGAAATCGAGCCAGGTATACCTCAGATATTGCAGAAACGACTGGACACGTCAACGAATGATAGCGGAAACATTCATCCTAAAAAGATTAATCCGGATTGCGTGCACCGTATAACAGCTTTAATTACTCCAAACAAAGAATTACCGATTACTTTGCGCTACATTTCAGGACCCACTGGCTGTGCCAGTGCTATACCAGAAAATTTGTCTATTACTCGTATCAGCTCGGAAAATATTGTAATTGCTTGCCCCATTGAGGACGTGGAAATGCAAAGTCCTTTGGATTTGCGAAAGCTGCAGCTAACCAAAGAAATGAATTTCTTGCGTAACACATTGGGCTTTGAGAGCGAACAACGAATGCTCGCTAATCCCAATGTTCAAAATATTTTGAAATTCTGTCAATTTAACTGTGATCAGTTTCTAAAAATGGTTGAAGTAGAAATTCTAAACCGTTCCGAACGTTCTACTTCGAAAAGTCGCGTTGACGGCTTAAAGATATTGAAACCTTTGCATTTTCCCAAGCTGTTGAGGCGTGAAAAAACCACGATATCAGCTCATGAGAAAGAGGATTCGATAATATTTCTTAGCAAATCGGACTTGGCCAATTTAGAGCATAAAGAGCAATCTTTCGATCAAAGCACGAATCGCATAACCGATAAAATGAAAGTTTTCCAAACCACCAAAAAGAAATGGTTTCGTAAGCCAGACAAAAATTCTGTGAATTTTGTAAATGCCATGGATTTGGATGAGCAAGCCAAACGCATGAGTATGGAGCGTTACTCGGACATGTCCAAATTATTGCAAGAAAGGTTCGGAGAGAAGCCAAACACCTCAGGTAACGAGCATGAGTTAACTTCCGAGCCAAGTGGCGGTGCCAGCGATATTGGCTGCTCGGATGGCGAAGCTACCACTTTCGCTACTATCGAAGAAAAACCCAATCGAAGATATGGTTCTACTAAGGCCGGGAAAATGGTTAAATTGCAAAAATCGATGTCTTTGCAAGACATTGAATTAATCACAGTCAATGCCCGTAAACCAGATCTCGTAGCTTCTCATCAAACCACTGATACAATTTCGGAAGCTGGCACGGACTTGGAAGATGTTGAAAATCATGAGCCTTTGCAACAGTCTTTCATAACTGAAAAACTATACAACGAATTTCATGTAAAAACGCGACAATATAGTAAATCATCTTCGAGTCTGCATCAGTTGTTGAATTTCTCGTTACCCCAGAAATTGCAAATTGGCGATAATAAGCGATCATTAGCTCAGCTAAAACATCAACCGCTCCATGGCAATCGTAATCCAATGGAAAAACGTTTAGACTTTAACATAGGTGAACCGGTAACTGGGAGAAGAGCTACTGGCGGTTTGAATCTTCTAACGGGCGTTAACGCTGTAAATCAACAAACGACTTCTTTATTAACGTCATTGACATCCAATAATCTTATCGAAGATGACTTACCCTATTCCAGTGTACGCGATTCATTGGTATTATCCAGCGATGAAGGCAGCCCGCCTGATATTCCTGCTGGCACTATACGTCAAGCTTTACATTTAATTGACTATGCCAAGGAGAATATTTATGCGGAAATCTGTCACGAAGTCAGCGCCATGGGTGGCATACCCAGTCATAACCATCATACACGTGATAATTTCTCAGGCGCCACACATTCCACACAGATCTCAGACGACTACGGTGATTATGCCTCTCTTACGTATCCAACTTTGAATCCCACAACAAATAGCAACAACAATAACAATTCGACAGGCTTAGGCAATGCCATTAGTCGGGTACAAATCAATTGCCCGGCAAATTCAATTAGCTATCATACTTTATATGTAGGTGAGGAGCCATCGAACGGCGACCATCAATCGGTCAAGGAACGAAGGCGTAATTCCAATTCGAAAAAGGAGGCACGACATGCACGCGATCGCTCGCACATTACGACCGTTGACGTGGTAGGCGGCGGTGGCGGCAACATTGGGAATAACGTGACAGCACCGGTAGTGGCAGCTAACGCGGATGGAAACGATTCAGGGGGTTTTGACAATATTTATAATACGCTCAAATGATGACTAATGTGATTTAGTTGGAAATTGGGAGCGTCAGTTTTGAGTGTGTTGAGTGACGGTAAATTGTTTTGATTAAAATTTCGAGCGGGGATAACAATCATGATAATTATGATAAACGCGGAAAGAAGGTTTAATTTTTCTATGGTTCAAGGGAACAAAATACATGTCTGTGTATATATAGAGGGAGGTGGGCATACTGAAAGCAAGAAGAGTTTTTAAAACTAAAAAAAAAAATTAAGAAAATCCATTTTCCATAATAAAAATTTTTTCCCCGATTTTTTTTTCTTACTTTTTTTTATTAATCTTTGTTTAAATTAATTTCTTTTCACTTTTGGGATGTCTTGTTTTTCGTTCTCCTTTTCGATTAATGCATAATTAAAGAATGAAAAGAAGAAAAAAAGAACGTTTCACTTATTTCGAACGTTTTTCTTTTCTTTGTTTCGAGAGAGTTTTTAAAAAACTTCTTACAAAACTTCTTTGAAAAGTGAAATCATAATTAAAATGTAAAAGATATCAACTTTTATATTTTATTTACATTGACGATTTCCATTACCATAGGATGGTAATGAAATACGTAAACTTTCCGAAAAGCTAAACGTAAAAATAATTTATTTATTTATTTTTTTTTTTTTTCAATTTCGATTATTAGCAAAAGTCGGTACATTCTTGCCAATGAAAATGAATATTTTTTAAATTGTTAAACTTCTAGGGGGAAGGGGCTATCGATTAATAAGCAGTTAATTCAATTTCTCAATCAGATTAATGTTTGACTTTTTCACTTATACGACATAGTTACTTTATAGGGCTTTTCAGTTAACTGTTTCGCTCTCTTAAGAAAATATGCATTTGCGTCACAAAAATGTATCGCACACGTCATACACAAAGTATGTGTAATGGGAAATTAGGTTATAATGAAATAACTTGACAAAATGACAAACACACATTCACAACGATAAAATTTTACGAGGAAATCCGACAAGGACAGATGGACGGATCATGCATGACATACGTATTCTTCATAACACAAAATTTTCTGCTTTTTTTCATGACGCATATATTCGTCGTGCACAGTTAACCGGTTAAAAGTAAGAACTTTCCGAATAAATTACTTTAAAGAAATTTTTCTTTTTCTTGATGGAAGGGATGGATGAGGAACGGAGATACAGCTATTTGTGCCCGTAATGTACGCACTGCGAAATTCTTATAGAATATATATGTATTCTTGAATGGCGATTCCAACGTTTGTCTATCCGTCCGTCATCTCCTATATATAGGAAACTGATAGAATTTTACCTTTTGCTTTCCTACGTCGACTAGGCGTCGACCTAGAGAGAGCCGATATTTTCTTACTATTACTGGTACTGAAAACAAATTTTCAATTAATTATTTCACATTGATCGATCTGAATTTTAGAATGTAGGCAACGCCCAAGGGCGAAGACAGCTTGAATAAGTTATTTCTGCAAAATTGTGCAGAGTCTGTCTGCAGTAGATAGGGCAAAAGTAGTTTCTCGTTTTCATAACGAATGCGCGATATTTTGTTGGGAAAGACAAATGTTTGTATTTCTGTTCAAACTCTGTTGATTTTACAGCATCTCAAATGAACTTCATTTGCGCTCTCGGGTGTAAAAGAAAATTTCCTTTACATAAGGAGTGGGACACTTTAAGGACTGCTGCGACAAGAATATCCCCGCTCCAGAATTGATTTTTCCTTTTTTTTTTACCATAAAAAGAAAAGCACAAAAACAACTCAATAACAAATGCCACCAATTTAACAACTTCTTTAATATTATTTTATTTTTTTTCTTCACTTTTCAAAAATATATGTTATAATGAACAACAAAAACCAAAAAAAGAAAAAAAAAAAAAAGAAAAAGAAAATGAAATATTATGTATTAATAATAGATATGCAAGAATTTTTATTAAAATTTAACAAAATATATAATAATAATAATTGAATATAAAGGAAAAGTTTTATGAAAGACACATCTACATATGCAATAAATAATATTTTTTATATTTTATAAGAAGAACAAGAAAAGTGAAAAACAAAAACGAGAACTCAAAAAGTATTTTATAAAGAATTTAATATATGTACAGAAAACAATAGGTTAATAAAAAAAAAAGGAAAAACACAAAAAATCCAAAATCATGATAAAAACAAAACATATGTATATTTACACAAACACACATTATCACTTACATATACACACACACATACACACACACACAAAACTTTTCAAAAAAATTAAATTTATAGTTGTGTAGATTAAGTACAAAAAATATTAAAACATTTAAAACAATAGACTTAAGCAAAACATGCTTTTACATGCTTATGCATGTATGTATATACACTTATGTATATAGAAACTATAGTAAAACAAAACAAACAAAACAAACAAAACAACATCTGTGTTAGTAGTGGTAGTGAGTTTGCGTTTAATTATTAAATTTTCTTTTATGAAAATTTCAAATCTTAATAAAAATAAATTTTTTTTTTTTTTTTTTTTTTTTTTTTTTTTTTTTTTTTTTTTTTTGTTTTTTCTTAATTGTTCTTTTTAAGAGCAAATTTATATATAATTTTGTAAATTACGTCGTATAAAGCAGGCGAATAAAAGTAGAAAAAACAACTCAACTAAATGCAAATCAATCAATAAAATAATAAGAACAGAAAAAATAAAACAAAGTCAATAAAAATGGAAAAATCGGAAAAAGTTGAAAGTGAGAGAGAATTTTTTTTATTATCGAACAGAGTCCCTCTAAAAGAAAATTCAATCAAAGAAAAAGGAAGAGAGCAAAAAAATAAATTAATAAATAAATGATTTATTATTATTATTATTATTAAATGTAAACACTTTGTAC